>NW_006203919.1:267268-283441 GCF_000334495.1 Tupaia belangeri chinensis
AAATGAATGAATAAAATTGAATAAAATAATTCTTTTTAAAAAAAAGACTAATTGTCTTACAGAAAGCATACAAAAGTTTACACAATAAATGAGAAAAACCTATCTAAAAGAATGGATACCTGGTTTAGGATAGTTTTTATTTTTTTTAATTTTTATTTTTTAAAGAATTATTTAATTTTATTCATTACCATCATTTCTAAATTTTGCTATAGGGCACATGCACTCTTCAGAAAGAAAGAGAGGCAAAGTGAGAAAACAAACCACCAGGTCCAGGACTCAAACAGCAGTAGGCCATGTGGGAGCCCAGCGTCCTTAACAACCATGCCAACTGTTGGCCCCCATTAGGATAGTTTTAAAATGTGAGCTATAACAGTACTTGGTCATCTCAAGTACTTCAGTTAAAAGATGAGCTCCAGGACCAGCAGATGGCACAATGGTTACATTGCGGGACTCCCACAGTCAACCAGTCCTGAACCCAATGGCTTAAAACTCATACTGGGCATGTGTGTGTGCGGGCCCAAGAACCCAAGAGGAAATAGAGACGGGATTGTGGAGTGACCACCTCCCCTGCCCCCGCTGATTTCTCGCTTTCTCTTTGTCTCTCCAATGAGCCCACAAGCCCTATAGCAAAAATCTCTTTAAGAAACAAAAAGCTCAGAAGACTAGTAGTTCAGAAATGCATGCTGATTGAGCTTAAAATAATTTTGCTTATGAAAGGCAATTGAGAAAAAGGATTTTAAACTTAACATCTTAAATGCGCTTTAAAAATATTTAATCTCATTTATTATTATAATTATTATTTTAACTTGATCAGAGAGGGATGGAAAACAAGCAAGCTGACAGGTCTGGGACTTGAACTGCAACTGGCCACGTGGGAATCCAGTGTCCTTAACTACCTAGCCAGCTGCTGGCCCCAATGCGGCTTTTTTTTTTTTAAATAATTAATTTTAATTTTTTATTGATTCATTTATTTATTTTTATTTGACTAGAGAGAGACACAGAGAGAGAGGGAGCGGGAGCGGGAAAGTGAGAGAGCAAGCCACCAGGTCCGGGACTCAAACCATGGTCAGCCATGTGGGAGTGTCCAGCGCCTTAACCACCAGGTCACCTGTTGGCCCCCAACAATGCGTTTTTAAAAATAATTTTAAATTTAGCTTCATTTATTTAAATTTGACCAGAGATTGGGACCAGCAGTTAGTGTAATGGCTATGTTGTTGGACTCCCACCTAGTCGACCGTGGTTCAAGTCCCAGAGCTGGTGGCTTAAACTCACGCCGGGTGCGTGCCCAAGATCCCGCGAGGAGAATGGAGAAGGGATTGTGGTGTGACTATCCCCCCTGGGGGGTGATTTCTCGCTTTCTGTCTCTGACGAGCGCACGCTCCCTATAGCTAAAACCTCTCCCCAAAAAAAGAAAAAAAAGAAAAAAAAAAGAAAAAAGAAATTGACCAGAGATGGAGAAAGAGTAAGCAAGTCACCCGGTCCGGGACTTGAACTGCAGTCGGCCATGTAGGAGTCCCTAACCATCACGCCACTTGCTTTTAAATATGCACAAATATTGATTATAAGTATTTGGGTTTTTTTTATTCTAAGAATGAACTTTATGTAGCCTAATAAACCCAGACTTCCGAGTTTTGATAGAATCGGAGTCTCGGTGCTGGGAAGGTGCCGTAACGTGGGGGGTTAAATGACACAATTTCTACGTGCTGAACTCCCTCAAAACGTGGCAGAGCAAAGCCCGTAGAAAGGAGGGAAGTAAGGGTGCCTCCGCACGGCCTCTCCGGAGCTAGAGAATCCAAACAGCTGAGGGAGTGGGCGCTGCACGGACACTTCGGTCTCCCCGTCAGGACACAGGGACAGGCTGACCGACATGGCCGACGGGGAGACCCGCGTGGTCCCGAAGCCGGAGGGATGCCGGTGGCTGTGACGCTCGGCCTGAGGTAGGACCACGGGTGAGATATTTGACTTCAGTGTTGCTGTTTATGGAAGATTATTTCGGAGGTTGCCTGACCCTTGACAGGGTCTCCCCATGTAGGGGTCCCGCCCCAGACTCCGGCTAACAGGCTCAGGTGTGAGCCACAGCACCCAGCCCCAGGTGGGGCTGAGGAGACAGGGCAGCCCAGACTGGTTTCAGTCAAGTCCGGTCCCAGAACCTTAACAAAGGAAATGCAATCCCCTTTAAATCCAAGAACAGGGCCGAGAATGGGTTCAAGATCATTTTTATTTCCAGAGCCTGCAACCGTTGGTAAGCAACGCTGGCCAAGCCGGACGCTCTGAAGGCCACCCGCCTCCCTCTTCAGGCATTCAACAGGCTCCTTACAGGATGAGAGCAGCTGGCCTGAGTCTCCGTGAGTGCCAGAAGACGCCCCCTGGCCCCTTTCCCACATACTTCCCCAGCAGGATTGTTTCCTAGACAGATGCAACTCAAACCCGTAACACAGCAACGAGCCCCTGCAGTGGTAGATTCCCTCCCCACTCCGGAACAGCGAGCTGGGGTAGGAGGGGAGAATGACGCACGAGAAAAACCTGGCTACACCCCAACGGGCCTGTCTACACTCCATCAAGCCAGCCCAGCTCCCTGCGTGGGAGGTGTTCCCGTGAGACCCCTATTTCCATGGGGCTGGGTAAGGGGGCAAGTGGTGACGATTCATCACTCTGTCCCTCTAATTAAAACATGATAATCCTAGAAAGTTCTACCTCTGAGATGCACACTCCCTCCTGAGACGCTCTGCAAGTCTCTAAGCCAGCATCACACACCTCCCCAGTGCCCAGGGCTTCCAGCTGCTCTCCCCGCCCTCGGGTGGTCCAGCCAACATTGATTTGACACTCTCTGATTCATAAAATGACTGTTTTTGAAAAATTAAAACAATAGCTATCAAAGAGCATCACAGTAATAGGACATTCGGTGGATGTCCCCCCAGCCCACGGAGCCCACCCATTCCCACCCCCCACCCTGGAATACCTATCTACAAGGTTTCAGCACGGACCTGCGGGGGCCCAGGAAGCTGCCTCAAGTGCTTTCCTGGCTGTGAGCCTACACCAGCCAACATCTCAGGGAACTGGGAGAAGAGCGGGATCCTACACCCCCAGCAGACCCCACGGTCAGAGGTGGGCCTGGGAGGTTTAGCTTATGTCCTGCAGCCAAGCAGCGTCCAGTGACTGCTCCGTCAGGATCTCGGTCCTCTTTATATAGCAGCAGCCCCAAACCGCAGTGCCACCTGGGGTGACAGGGCTCCTAGCTCTCTGCCCCACACGCACCACCTCTTCTTGCCTTTCCGTCATTCCTTACTCCTTTCTTTCCTTTTTTTTTTTTTTTAAATTAGAAGTAGAGGTAGTCCCAGGGATGGTAAAACCCTACCTAGAATGGCAGTATTTTGTCCTAATGAAGCAGTAAAGTAAAAATCTCCAGGAATTAACAGAAAAATAATAAAATAAAGTGATTGATGAATAAATTAAAGATACAGGTTATCCCACAAAGACTTTTCCTTCCGGGCTGTCTTTGGTATCTGGTCGGCAGCATTTCCGCTTGTCACCTCTCCTCTCGTCCCCCTCTTCCTAGAGAAGGACCAGAGGGGAGTAAGGCCCTGGCTGCTTTATCCAACGTGGGTGGTGAGACAGAAGAGCCTGACGTGGTCCTCAAGACTGCTATGGCAGTGACGGCCTTGATGACAGTTCTCATGTGAAGGGACATCTTACAGGGTCCGAGGAGATGCGGCAGAGCAACCCTGGGCTCCAACCTCGGGAGTGTGGGAGGTAGGTTAAGGCACGGACGCCCCAGGCCTTCCTGCCAAATGTCATGGAGCCGGCCCCTATGCTCCAGGTTCTTGGCAGCAAAGGGGACGGGGAGGGTGGCGAGAAGTCCTCAGAGCTTCTTCAGGCGGCTGTACATCTCCCTCTTGCTCTTCTCCCCTGCCCAGGTCCGGCTCTTGGTGCGGAACTTCTTCAAGTCTTCTTTAAAGTCCTCATGGTGCATGGGTCGGTAGCTGGGGGGCTCACAGTGAGACTGGGGGGACAGGGGAGGACAAGGTTAGTCCCTTCTGCCTTACCCTCGGTCTGGCCCCCTTCCTGCACAGACACAGGTAGCAGATTCTACAGGGACCTTCCTGTGCACGGCAGAGGCCACCACATCCCCCAGACTACTGGCAAAAATAGCCACACCCACCGGACGGCCCCCCAGGCCCAGCAGACACGCCCCCTCACCTGGCACTTCAGGAAGAACTCCTTGTAGCCCCCCTTCAGGACATACAGCTCAGGGTAGTGGAGTTTGGGGTACTCATTGCCAAGCCGATCTCGCTCTCTCACATACCGGCACCTGGTCGGAGGGACAGACAACCAAAGCAGGTCAGGTCCTCGGACACAGAGAAACAGATGACAGCTCAGCAAGGCAGAGGCGGGGTGCGAATGCTCCACGCTCACACCTTCCCAGCTCTGCCTTTACTCTTGGAATCACTTGGCGCCAGCCCCGAGTTCCTGTGGTCAGGGATGAGTGGTACCATCTCACTCAGATCACCCGGTAATGTGTGGACGGTTTGTAGCAACACAGGGCAAAGTTCTCACCTTTTTATTTTTTTAAAGGCTTTTGCTATAGGGAGCGCCATTACAACAGAAAGAGACAGAAAACGAGAAATCACCCCCCAGGGGGTATGGCCACACCACAGTCCCTTCGCCTCCATCCTCCTCTCAAGATCTTGGGCACGCACGCACACACACCCAGCATGAGTTTAAGCCACCAGGTCCAGGACTCGAACTGCGGTCGACTACATTATGCATAATGGCTACGTCGCTGGACTCCCATGTAGTCGACCGCGGTTCAAGTCCTGGAACTGGTGTCTCAAACTACGTGTGCGTGCGTGCCCAAGATCTTGAGAGGAGGATGGAGGAGAAGGGATTGAGGCATGACCACCTTCCCTGGGGGGTGATGTCTCCCTTTCTCTCTCTCTCTCTCTTTAGCGAGTCCTATAGCAAAAATGTCAACAAAAAACAACAAAGGCCAACAGAAAGGTGCTCAGGTCTAAGAGACTGGACGGGGGCGGGGCTCAACCTGGCCAACACCAGCGTGGCACGGGGCTGACTACGGAGCCTAGAAATCCTTTCCAACCGAAACCGTTATGTCAAGTCTGCAGACGCCACTTGAAGAAATCATGAGGTGGAAAACACAGAACTCGGGAAAACACCCGTTACACACGCGTCTGTACTCTCACGAAACCACAGGTTCTCACGTGGCGTGCGCAGGCTAAGCACGGGATGACCTGCGCCATTGAAGGTGTTCCACGTGCTAACACGCTCCCGGAACCAGCTGCACACCAGCACGTCCCACAGACGTACCCTGGTCTGTCCCGGAATCCAGCTCTGTGCAGTACTCACATGCGCGGGCCTCGCTCAGAAGAAAACTCGCAGTGGAACACGACGATGACACGCTTGCCATCAGTCGGCACGATGGGCTTCTTGAGCAAGTAGTCTTCGACCTCTTCTTCCATGTGAAAGTTCACCGCACCCTGTGAAGGCATAGGAGACCCTTGGTACCCACACATCTCACGCCTGAACCAGGACTTGGCGCGTGCTCTTTAAGCCCACGTGACCAGTTTGTGATGCTGCAGGTCCTGTGGCCCAGCAGCCCACTTGGCATCTATCTCTCCACTGAACCTCAGAGAGCTAAGTGCGTGGCCCAGGCAGCAAAATGCGCAGGACTGGAAGTGGGCACCTCAAGGTCTGGGATACAACCGAGGTGCACACTGTGAGTAGGATCTGCAAACGTGGAGACCTTCGAAAGCACCAGGACAGTGGCAAACGGACCCTGAGGTTACAGTGCCCTCTTACCACATTTAATTACGACCTCATTGGGTGAGATATCTAAAACGTATAACCAGCCCTCTCGTTCAACCATGTGTCCTAACACATCGCTCTGCCAGGCATCTGGGATGTGCTGCCTGAGAAGGCCTTCTTCCAGCCAGGAGTCCGAAGCGTTCAGACACTCGTATATGGGCCTCGTGTGCTTGTCATAGGGCACACTGCTCACTGGGGACAGAGAGGAATACCCGCCTCCAGGTGGGACAGCCATGCCACAGTCAGCCATGCAGGATCCACTTCCCTAGTCTTCATACCATTGTTTGGTCCTCCCAACGTTTCTTTAGAAAGTGGTGCCCAGGGCCAGATAATGGACTCTGACATGGCTGTCCGCGGTTTGAGTCCCGTACCTGGTGGCTTGGAAGTCATACCTGGGATGTGCATGTACATGCCCAAAACCCCAGGAGGAGAATGAAGGGTGAGGAAGAGACTGGGGCAGGGCCATCCCCGCTGAGTGGTGATTTCTCACTCTCCCTCTCCCTCTCCAGTGAGCAAATGTGCCCTGTAGCAAAAATCTCTCAAATGAAGTGTTTCTGGGGTCAGCAGGTAGTGTGGTAGTTAGCACTGGACTTCCACATGGCTGACCACGGTTCAAGTCCTGGACCTGGCAGCTTGCTTTCTCCCTTTTCTTCTGTCTCACTCTGTCCCTCTCTGGTCAAATTAAAATAAATAAATAAAGATAAATAAAATAGGGGCCGGCAGGTGGCATGGTGGTTAAGGACGCTGGACTCCCACATGGCTGACTGCAGTCTGACCCCCAGACCTAGTGACTTGCTTTCTCACTGCCCCCACCCCATGAGCGTATGTGCCCAAATTAAAGAATAATAACCATGGCCACCGCGTGAGATCCAGCTCTCTCTGGAGCAGTGGGTGCATCACTGCTGCCGTGCAGCTGGGCCTGTATACTAGGCTTTCTTTTTAATTAGCCAGAGAGCATTTGTACATGAGAGGTGACATGAGAAAACATCCCTGAGGGGAGACAGCCATGCTACAATCTCTTCTCCTTTCCTCCTGTTGGGATTCTGGGCACACACACACACGTGGCTGGCTTGTTTAAGCTACTCAGTCCAAGACTCCAACTGCACAGTTGGCCACGTGGCACCCAGCCACCTTAACCTTGCCACCAGTTGGCCCCACAAGCCTCTTGATGCTATGGAGGCCTAGCCACGACGGCGCACTCGGAGAAGATGCTGCCCTCCGAAGGCCGAGTCCACACGGGAAGTCCAGGCTCGATTCTCGAGCCTGTAGGCTGATCAATCCCAGAAATGTAGGAGGCTGAGGCAGGATTGGGACACTCTCTAGAGAGACTGTGTCTTAAAAAACAAAACCAGGGGGAACCAGCAGTTAGTGTAATGGCTGTGTCGCTGGACTCCCACGTAGTCGACCGCGGTTCGTGTCCTGGACCTGGTGGCTTAAAACTCACGCCGGGTGCGTGTGCATGCGTGCCCAAGATCCCAAGAGGAGAATGGAGGAGAAGGGATTGCGGCATGACCATCCCCCCTGGGGGGTGATTTCTCGCTTTCTGTCTCTATGTCTCTGTCTGTCTGTCTGGCAAGCGCACGCGCCCTATAGTGAAAACCTCTCAAAAAAAAAAACCCAAAAAACCCCACAAAACCAGGGGCCAGGCTGTGGCGTGGGTTAAGGTGCTGGACTTCCACATGGCTGACCCTGGTTTGAGTCCCAGACCTGGCAGCTAGCCTTCTCATTCTCCCTGTCTCTCTGGTCAAATGGAAGAATAATAGTAAATAACTAAAATAAAAACAAACAAACAAACAAACAAAATAAACCAAAGCCAATCGCATAGAACCCTCTCTGGGCCCTTGCGTGATTTAGCCAGCAGTGGGTACCTCCACTTGATGGGGATGGCGTGAAGGACAGACGGGGAAGACAGCCATGGCGCGAGGTGGCTGGGACATCCTTGAAATCCTCACACCTGGCACGTGGGCTGGGCAGCCACGGGCACCGTCGCCTGTCGCCTCCAACTCTAAATCACAGATCGCACCTGGGGCTGCCCTGTCTCTCGGGACCCCTTACCCTGATGTGATGGCCGCCCACTCTAAATCACAGATCGCACCCGGGGCTCCCCTGTCTCTCGGGACCCCTTACCCTGATGTGGCCTCCCTCGTACTCATATGGGTACCGGCAGTCGATGATAACGAACTTTTTAATGAGGTTGGCAAATTTGCCATTCAGGACAGACGCCATCTGTGGAGAGAGAGCCATGCACAGTAACTCTGGGTGTCAGGAACGCCAAGATTCCAAGATGCCATGACCCACAGGCCCCAAAGGATGACTTACGATTTCTGGAGAGATGTACTTTAAATCTTGATGTTTCCCAGCAACTGTATGAAAAAGATAACTCTGAAAAAGAAACAAAAAGATACGCTAGAACCGGCAAGCCTGTCGTATTTAACGTGCACGCTGCTCGCCGGCTTAGCAGGGCCAACTTTAGGCAGACAGTAGCTCAACAGCCAGTGCGTGCTGGTGACTCTTCCAGACGTCTCACCAAGGTCCTACATCTCGTCCGCTCACAAACCGAAAACGCGCCTTATCCCCATTTCCTTCTTCTTGAGGGGCTTTTACTACAGGGCATGCAAGAGACAGAAAGTGAGAGACACCCCCCAGGGAGATGGTCACTCCACAGTCCCTTCCGTTCTCCTCTCGGATATTGGGCTTGCATGCATACGTGCCTGGCACGGGTTTAAAACCACCAGGTACGGACTTGAACCACGTTCAACTATGTAGGAGTTTTGCAACACAACCATTATGCCCTCTACTGGTCCCACTGATTCCCATTTTCTTCTTTTTAATTTTTCTATAGGGCATGTGTGCTCAGAGACAGAGCAAGTAAGAGGGAAAGTGAGAAATCATCCTCTTGGGGGATGGCCACACTGCAATCCCTTTTCCTCCACTCTCCTCTCAGGACTCTGGGTATGCACACACACGTCCTTGGCATGCTTTTCAAGTCCCAAGTCTGGGACTCAAACCGCAGTCAGCCCTGTGGGAATCCAGCGCCTTAACCACTATACAACCTGTTGCCCTTATTATCCCTATTTTCGGGTGTTACAACTGATCATCTTTTTATTTATTTATTTATCTTTAGTGTCTGCCATAAGGCATGTGCACTTGCTGGTGAGAGACAGACAGACACAGGGAGAGGGAGAAATCAGCTCCCAGGGGGATGACCACGCCACAATCTCTTCTCCTTTACTCTCTCAGGATTTTGGGCACCCACACACGTGCCTGGTGTGATTTTCAAACCACCAGGTCCAGGACCCAAACTGCATCAGCCACGTGGGAATCCAGCACCTTACCCACCATGCCACCTGCCAGCCCCCTACATTACCTTTTTTATAACTAGAAATACAAGGCCAGATTGTGACCTCATGGTTGAGGCAGCTAGATCCCAAATGGCTAGTCCAGCAGCTTGAAAAATGCACCAGGCATGTGAGCTGTTGCCCAAAATCCCAAAAGGAGAGAGATGGAAGGGGGACTGTGGTGCCCCATGAGGGGTGCCTTCTCACCTCTACCCCCACACATGTGCCCTCTGGCAAATTTAAAAACAACCAAAAACCAAAACATGGCTTCCTCATCTTTGCGCTGGAGTCGCGGTGGTGGGTGGCCAGCTCCCTACCGAAAACTGCTGGTCAGTATCAAAGTAGCAAGCTCTACAGGCCCAGAGACCAAGTCTGCCCCATCGTCAGTGTTGCACAACTGCGTCCTCTTGGAGGTACAGCTGGAATCGCCTTGGGGAGGGAGAAGGCTGAGGGGCGTTCTAGGCAGCCTCGCCCCCTGCATCACCAAGCCAGAGTAGCGGGGCTTGTCTGTTTGCAATTACCTTAGAGAAGTCTCCTATAAGGTCCCTTGGGTCACTGTCCAAAATATTCTCAATGGTCCCTTTTGGGGAAGATGCCAAGGATAATGACTGATGTAGAATCTGCAACAAATCGAAGGTGGAAAATGAGGCCAGGGTTCTGAACAGGGCTTCCAAAAGCATTCACATGGAGCCTGTCAGAAGGATGAGAGGTTACTGTCTATTTTTAGCAAACAAGAATATTTTTTCTTTTTTTACTTTTCTCTTCTCCAGGATTTTGGGCACACACATGCATCTGATGTGTTTCCAGCGGCCATGTCCAGCTCAAACCACAGGGGTGGTCAGGTGGGATTCAGTGCCTCAACCACAACACCTGCTGGTCCCTGGGACATTTTGGTTTTTGTTTATTTTCCCAGAAGGCAATGTGCCTGCCAGACAGAGAGGGCGAGGAGACAGCTCTCTCCGTGGGGAATGGTCAGGCTGCCCTTCTCCAATGTTGGGATTTGGGGCATACGTCCACACATTCAGAATGTTTCCTTTCCCTTCTTTTTTAAAAACGTTTTTGCTGTAGGGCAAATTCACTTGCCAGGGAGAGAAAGAGAGAGAGAGGAAAGTGAGAAAGCATCCCCCTGGAGGGATGGCCACCCTGTAATCCCTTCTGCTCCATTCTACATTTTGGGCAGGCATGCATGTGTCGAATGTGTTTAAGCCACCGGGTCTGGGATTCAAACCAGTCGGTCATGTAGGATTCAGCTGCTTTAACCACATCACCAGTTGGCCCCATCTGGTAAACTTTAAAAAAAAAAAAACTTTAAAAAAATTTTTTTTAAGGTTTTACCATAGGACTCATGTACTTGCTGGAGAGAGACAGAGAGACAGACACACACATACACGCGCCTTGCATGAGTTTCAAGCCACGGGGTCCAGAACTCTATACACATGCCTTATATGAGTTTCAAGCCACGGGGTCCAGAACTCAAACTGCAGTCAGCCACGTGGCAGTCCAACAATGTAACCACTACACCACCTGCTGGTCCCCGAATGTTGAGAAAGTAAACAATGCATTAAGCTTAGATGTTTTCTTAACAGTCTCCTATCTAATATTTAAAAGGACCAATATTTGAGACCAGCAGATGGCATGGTGGTTAAGGGTGCTGGACTCCCACATGACTAACCATGGTTCAAGTCCTGGATCGGGAGGCCTGCTTTCTCACTTTCTCTCGCTCTCTCTGGTCAAATTAAAATAAATAAATAAAGCTAAATAAAATAATAAGGAAAAAAAGTTTATTCGTTCATTTCCTGAGACAGAGAGACACACACACAAAAGGTCTTCACAGAGCGATCTTTCATCCAACCCTGCAGCCAACCACGAGTGCCGGAGACAGGCTCATGGGCACCCTGGGGCATCCGGGCACCCTGCGTCTTCCTATGTGGCCTCCAGCAGCACACAGCAGCAGCTCTACTGCCAGGGCCACCGTGGCTGAGCCTTAACACCAACCTTAATTTCAGGACAGTACGGTGATGGGAAAGACAGCCAGGCGAAAGCAATGCTAAATAAGCCAAACACAACACTTCAGGAAACAACAGCTTTGAAATCAGGAACGAACTGAAGACAAAGCACACGAAGTTAATAAAAGTGGAGAATGAGAGCTGAGACACAGGTCAAATGGGCTAAAGCACGCAGTCCAGGACTCGGCTCCGAGAACCGGCGCTGCGGCCGCTGCTCCCCCGAGAAAGGCTCGCGGTCGGCAAGGAAGGAAAGGTGCCTAGACCTCTCTGGGGTGGAGCGGCACACACAGATACCACTTCTCTCACATCGAAACAGCAAGCCCCCTCGGGACAGGGACTTCCACGGCCGGAAGGTCCTGGGTAACAATATAGTGGAGCCAGCATGTGGTGCAGTCGTTAGGGTGCTGGACTCCCACATGGCTGACTCACGTTTGAGTCCCAGACCTGGCAGTTTGCTCTCATTTCCCTCCCTCCCCCCTCTGTGTCTCTGGTGTGTGTCCCGGTAACAAATATAAAACATAATAAATTAAATGAAAAATTCACTAAAGTAAATAAATAAATGTAGTAAGTATGCATAGCATTTTCTCTAGAACCTTTACTTGTTTCCCCAAAATGAACACGCGAGTATGGTGAATATTGCAACGGCTGATCTTCGTCAAACACTGGCAATAGACTCAATCTAGCATAGATAGCCATAAGGATTTTCATGCAATTAATTATTAAGAACGAAACCAGAAGCCCTAAGAATAGCCTGCTTTCACCGACAAAGGACAGCCTGTCGAGGCAGAAAACCTCAGACAGTAATCGCTCTATTCCAGTCAAGCACCATGGAAAAGGATGGCCCTGTTCCATGGCCACTGGCAAGGGGGGCCGAGATGCCTGCCCTCGAGCAGTTGGAGGCCCTACCGCAGCCCACCGAACTCCCATTCCTGCCCAGCAGTGACAAGGCACCCAAGGAGGCTGCGCTGGGGAGCCCGGACTTGCAGCCATGCCTTCCCCACAGTGTCAGAGGAGGCTTGCTAAGACAGAAGACTGACACTCTCATCATGACTAGAACATGGAGGAAACAGTGAAAACCACGGTCAGACCAAGAACCAGGACAACCTCAAGTTGAACAGGAACGAATGGTCCACAGATGTCAGCACGGGGACCAGACGCTGGAATTATCTGACCAAGACTTTGAAGCTGTCATCTTAAACATGCGCAACAGGCAGTTAGGAACACACTTGACACAAATGAAAACAAAACAAGACAAACAAAGACAGCAAGTTTCAGCAGAGGAGAAAAACCACCAAGTGGAAATTTTAGAGCCAAAATGTACAGTATCACTCTTCCAGAGCAAAAACAAATCCACAAAACTAACCTCCTGGGTCCTCCCTGGAGCTGCCTTTTCGGGACTGGCCCCAGCCACACTCTTCCTCCGCTTCGTATTTCCAGGGGGAGACTCCTCTCGCGATCGTTCTAGTCTCTTCAACACCGGCCGCACGCTAGAGCTACACGGGGGAGGTGAGTCGAACAGCTTGCATCGATTGCCCTTAAGGGAATGAAAAAAAAAGACAGATCAACTTTCACTGAAACCAGCTCACCTTAATGGCCAGGCAAATAGGCTAAGGACTTCCCGGCTTCAGATGGATCCTAAATTAGGAAACTGACATGTCCATTCAGCAAGTCTCAGCCACTCCCACGGGTCCCGGCCCGTAGCCGGCACTTGGCGCTGCATGAATTCGTGCTCAGCTGACAGCACACAGGAGTAAAATACTCTCTGCCCGCCAAAGCTTACTTCTACATAGGGCCCTACAAGTGAAGGAGCGACTGGGCCACCAGGCAGTACGGTGGAGTGCGTGTTGGATCGCAAATGGTTGTCTGTATGGTTTGAGTCCTGGACTCACCGACTTGAAAAACATGCTGGGCGTCTGTGCATGCATGCCCAAAATCCAGAGAATGGAGAAGGGACAGTGTTGTGGCCATCTCCTCTGGGGAGTGATTTCTCACTTTCCCTCTGGAGCGTGCATGAACCCAATGGCAAAAATCAAAAAAGAAAATGGAAGGGAACCAGCAGTTGGCATAATGGCTATGTCGCTGGACTCCCACGTAGTCGACCGCGGTTCGCGTCCCGGACCCGGTGGCTTAAATCTCACGCCGGGCGCGTGTGCGTGCATGCCCAAGATCCCGAGAGGAGAATGGAGGAGAAAGGATTGCGGCGTGACCATCCTCCCTGGGGGGTGATTTCTCGCTTTCTGTCTCTATGTCTCTCTCTGTCTGTCTGGCGAGCGCACGCGCCCTATAGCAAAAACCTCTCAAAAAAAAAAAAAAAAAGAAAAGAAAACGGAAGTGGCTGTCACCTCTCGGAGGCGCTGGCGTTTGTCTTGCCTCTCTCCGTTTGATCACTGGTGCCTTGCTGGAGCACTCAACAGGTTTTAATACCCCACCTAAATCCAAAGAGGATGTAAGGTAGCTAGGCCATGTTATAAAACAGACACTGTGGCCGGCAGGTGGCATGGTGGTTGAGGCGCTGGACTCCCACATGGCCGACTGCGGTTTGAATCTCAGACCTGACGGCTTACTTTCTCACTTTCCCTTTTCTCTCTCTCTGGTCAAATTGTAAAAATAAATAAATCAATAAAACGAATAATTATCTTTAAAAAACAGGCACTAACTTTGTCAGGGGTATGCTTGAATGAGGCGGGGTGCAGGGCAGCAAGTACCTCTCCATCGTGTCCAGGCGGCTGGACTGACGTGAAGCAGTAAACCTAAGGTACACACTGGACGTGCGTGCCATGCTCTGGAGCTGGCTAAAGCTGGGGGTGGATGGTGTTGTCGAGAAACTATGTGGGGCTCATGAAAGAAAGAAAGTAAACTTAAAAACAAAAAATAGGAGCTGGCAGGTAGTGTGGTGGTTAAGGACGCTGGACTCCCACATGGCCAACTGTGGTTCAAGTCCAGGATCTGGCGGCTTACTTTCTCACTTTCCCTTGCTCTCTCTCTCTGTCCCTCTTTGGTCAAAATAAAATAAATAAATAAACAAAGTAAATAAGGTGAAATAAAATAACTCTTAAAAATAAATAAATAGATAAATACAAAAAACTCCCAAGATCTTTTAAAGAAAAAAATCAAAATTGTGTTCAGAAGTAATTGCCTTGGGCCAGCCAGTGACCTGGTGGGGAACGAGCTTGATTCCACATGGCACACCAAGTCCTGGACCTGATGGCTTGAGAAACAGGGGCATGCACTGTGTATGCATGCTCAAAATCCCAACAGGACAGAGACGGAGAAGGAACTGCAGTGCGACCATTCCTTACGGAGATGCTCTCTTCCTCTCCCTCTCTGTCTCTGGTAAGCACACCCACCCTACAGCAAGTTAAAAAATAATAAAAAATATAAACATCCTGTGAGGCTTAGCCCGGCTTCTCCTTCTGTGCGTAATGTCCCTTCATGTCTCGGGGATTAAAAATATGTATGTATAAACATCCTGTCAGTTCCTGCTGCTTGTGCCAAGAATTGTTGTAGATGCTGTGGAATATAAAGTGAGGATGATCTTTTTTTTTTTTTGTGTGTGTGTGTGAACTTTTTGCTATAGGGTGTGCATGCGCTCGCCAGACAGACAGACAAAAAGCAAGAAATCTCTCCCCCAGGGGGGATGGCCATGCTGCAATCCCTTTTCCTCCATTCTCCTCTTGGGATCTTGGGCACGTGCACACACGTGTCTGGCATGAGTTTAAGCCACTGGGTCCAGAATTGAGCCACAGTCGACTACATGGGAGTTCAGTGACAGCCATTACGCCAACTGCTGGTCCCCAGATAGGCTTTTCAACCTGCATAAAGCTAGAAAGGTCCCTGGTCCCTCCTTACCCATAGGGCTTATTTAGATTAGAGAACATGCAGAAAAATGGAATGCAACCCTTGAGGACGGTGTGTAGGTCGTTAAGGTCCCCGAGTCCATTTAACCCTTGGCTGCACCAGCATACGGGTACTCTGTCCAGGGCCCAACTATGAAGGCTCCATCCAGAACTTACACTGGAACTTAGGAGGTTTGTGGTTCTTCTCATGACAAGGGGAGCTGTCCACAGGCTTGCCATGCACGAAGGGGTCTCCTCGTCATTCTAAAGAAAGAGAAACCAGTTTGTAAAAGATCAAGCAGAAACTAACATTAGTTTAAGTGTGATTCTGTGTGAAGAATGCCAGAAACGCCTGGGTAGGGAGTTATCTTAATCTACCCTCTTAGGAGTCCCCAGCCCTAAAGCCTTTAGGCCAGAAGATAGTCCTAGTATCTGAATGTAAATGAAAGTACCCCTCCTGAGGACTTGAGAGTTAGGGTCCCCGGCCCCTTCAGTTTTCTGCCACTTGGTCACTAGCCTCACTCTGCTCTTTCATGTTTGCTGTTCATACATAATTAGCAACTTCAGGGTAAGAAGGAGCATCCCGAAGTCTCCTTTTGGACTTTGCAGGATTTAATCAGGCCAGAGGCAGAGTTTCAGTAAACCCTCACCAAATGGACAAAACACGGGCCATCAGGGTCCAGGGAGCTGCCGTCCTCCACGTGACTTCTCCAGGGTGGCTGGTGGAGCGGACAGTTAAAACACACAACACCCCACCCACCAGTACCTTCAGACTCTCTCCATCGAGAAGGTCCATGAAGCCGTCATCCTCATCAGACAAAGTGGACGTCACAGGTGACTGCGGCATATAGAGCGGGGTGCGACTCCCGGGTTCGGTGTCCCTCCCATTTGAGGAAAGCTGGAAGACAGTTTAGAGCGTATTCATAAATGAAAGCCTTGGTCCACCTTTACGGGGTCCCTAGTTTTTACGATAGAAACCTCCGACGTGCTACTCTGGTAAGACTCCAGCAGCTCCTGTTTAAGGGAACACGTGTCCTACCCAACGGTGATAAACGACCAGATGCCTGCAGACAGCACCAGGTGGTGGCCACGCGGCCTTCACGAAGACTTCCCAGAAGCAATACACCTTACGATGGGGCTGGGAAAGCCGCCTGTGAAGAACAAGGCCACTTC
>NW_006203919.1:283663-297163 GCF_000334495.1 Tupaia belangeri chinensis
TTTATTTATTTATTTATTTAAATTTGACCAGAGAGGGACAAAGTTAGAGAGAGAGAGAGCAAGTGAGCAAGAGAGCGAGCAAGCTGCCAGGTCTGGGACTCAACCACTTTTGGCCACATGAGAGTCCAGCACCCTAACCACCATGCCACTACCGGCCCCAAGTAACTCCAGGTCTTTTTTTTTTTTTGGAGAGGTTTTTGCTATAGGGCGCGTGTGTCCGCCAGACAGACAGAGAGAGACATAGAGACAGAAAGCGAGAAATCACCCCCCAGGGGGAATGGTCACGCAGCAATCCCTTCTCCTCCATTCTCCTCTTGGGATCTTGGGCACGCACGCACACGCGCCCGGCGTGAGTTTTAAGCCACCGGGTCCGGGACACGAACCGCGGTCGACTACGTGGGAGTCCAGCGACATAGCCATTACGCTAATAGCTGGTTCCCCGTAACTCCAGTTCTGACAAAGGAAAATAAAAGGTAACCTGGTTCTAAAGTCTATCCTCATGCTTTAGCCCTGGGATTTAAATAAGGAGAGCTGCTTCGTTTTTTTTTTTTCTTAAAGACATATTTAATTTTATTTATTATTTTTAAATTTGACTAGAGAGAGAAAGAGGGAAGTGAGAAAGCAAGCTGCCAGGTCTGGGACTCCAACCGCAGTCAGCCATGTGGGAGTCCATGCCCCACCCATCACGGCACCTGCCAGCCACACTTCTGTTTTGTGCTTAATTTGCTGTAGGGCGCATGCGCTCACTAGAGAGACAGAGAGAAAGCCAAAGTGAGAAATCGCCCCCCTGGGGGGACAGCCACTCGCAACCTCTTTTCTTGGGCACGCACACATGAGCACCTGCTGTGCTTTTGAAGCTGCTGGGTCTGGGGCTGGAACCAGTCAGTCATGTGGGATCCAACCACCTTAACCTCCAAGCCACCAGGGGGCCCACAGCTGCTCAGTTTTTAACTGAGAGATTACTGGGTGCCAGGCACAGAGAAAACCCCATTTAAGTCTCATGACACACCAAAAGTAGCTAATCCTTCTCTATTCAGCAAATCGGGAAGCTGATCCTAAGCAAGGTTACCAAGAGGGCGCACCTCGCCTGTGTGGCCGCCAGCCCCAGCTCTTCTGCCCACTGCTCTCTCCTAGGGGAGGACCACTCCTGCGGTAGAATGGCGGCACATCGCTAGGCAACCCTACACGTCTTTGGAAAATCTCCTTTATAAAACACACGATATAGAAAATGTAGAAAAGGGACTCACTAATTCACATATGGAGATGAACACTGCTAACTAAATTCTTTTCTAGGCATTTTTCTTTTCAAGAGAGATTTTTGCTATAGGGCACATGTGCTCACCAGACAGACAGAAAGCAAGAAATCCCTCCTCCACGGAGGATGGCCATGCGGCAATTCCTTCTCGTCCATTCTCCCCTGAGGATTTTGGGCACACGCACACACATGCACATACACACACACACACACACACACACCTGGCATGAGTTTCGAGCCACCAGGTATGGAACTCGACACGAAGTTTATTATGTGGGTGTCTAGCAATGTAACCATTATGCCATCTGCTGGTCCCTCTAGGCACTTTTCAAAGCTAGTATAAAAGGTTAGAGAAGGGTCGGCAGGTGGCATGGTGATTAAGGGCGCTGGACTCTCACATGCCCAACTGCAGTTCGAGTCCTGGACCTGGTGGCTTGCTTTCTCACTTTCTTTCTCTGATTAAAATAAAATAAATAAACACATAACTAAATAAAGTAATTCTTAAAAGAAAAAAAAAAGCTTAGGGACATTAGTTTTTCACAGTAACAAGGTATTCCCAAGGTTAAATCCTATAAATAACTCCTGAAACTCATATCCCTTTGAACAGGGATTATGAACAAGACAGCCTTTAAGTGCCCCTGTGGTTTTTCTAAGTGGGCACTCATCAAAGCACCTTCTCTGCAGCTGGCCTACTCTGGTTCCAGCACTAGCTTTGCTCATTACAAAACCGGCAGTTTGAGTCCCAGACCCAGTGGCTTAAACTCACGCAGGGTATGTGTGCGTGCCCAAGATCCCGAGAGGAGAATGAAGATGGGATTGTGGCATGGCCATCCCCCCTGTGGGGGTGACTTCTCGCTTTCTGGTGCACGCACATGCCCTATAGCAAAAACCTCTCCAAGAAAAAAAGAATCCCACAAATAAATAAATAAATAAATAAAATAAAAATACTTTTACCATATGATCCAATACCCCTGATATTTACCCAAATGAACTGAAAACTTATGTCCACACAAAAACCTATGCATGGATGTTTATAACATCTTTATTTAAAACTACCAATACGTAGACATAACCAAGATGTCCCTCAGTAGGTGCAGGATACATTGGCATATCCAGACAATGTGCTATAGGGTACGTGTGCTTACCAGACACAGACAGAGGAGAGGAAGAGAGGGACTGGAAGGGAGAGAGTGAGATCCCGCTCCCCAGCAGGACGACCACACTCAATCCCTTCATCCTCCTCTTGGGATTCTGGGCACTCACGCACATGTACCAAGCATGATTTTCTTTTCTTTAAAATTTTTTATTATTTACCAATGATTACTTATTAGTTTGACCTGAAAGAGAAAGTAAGAAAGCAAACTGCCAGGTCCAGGACTCAAACCATGGTCAACCATGTGGGAGTCCAGAGCTTTAACCACCACACCACCAGCCAGCTCCCAAAACAGGATTTTCAAGTCATTGGGTCCAAGACTCGAGCCAGTAGGTCACGCAGAATGCAGCCACCTGCTGGCCCTGAAGGCTCATGTTATACCGACTTTAAGAGGTAAGAGTGAGATCCCCAGATGCAGACGTAATCAAGAAAATGACAGACAAGTCTCTTAATAGGACTTAATTCTTTCTTGATTGGTCCTTCCACCAACAAGCCAGTATGAGGAAATACATAAATGGTGACTTAGAGCCTAAAAGCAAAGATAGACTACACTCTGGGCCAGTAGGTAGCGTGCTAGTTAAGGCACTGGATTCCCGTGTGAGTAGCTCCATGGTTCGAGTCCTAGTTCCAGCACTTGAAAAATACACCGGGCACCTGTGTGTCAAAAATCTCAAGAGAATGTAAGAAAAGGTACTGTGGTGTGGCCAACACCCCACCCTGGAGGGTATCATTTCTCACTTTTCCTCTTTCTCTGTCTCTCCAATAAGCACACATGCCCTATGGCAAAAAACAAAAACAAAAAGAAAAAAAAAAACAACCTTTAAAAATTTAAAAACAAAGTGGGACCAGCAGTTAGCGTAATGGCTATGTTGCTGAACTCCCTGTAATCAACCGTGGTTCAAGTCCCAGACCCAGTGGCTTAAACTCACACCGGGCACGTATGTGTGCATGCACAGGATCCCAAGAGGAGACTGAAGGAGAAGGGAATGCGGCGTGGCCACCCCCCCCCGGGGGGGGTGTGATTTCTCACTTTCTGTCTCTCTGTCTTTCTGGAGAGCACACGTGCCCTATAACAACAACAACAAAAAACCTCTCCAAAACAAAATGAAAAATAAAAACAAAACAAAAAATCCCCTCTGAAAGGACCCAAAGCCAAATCAGTGAGGTCGACATTGAGGTGCTTCATTGCTGTGTGCACTCTCGGCACCAGTAGTTACGGTGGCCAGGCAGTTTCAGGAAACCCTGGTGCTCTGGTCCAAGCACGGCCTGCAGACACCCAGTTTCTGACACCAGTGTCAGAGTGTGGAGTACTTGGGAATCGAGATTTTGTCAGAGTCTGGTCTATGTATACACCCTCTGACAAACCACCCCACTGCCTCGATGGTGCGTTCCTAAACGGCCGTGTGGGCACACTCCAGCTAAGTCACAGGTTGAGAGAGCCAAGGCAGAAAGAAACATGCAGTGCTGTGCACAAGGCCGGGCAGAACAGCGACACCGGCTGAGCCTGGAACAGACCGCCAGCCCGACTGGAGAGGGGCATTTCCAAAGGGAGGTTTCCAGGAAAACCAAACATGGCCGTTTTACTCAAGTTCAGCCTTTCTAGCTCAAGCTGCTGTCAGGTCAACCAACACAGATCAGCAGCAGGAAACTCAAAAAGTAATGATAGTCTATGTATAGCAGATACAAATAAATAATACTGACACAAGTGGCCCCAACTACCAAGCAGCTCATTAACAGTTCTTAATAAACAACCTTTGGCAGAATCCGAGTGTTTTGTTTGGGCTTTTTTTGTTTATTTTTTTTTAAAGAATTATTTTTATTTATTTATTTAGTTAGTTAGTTAGTTATTTCACATGAATTTTGCCAGAGAAAGACAAAGAGAGTGAGAGAGGAAGAGTTAGAAAGCAATTCACCGGGTCTGGGACTCGAACCCATGTGGGAATTCCAGCATCTTAACCACCATGCCACCTGCTGGCCCCAGAATCCAAGTGTTTTTCCCCAAACAAAATCACTCTTGGGAAGTACCTTACTATTTGGGTGCATTGTGTTTTTTTTGTTTTGAGAGTTTTTTGCTACAGGGCAAGTGCGCTCACCAAAAAGAGAGACAGAGAGACAGAAAGCAAGAAATCATCCCCTAGGGAGGATGGCCACACCGCAATCCCTTCTCCTCTATTCTCTTAGGATCTTGGGCACGCACACGCACCCAGTGTGAGTTTAAGTCACCGGGTCTGATACCTTAACCGCGGTGGTTGACTACATGGGAGTTCAGCGACATAGTCATTACGCCACTTGCTGGTCCCTACTTGGGTGCATTGTAAGATAATAAGTTTATTTTTACTTTTTAAAAATTGCCAGAGGATGCATGCATTAGATAGAGAGGAGGGGGGAGAAAGCACCCCCTAATGGGGCATGGTTATATCCTAATCCCACCCAGTTGGGATTCTGGCACACACATGCGTACACGTGCCTGGCATGTTTTTCAAGCCTCCAGGCTGGATTCAAACTGTGGGTCAGTCATGTGGGATCTGCCTCCCTAACCAAAAGGCTGTAACAGTCAATCTTGAGAGAATCCTATCACACACCTAAATGCATGCCAGATTTCCCCAGAATCGATAAGGTCCAATATTCCTTGCTCAAGTCCAGTATTTCAAGCAGCATCTCCCACTCTTGTTTCTGCCTGTTTCCAGACAGAAAAAACACGAACGGTTGAAGGTCAATTTCCAAAACACAAAGCCCAGGTAAGGACAGCAAAAGCCTCTGTACTATCTTCATCTCTGGGTTTAAGGGGGTGCTTTAACTCTCTACCCATCATGAACTCCCCCACGAATGCCAGAGCACATACCATCCGAGCTGGGGCAGAGTTCTGCCTCTGTGTGAAGAGATCTGTACCCCCCTCAAGTCCAGGAGAGTGCAGGCAGCCACGAGACGCAGGTCTTACCGGCTTCTTAAACTCAAAGGCTTCCTGCAAGACAGTATAGTCAGGACATCTTCTACTGTCCATGAAAACCAGCTCGGGGCCTCAGCGGGAATGTGAGCGAGGCAGGCAAGGGGTGGGCAGTATCCCCGCTGCAACAGCCTTCAAACTAAGGGTTTACCTCCTCGCAATCTAACTCCAACCCTGGGTCTGCGCAGCTAAGAATTCCCCAGGCTCTGTCAATAGCTAACTTCTAAAGCAGCGTTTTCCTCTCACCACACTTTATCTCCTAACAAACATGAGTATCTGCTAAGTCTACAAATCACGATGAATGAGTAGCTGAGCCACAGATCTTCTAAAATCTAAAGCAGTACCAGTACAGTACAACCGCCTATGAACAGGAATCAAAACTCCCCATTCAGATTTGTATCTGCTCGAGGGTGTCCACCTCCTCCTATCGAAAGGCAGTTTTTCCCGCTTAAAAGCTATTATTTTATGGAACCAGCAGATAGCGTAATGGTTACATCACTGGACTTCCGTGTAACTGACAGTGGTTTGAATCCTGGACCTGGGAGCTTAAAACTCAAGTCGGGTATGTGTGTGTGCATGTGTGGCCAAGATCTCAAGAGGAAAATGGAGAAGGGACTATGGCATGGCCATTCCCTCAGAGGGTAATTTCTTGCTCTCTCTCTCTCTCTCTCTCTCTCAAAAAAATTATAGAGGCCAGCAGGTGGCATGGTAGTTAAGGCACTGGATTCCCACAAGGCCAACCATGGCTTGAGTCTCAGACCTGGTGGTTTGCTTTCTCACTTTCCTCCTCCGTCCCTCTCGGAGTGTCTCTCTGTGAGTTGCATGTACCCTATAGCAAAATTTAAAATAATAATAATAAAATACAATTAAATAATTCTTTAAAAAAAGTTATTATTGTATCTGAATTAAAAGGAATTAAAAAAAATTCCTACTGGTAGAAAACCAAAACTGAAAACAAGGGGCCAGCAGGTGGCATGGTGGCTAAGGGTGTTGGACTCCCACATGGCCAACTGTGGTTCGAGTCCCAGACCTGGCAGCTTGCTTTCTCACCCCCACCAATCTATCCATCTCTGGTCTAATTAAAAATAAATAAATAGGGGCCGGCAGGTGGCGTGGTGGTTAAGGGCACTGGATTCCCACATGGCTGACCAGGGTTTAGAGGTTTGAGTCTCAGACCTGACGGCTTGCTTTCTCACTTTCTCTCTTCCTCTCCCTCTCTCCCTCTCTGGTCAAATTGAAATAAACAAATGAATAAAGTTAACTGAAAAAATTTAAGTAAATAAATAAAACAAATTTAAATAAAATAATTCTAAAAACAACAAAAATCCCTACTAGTTACTCCACATAGATGATTCTCATAAGCACAATGAGTGTCAAAGTAGTCAGACATTACAGAATACAGCACGACAGGGCTCCACTTAGTTCAAAAGCACGCATCTGCCCCTACCCTAACACACCTACGGAAGAGCCTGCTAAGCTCGCATCTGCCCCTACCCTAACACACCCACGGAAGAGCCTGCTAAGCCCGCAGAGCGGTAACAGCTGATAGGATTTATGGCGGACACAGCACCAGGTACTTTCCGTAACCATCAACTACAGCCTGATCTCCCATGTTAGAGATGCGGAAACTAGGCCTCACGGGTTACGTCATGTGCCCGAGATGTGGGAGCCAGACAGGACAGCTCCAGAACGAGGGCTCTCTAACCAGCACCTCCTCCGGCATACGGCCCTGGGAGCTGAGTCTGGGGAGAACCGTGCGCCGGTGGTCTTGGGCCAGCGAAAAGCACCAGAGGACTCACAGCGTCTCCGGCCTCCCTCACACCTGCCCAGTTACCACAGAGCGCAAGGAAAGTCTCGGAGGAAGCAGGCTTTACACTGACCCTGGGAGACTGTAAGCGCTAGGAACTGGGGTGTTTTAGCAGGGACTGGAAAGGGGAGAAAAGCATATGGAAACAGGAAGAGAGAAGGCGGAGGACGCTGGGCTAATCCAGTCACTCTTTGGAATGCCTGATCTGTGCAGGGCACCCTGCCAAGTCCAGGAGCGGCCAGGCCGGAGTGCACCGAGTCTTTCAGACAGACAACCACAGCTCACCCTCCAAGACACCATTTCAGTTACTTGGAGGTGCCCTAGAATTCCTTGGCCTTGTTTATCAAATATTGCCAGAAAGTATTTTGCTAGATCAGGGCAAGGAGGCGAGGAAGGCCTGGGCAGCCCCTCCAGGACTACTGATGGGCACAGACACTAAGAGCTCACATCTAAGCAACTCTGACCTCCCAGGCACCACTTAAAATGCTTTACACCCACGTCTTGGCACAGATTCCCACAACAGCTCTAAAAGTTACTGCCACGCCTACTTTAACAAGCCCAAAAAAGCAAAGCAACCTTCCGAGGTACTTCTCTTAAGCAGGACTCACATCCAGATTCGCCAGACTCCAAAGGCCACACACAGCTCTGACCAAGACCTAGTCCAGAGAGCAGCCCAGCCGCTTCTCTGCCACAGCGGACACTTACAGATGTCAGCCCTGCCCTGGGCCAGTACCCTGACCCACACTCACGTTTTCCTTGTTCTCATCCTGGTCGATGAGCTGAAAGATGTCACGGTCAAGAGAATCAGAATGACTTCTCTTCAGAGCTGGGCTACATCCCAAGAGCTTCTGCTGTCAAAGTGAAACGAGAACATAATTAGGTGTGTAAATGAACACTCAATGGAAAATCAGTTCTCTACGAAGATGGAGGAGAGGGAGTGCCGCCTCCTTACACACTGCAGTGGGCGAGCAGGAAATGCGGCCAGGGCTGCTTCTCCGCCAAAACCCAGGACAGCAGTTCCCATCACACCCAGCCTCACAAGATTGCAGTGCCCGATACACCCTATAACACTGGCACCAAAAAAAGAGCCCTTCCTGGTTTGAGAAATTTCCGGTAGTTAGAGATGGAGGACAAAGTCCTCAAGGACAGCCAGTGCTGAAGCTGCTCTCGGTAGTGTCTGGACTGCTTGTGAGACTAAGGAAAAGCAGCTTGCCCCTCTAAATTAAGAAATTTACTCACTCTTTAAAAATTCCAAGAACTGAGAACAGCAGTTAGTGTAATGGCTATGTCGCTGGACTCCCATGTAATCGACCACAGTTCGAGTCCTGGACCCGGTGGCTTAAACTCACGCTGGGCGCGTGTGCGTGTGTGACCAAGATCCCGAGAGGAGAATGGAGGAGAAGGGATTGCGGCGTGGCCATCCCCCTGGGGGTGATTTCTCACTTTCCATCTCTCTGTCTTTCTGGCAAGCGCACATCCTATAGCAAAAACCTCTCAAAAAAAAAAAAAAAAAAAAAACACCAAGAACTTTTCCCTTAAATTTTGGCAGCTAGTAGGTAGGGGACAGAAAACAGGTATTAGCTCAAAATAAATAAGGAAATTAACTTACAGGTAGGGAATTTATTCTCCTCATTGTATTTTCAAGGCTGTAATGAGATCAGGAGGTAAACCATGAGAATAAAACACGAAGTATTCACATTAGCAGATGCACAGTGTTTAACCAGCAGTTTGTGGGCACAGTGGGGAAGAGTAAGGGGAAATCAAACACCCATTCTAGGCAAGAGTTAAGAGTAAATTTCTGAAGCTGTCCTGGTCTTAGAAGCACCCCCAACACCAGGCTTTTAGGTTAAAAAAATAAACACCCAGGTCTTCTCTTAAAAATGTGCATATTTGGGGGTCGGTAGGTGGCATGGTTGTTAAGAGCGCTATACTCCCACATGGCCAAGTTTGAGTCCCGGACCTGGTGGCTTGCTTTCTCACTTTTTCTCTTCCTCCTCTCCCTCTCTGTCTCTCTTTGGTCAAATTAAAATAAAGAAAAATAATTCTTAAAAGGAAAAAAATGTGCATATATGGGTCAGCAGGTAGTATGGAGGTTGGGGTGGGTGGATCCCACTGTGGGGTTGTGTCCTAGACCCAGAGGCTTGGAAGGCATGCTGGGCACATGTGTGTGCATCCCCCAAGTCCGGAGAGGAGAATGGAGAACGGATCAAAGCATGGCCATCCCCCTTGAGAGGTAACATTTCTCTCTCTCTCTCTGGGACCTGTAGCAAAACTTTAAAACAAACAAACGAAAGCATATTCTCTTAAGGCTCTGATGTCAGAAGGTAGACCAAGTGCTTGGGTGAGAACAGAACACCAAAATTATGGCTGAAATTAAAGGAGGCTAAGTTCTGAAAACTGCTGACACAACCTACTCATTCTCAAGTTTCAAGAGTGTTTCCAGGATCCAAGAGTCTCACTAGGGACAGTTAAATCCAGGGCTTCAGTCCAGAGTCTGAAGAACTTTATTAAAAACTTGTCAACTTGGGGACCAGCAGATGGCTTAATGATTTCATCACTGGGCTCCCACATGGCCGACTGCAGTTTGAGTCCCGGATCTGAACGCTTGAAACTCACATGGGTATGTGTGTGTGAGTCCAAGATCCTGAGGGGGGAAGGGAGAAGGGGCTGCAGCGTGGACATCCTCCTGCGGGGTGATGGCTAAAGGGGCTGAATCCCACATGGCTGACTACATGATCTCAGCTCTGGACCCAGCAGCTTGAACAAGATGCCAGGTGCACGTACGTGTATGCCCCAAACCCGAGAGGAGACTGGAGAAGGGACTGTAAAGTAATCATTCCCCCAGCTGTTTTCTTACTCCCTCTGTCTCTCTCCAGAGAGTGCCTGTACCTACAGCAAACTAAAAAAAAAACAACAAAAAAGCAACTTGAAAGCATTTTTCTTAGTTCTAATGTTTAAAAGCCATGAATACATACTTTTCTTTCCTGTCCAAGGGTCCAGGAGAATCCAGACAGAAACCTATGAGAAAGCAGGAAAATGTACATTCTCAGGAAACAGCACACGGAACATCATTTTGTCAATGAAATACTTAAGCCAGCCAACAAAGACTCGTGCTTGCGTCTTAGTCAGAACTGAAGTCTATTTTGCCTGTCAAAAACTTTATACTGGGCTGGCAGTGGCGTGGTGGTTAGGGTGCTGGACTCCCACATGGCTGACCGTGGTTTCAGTCCCAGACCTGGCAGCTTGCTTTCTCACTTTCCCTCTCTCACACTTCCTCTGTCCCTCTCTGGTCAAATTTAAATAAAGAAATTGAGTTAAATAAAATCATTCTAAGAAGAAGAAGAGAAGAAAACACTTCATACTTACACAACTCTGAGTATGTACAAAGTATACCTACTGTCACACTTGCTCTGTCCCTCTCTGGTCAAATTTAAATAAAGAAATTGAGTTAAATAAAATCATTCTAAGAAGAAGAAGAGAAGAAAACACTTCATACTTACACAACTCTGAGTATGTACAAAGTATACCTACTGACCCTCTTCTCCCCAGCACGCCTGCCTGTCTCGTACCTCTCCACGATGTCCGTGTAGCCTTACAGAAAGCTAGCTGTTACAGAGCTCCTGGCCGATATTCTTACTTGCCACATTGCCACAAATAAAAATCCTATGCCCGGTCTGATAAGAAACAGTTTACTTCTTCTTCAGAGATCATCCCCCAGGAAGGATGGCCACACCACACTCCCTTCTCCTCCAGTCACCTCTTGGGATCTGGGGCATGCACACGCATGCACTCAGTGAGTTTTAAGCCACTGGGTCGACTTAAACGTTGGTTGACTATATGGGAGTCCAGCGACATAACCATGATGCCATCTGCTGGTCCTTTTTTTTCCTTGAGGAGCCTACATTTTTTTTTTTTTGGAGAGGTTTTTGCTATAGGGCGCATATGCTCATCAGAAAGAGACAGAGAGATAGAAAGTGAGAAATCACCCCCCAGAGGGGATGGCCACGCTGCAATCCCTCCTCCTCCATTCTCCTCTTGGGATCTTGGGTACGCATGCACACGTGCCCGGTGTGAGTTTAAGCCACCAGGTTCAGGACTCAAACTGCAGTTGGCTACATGGAAGTCCAGCGACACAGCCATTACGCCAACTGCTGGTCCCAGGAGCCTACATTTTAAGAACTGCTTTTGTAGTTCCCTAACCTAAAGATCTATGTCCCAAATACTCATGTGTTTAAACATAGGTAACTCCAGCAGTTACATGAAAAGTAGAATGAAATGCATTGACATGTTTCCTGCATAATGGGATCACTGAAATGATTTCATTATATTTCCAATAATTTAACTCTGAATTTCATTCTATTTTATTTGAGACGTTTTTGCTTTAGGGCGGGTGCGCTCGCTGGAAAGACTGAGAGACAGAAAGCGAGAAATCACCCCCCAGGGAGGATGGCCACGCCACAATCCCTTCTCCTCCATTCTCCTCTTGGGATCTTGGGTACGCACGCACACATGCCTGGCATGAGTTTAAGCCACTGGGTCCGGACCAGAACCATAGGAGTTCTGGGAGTCCAGCGACATAGCCATTACACTACTTGCTGGCCCCTGAATTTTATTTTTTTAAAAGAGATTTTTAGGGTGTGTGGGCTCACTAGAGAGACAGAGAGAAAAAGAGAAATAACTCCCCAGGAGGATGGCCATGCTGCAATCCCTTCTCCTCTTGGGATTTTGGGCATACATGAACATGTGTCCAACTTGAGTTTCAGGCCTTGGCCTGGAATTCAAACCAGCTATGTGGAAGTCCAGTGCCCCAACCACTACGCTACCTGCTAAAGACTGTGTACTTTAGTGAATACGGCTTTGGTAAAATTCAGTGGTACAGTGAATTGTACTCCACTACTCACCCTTCAAGAGCAAGAGCACATCACCTCCTTGCAGAGAGTACGTGACACTTATTCTCTCTGTATAAAACTGCCACAAGGACTCCTTGTACTGCTGAGTGTCTGTCACCACTGCCATGACTTCTCTGTGCACTGTTAACTCCTCACCAAAACACTCGGGACACTCCCATTACCGCTCCCCACACGGCAGATACGGGGCAAAGGCTGAGATACCTGAATCTGTTGACTCGGAGGAGCCCATTCTCTGCAGGCTGCTGTTGTTCTTCACCTCCAGTGACTGCTCATACTCTCTGAAACCAAGAGAAATAATTCCATGAGTGATTCGTACAACATAATTAAAGGGTTACACACAAGACTCAAGCTGCAGTCAGCTATCTGGGATCTGGATCCCTAAACTACTAGGCCAAGGGCCAGACAAGAAGTTAGGTACAGGAGACAAACCATGGAGTTAACAAGCAGCCAGGCCACCATGGACCACTATCGCTTCTAGACCACACCAGACCCCGCTTTGCCAGCTCAGAACACCCAGTCAGCCGCTGAGCAAAGGCCAGAGAGGAATGGGCAGGCATGTCTCCTGGACCAGGGCAAAGGCTGGGGTGATTCCTAAAGCGAGGGCATGGGCTCTAGGTCCGTGGCTAGGAGGGAGAGAACTCCTGCTTTTAGAGGTTAGGAAACACACAGACACGTGCTTAGGAAAAGGGAGGCCCAAAGCTGGGGGGAAGCAGCCTTACCAGAAGTACTGTGGGCAGGATGCACTTTTTGATTTAAGGCAAAGTCCAGGGAGCTCCCGGGAGGAAAATGCAGTGAGACGATCTGAACTTCGGAAAGCAAGATCTTGGGCATGTGCACAGGACAGGCAAGGGCGGTTTTGCACAAACGCCGGGAGAAAATGCCATGCCTCTTTGTTGGAAGGGAACAAAGCTCACAGGAAACTGCAACTCTGCGAGGTGGTTCAGCACAGGGTCGGAGTGCCTAGGAGGGCCGGATCTTCCCGCGTGGGGGCAGATCCAAGGCGCCTCCCGGGTGGCGGGGGTGGGGGGCCAGACCCCCTACTAGGCCTGGCTCGGCCTGAGGGCAGCCCTGGCGGTCCGGACGGCCGCTTCCGCCCAACATTCCGCCCCGGGAAAGGGTGCACATGGCGGACCCCACTCGGCCGCCGCTGAGCGGGTCTCGCCCTCCTCCCGGCCCGATGTCCCCGAGAGCCAGCCGGCCCCTCCTCACCTGCCCAGCCCCTGCAGCTGATCCATGGTGACCGTCAGGTTGGTGACAGGCGACAGTCCTCCGGCGGCTGGCGCGCCGAACAGCGCTTTAGCGACGGGCTGGGGGGTGGGAGAGGGGCTGCAGGCGAAGAGCAGGCGGCGGCGGTGCGGGGGCTCCTGGCCCAGTTCCATGGCGGCGCCCGGAGTCCCAGGGCTCCCGCTCCTCGGGCTCCCGCTCCTCTGC
>NW_006203919.1:297246-301031 GCF_000334495.1 Tupaia belangeri chinensis
GCCAGCCGCAAGCTCGGGTGCTTCCCTTTCACCCCGCGAGGCCAGCGGGCGGGCGGGCGCCGGCAACCTGAAGATTAAATCCAAACAAACGCGGAGGGTCGAGCGGGCGAGAGCGTCAAGGCAACGGCCTGGGCTCAGTCTCTTTCCTCTCACTCCCTTGCCCAGCCTGGGTCGTAGAGAACCAGGCCGACCTCTGTCGCTGTCTTGGTGGCCTTTCGCGGTAATAGCTGCTCCCTGGGGGCTGCCGCTGCCCCGCTCCCTTTCCTAGTTGGCGCCAAACTGAATCCACCAATCAGCGAGCAGTTCCCCCTCCTCCGGCCCGAATGGCAGCCAGGCTACACCAATGAGAGGGGAGGAGGAAGCAGCTCGCGGGACGGTCCCCGCTCTCTAGGGGGCGGGGCCTAGAGGAGACCCGAGCGAGTCGTAGTTACCGAGGCTCGGAGGGTAATGAACACTCCCAGCAGGCCTTGCGCTGCGCCGGTTGCATGCTGGGAAGCGTAGTTCCCGCCGCGCGGGGCTGCCCTGTCACCCACCCGGTTGGGCCGTCGCCTTGCGCCCGCTGCGGACCCAGCACCCGGAGGGAGTGTGCCCCCTAGAAGGTCATCTGGGCTGCTGGAGGCCTGGCCCGACCCAGCCCCGGCTCCGCCTCTAACCATGCAATTCTGTGGACTCCTTTCTTCTCCCCGAGGGCTTCCATACCCCAATTTTATTTTTATTAAAAAAAAAAATTATTAAAACTTTGCTTTAAGGCCGCTGTGCTTGCTGGAGAGAGGGAAAGTGAGGACCCCCCCCTCCCCGCCCCGTCCCAGGGGAGATGGCCACGTTGCAGTACTTCTCCATTCTCTGGGATTCTGGGCGCCTGCTGGCCCCCCAATTGTACTACAAAGGATGGAATTGATGACAACCCCCCCAAAGACCCGGACACCCGACCACTGGGGCCAATTCTGGAGCTCTGGCAGGCCCTGCTGTGTTGTGCTGGCCGCAGGGGACGAGGTTCCTAGAAGACGGCCTGTGCTGTGGGTCTGCCATTTTTGCATACCGCGATTTAGCCTCAGCTCTGCTCTCCAAATCCCTTCCCCACACTTTCTTACCTGCCTGGGAGAGCCTAGGAACCAGTACTAGTAAAGAAAATAATAGCTAATGCTTAGGTAGCGCTTATGCCAGACACTGTTCCAAGTGCATTTAACCCTCAGCTCTGAGGTGAGAGAGGAATAATCGTCCCCATTGTATAGGGGACTGGATTTGTTTTTATAGCCTTTGCACGAATGGCAGCTCCTAAAATGACTTTATAAGAGCGGCATTGTTTCAGTAATCAGCCTGAAAAGGAATTGTCTTTAGGCAGCAGCTTGAGAGCAAACACACTCTGCTTATGAGATTGCGTATTTCTTTCAGGCGGCAATTAGTGCCTGGTGCAGATTAGGACCACGGTCCTGTCCCTGGCTTACCTGTTGAATGTTTCTTTGTTCTTTCTTTTTATTTTTTTCTGTTGAACATTTCTTTAAAATACAATAGGGTTTTTTTTTTTTTGGGGGGGGGTTGGTTTCTGCCAGAGGGTGTGTGTGCAGAGTAAGAGGTGGGGAGAAGAAAACACACCCACACACACACCATGAAGAATGATCACTCAGCAATCCTTCCCCAACATCTCTTCCTCTTTTTGGGATTATGGGAATGCACATAAATGCTCCTAGTGTGTTTCTCAACCCAAACCACATGGTTGGCCAACTGGATTTTGATATCCTTATCCACCAGGCCATGGAGTTGACCCTAAATGTTTATTTTTTTTTTCTTTTTTTTTTTTGTTTTTTTTTTGTTTGTTTGTTTGTTTGTTTGTTTTTGAGAGATTTTCACTGTAGGGCGCGTGCGCTCGCCAGACAGACAGAGAGAGACATAGAGACAGAAAGCAAGAAATCACCCCCCAGGGGGGATGGTCACGCCGCAATCCCTTCTCCTCCATTCTCCTCTTGGGATCTTGGGCACGCACGCACACGCGCCCGGCGTGAGTTTTAAGCCACCGGGTCCGGGACACGAACCGCGGTCGACTACGTGGGAATCCAGCGACATAGCCATTACTTTGCTGGACTCCCACTGTGGCTTGAAATTCAACACAAATAATATCCTTTTTTTCTGTGCAGACAGCATGCCCACACACATGGTGAATATCCCTAAAATCTCCTGGATTTCTTTCCAAGTCCACGAAGTGACACAGTACAAAAGGGCAAGAATTCTCTATACATTCAGGTGTTCTGACAGGAAGCAATGTGGCTATGGTGGACAAACTAAGCCCATTTTCCAGGGAAAAAAAAATTATAAAGAAGATTGTGCTAAGACTTGACTATGTTGAGCCCAACTGGGGTCTAAAAGAATGCTGGCTGCTGGGAGCAGCAGATGGCATAATGGTTACTTTGCTGGACTCCCACTGTGGCTTGAAATTCACACCAGGTGTGTGTGCGTGCATGCCCAAAATCCCGAGAGAGGAGAATGCAGAAGGTTGTGGCCTGGTCACCCCCGCCCGGGGTGATCTCTTGCTTTCTGTTTCTCTGTCTCTCTGCTTCTCTGGTGAGCACACATGCTCTATAGCAAAAATCCACCCCCACAAAAAAGAAAAGAAAAGAAAAGAAAAAAATAGAATGTTGTCTGTTAAGAGATATAAGCATTTTAAACTAGAAGGAGAGAAGGGAGAGGGTCAAGTGATCCAGTTCTAAGCTTTCTCTTTTGTTCAATAAAATCTCCAGGAGAATGTTCATCTCTCTTTTTATTTATTTATTTATTTTTTGCTATAGGGTGCGTGCGCTCGCCAGAGAGACAGAAAGCGAGAAATCACCCCCCAGGGGGGATGGCCACGCCGCAATCCCTTCTCCTCCATTCTCCTCTTGGGATCTTGGGCACGCACGCACATGTGCCCGGCGTGAGTTAAGCCACCGGGTCCGGGACAGGAACCACGGTCGACTACGTGGGAGTCCAGTGACATAGCCATTACGCTAACTGCTGGTTCCCGATTTCAGTTGGTCTTTTTGTGAGGGGAAAGAAAGTAATCAATAAAATTTCTCTTGTGGGGAAATTTGATTCACAGTAGAGCAAAACAAAACAAATAACATAGGGGTCAGCCAGTGGTGTGGTAGTCAAGGCAGCTGGACCGCACATGGCTAACTGCAGTTTGAGTCCTGGACCTGGTAGCTTCCAGGCCAGTGTGCATGTGTGCCCCAAATCCCGAGAATTAAAGATAAAGGGATTGTGTGTGAGGCCATCCCCCTGGGGGTGCTTTCTGGCATTCCCTCTGTCTCTCTCTGGTCAGTGTGTGTGCCCTACAGCAAATAATAAATAAATAACATAATATGAAGTGAATATTGCTTTAGAAAACATACATACACACAATTTTAAAATCATCAGTAATCTGGGGTCAGTAGATGACATGATGATCAAGTGCTGGACTCCTAAATGGCCAACTGTGACTCGAGTTCCAGACCCAGAAGTTTGAAAATCACACCATGAACACATCTGCCCAAAATCCCAGGATGAGAATGGAGGAGAAGGGATTGCAGCGTGGCCATTCCACCAGGGGTGATTTCTCACTTTGCTTCTCACTGTCTCTGGCTGGTGAACACCCTACACTCCAACAAACAAACAAAAACAGTAATGTAATCATCTCTAGAGAAACTATTGACATTTTTAACTCTGTGTGTGTATCAACATTAGTTTAGCTGTCAAGTAAAGGAATGGAAGTCCTCCCTGTTTTTTTTTTTTTTTTTTCTTTTTGGAGAGGTTTTTGCTATAGGGCGCTTGCACTC
>NW_006203919.1:301045-301495 GCF_000334495.1 Tupaia belangeri chinensis
AGACAGAGAGATAGAAAGTGAGAAATCACCCCCCAGGGGGGATGGCCACGCCGCAATCCCTTCTCCATTCTGCTCTTGGGATCTTGGGCACGCACGCACAGGAGCCCAGTGTGAGTTTAAGCCATCGGGTCCAGGACTTGAGCCGTTGTAGACTACATGGGAGTCCAACGACATAGCCATTACGCTAACTGCTGATCCCAGTCCTCCCTGTTTGAATAGACATTCTCTGAGTGGGCTCCCCCAAGCGGATTAATATACCCAAGCATTTCCATCAAAAAATCCAATTTATGAAAGAAAAGCTTGGTATCAAAAATGTCAGAGTCTGGGGACTAGCAGTTGGCGTAATGGCTACATTGCTGGACTCCCAGGGGGTTGACTGTGGTTCGAGTCCCAGACCCAGTGGCTTTAACTCACACTGGGTGCATGTGCGTGCGTGCCCAAGATCCTGAG
>NW_006203919.1:301585-303594 GCF_000334495.1 Tupaia belangeri chinensis
ACCCCCTATAGCAAAAACCTCTCCAAAAAAAAAAAAACTCAGAGCCTTTTTTTCCTCTGAAAGGCTGACTGAGCTGTTAAGGCTAGGGCTGAACTGTTGAAAGGTGGTGATTTTTATTACACTTAAGAGCCGTCTTCAACAGGGAAACGAAAGTAAAAGGAAAAGTATAATTATTAACCAAACCCTTCTCCTCACCCACTTGGCGTGGTCTCGAGAGTGCTGGAGCAGCCGTGGGGGAAGTGAAGAGCCCTGTCCTGAGCCTGGAGGTCTGAGTTCCACCTGCTTCTGCTTGGGAGCTAGCCGGTTTTTGCGCCCTCATTTATTCCGGCTCCACTGCGAGTCTTCCAGCCCGCTATACCCAGGCAGACAGAGTCAATACCTCCTTGCTGATTCGCCTGGAATGTCCTCCTCGCCCCCCCACCCAAGCTGCCTTGCCCAGTGACCCGCCATCGCCCACCCTCAGGCTGGGTGTTGACTGTTTCTGTGATTATCTAATCAAGGCAAGTCCTCCAAAGGACTGCGGGAGAGGGGGTCTGCCATTCCTTTCTGTACTTTGCTGTGCCTGGCGCAAGGGACCCACTCAATTCATGGGGGTGGAATGAATATATTCTGGGATGACAAATTTCGAGCCCTTTGACAGTGCTTAGGAACACAGTCTAGAGGCTGGCACGTGGCATTGGTGGCTAAGGTGCTGGACTCCCACGTGGTCAGCCACGGTCTTGCACAGTCTAAACGGCTGACTCCATGCTGTGGGTAAGGCCATCAGGCCCACAGGGCAGACCGCTCAGTTTGAGCCCCGGACCCAGCAGCTTGAGAAACATGCTGGGTGTGTGTGCGTGTGTGCCCAAAACCCCAAAAGGAGGAAGAGATGGAAGAGAAGGGATTGCAGCGTGACCATCCCCCACGGGGAGGCAGGGGTTGTTTTTCCTCTCCCTCTCTCAGTCTCTCTCTGGCCAGCACATGCCCCCCCCCCACCCCACCCCCGTTTGCACAGAAAAAAAATAACAACAACAAAAAGCGGAATCTGATCTGTTCTGTCTGGTAGGTCAGGAAATCCCTCAAGAAGTGACTGAAGGATAAGAAGGGGGCAGTGGAGAGGGAAGAGTCTGGAAAGAGGCCCCAAGGATAGAAGGAATTTAATGGCAGAGAATAAGTACCGGATAAGGGGGTGGAGGCAGGCAGGGCCCAGACTCTGCAAGGTTCTACCCTGTAGGCCAGATGTTGGAATTTGGACTTCATTCCAACAGCAGTGGGAAACAATTAAAATGTTTATGTCTACTTTTTTTTTTTTTTTGACAGGTTTTTGCTATAGGGCGTGTGCACTCGCCAGAGAGACAGAGAGAGACAGAGAGACAGAAAGCGAGAAATCGCCCCCCAGGGGGGATGGTCACGCCGCAATCCTTTCTTTTCCATTCTCCTCTTAGGATCTTGGGCATGCACGCACATGCGCCGGTGTGAGTTTAAGCCACTGGGTCGGGGACTCGAACTGTGGTCGACTATATGGGAGTCCAGCAACATAGCCATTATGCCAACTGCTGGTCCCTATATTTACATTTTTTAAAAGATAACCGTGGCTGCAGAGTGGGAGAATAGGTTAGAGAACAGCAGGGGTAGAGCTGGGGAAACCAGTTTGGGGGATCATGTCTGCCTGTTGGAGGTGGAGGTGACTGGGGAAGGCATGAAGCAGGGACAGAAGCAGGCCTAGGTGTCTTCCTGTGGGTGGAGAGAGAGACAGGTGGACCACACTGCGTCTCAAGTCAAGGTGCCCCACCGGGTTCCTACTGGCTCTTCCCAGCAATGTTTTCTAAATCTGCATTTGTGGGGCCAGCAGGTGGCATGGTGGTTGGGAGCACTGGACTCCCACATGACCGACTGCGGTTTGAGTCCCGAACCTGGCAGCTTGCTCTCGCTTTCTATCTCTTTGTCTTTCTCTCTCTCGCTCTTCCCTCTCTGATCAAATTAAAATAGATTCATAAATAAATAAAGTTAAATAAAATAAAGTTAAAAAA
>NW_006203919.1:303632-316557 GCF_000334495.1 Tupaia belangeri chinensis
AAAAAAAAAGAAAATCAGCATTTGTTAGGGGCTGGCAGGTGATGCGGTTCTTAGGGACGCTAGACTCCCACAAGGCTGATTGTGGTTCAAGTCCCAGAACTGGTGGCTTGCTTTCTCACTATCTGTCTCTCTCTGGTCAAATTTAAATAAATAAATAAATAAAGTTAAATAAAGTAATTTTATTTATTTATTCTAATTTGACCAGAGAGGGACAGAGTGGTAGGTCCGAGAACTTTCCTCCCTCCCGTTCTGTGTGCTTTAATGCTTGGCCGAGGTCCCATTCATTACACTCACTCAGCAGCCACAGGACCAAGCTGGTGCTGGCAGTGAAGGTGCCCGAACCCCGCCCTCGGGGGAGCCTGTTGGCTGATATAAAGGCCTGTATAATAAGGAGGTCAGCCCAGGATAAGGCTGCCCTTGGGGAAGGATGGTGGGGCCTCAAGGTGGCAGAGGGGTGGCTGCGGGAAAGGCAAGGGGACTTCCCAGAAGAGAGTAAAGCAGCTGAAGCCGGCAGGCGGGTCACTGGCAATGGAGAACCTGGGGCTGGGGTGACGTGGGGTGCTCTCTAGAAGGAAGAGCCCTCCGAAACCAGAATGTCCGACCGCTCCGCTTTGTCCTAGTCAGCTGGTCCTAGGATGGGCACATTGGATGGCCTTGGGGGCCCACGTGGGAGGAAAGGGGCAGTCCTGGAAGGGTTTAGAGCTCACTGAAGGGTTTGGCCTGCCCTGTGGACAGAGGAGGGTGTGGAGGGCAGTTGATAGCAGGATTGGATTTGCTGCCCCCGGGGTGAGTGGGGAGGCCTGAGGAGCTCGCAGGGGGCCCCAGCAGCCCAGAAGACCCTGAGCCTAGGTGGGACCCTCAGCAACAGGATGAAGGCAGTGGGTGACCTTGGGGACCATGAAGGTGGCATATCTCCTTGGATTTGGATAACCAAGCCTTAAGATTGGAGGGGCTGGGCAGGGAGGCGTTTGGAATGATTCCTAGGCAATGACTCAGGCCGGGTGGAAGGTAACAGGGCAGTGCAGCGCCCAGGGGCTCCAAGGAACTCCAGGGGTTCCATTTTCTGTGATTGTTGGGGGCTGGCGCCCAGGACTTGGGGTATGGGGAGCAGCAGCGCTAAGGACTGGACGCAGGAGAGGCCCAGAAAGCTGTGGGTGGGGAGGAACACGAGGGACGGGGCGGCCAAGTCTGGGGTTCAGAGGTGCCCTGAGGGCCACTCAAGGGGACCGAGTGGGGTCTGTCGGGAATCTCGCAGGGTGGGTGGGAGAGGTGGGAGGCGAGGAGGTAGCCCCAGGCAGGCTTGTGAGAGCGCTCATGGCCACATTGTGCATTCAGCACCACGCAGAAAGCAGCCAGTGCCCAGCCCAGCTGGAGGCCGGGTACAGAGACAGCAGGTAGGGGTCTCCCTTGCAGGGATGGAAAGGGACAAGGGCTGCCCACGAGGACGGGCCTCACCATGACGCCGCCGTGAGGAGCCAGGCACGGAAGGGACAGTACGGTCTGGTCTGTCGTTTGCATCCCTTGACATGGAATTCGAAAAATGAGAGGTCGGCTTTGAGACCTTTGTGATAGAAGTGAAGGGACTGGTTACACGGGGTGGGGAGGTGCAGGTGGTCAGGAACCCTTAGGGGGACTTCTGGGAACTGGTCGCACTGTCTCATGACCTGGGTGCTAGGCACACCCAAGTGCGTTGCCTCGTGGGAATTCTTTTATTTAGTTAGTTTTCTTAAAGAATTATTTTGGGATCAGCAAGCAGTTGACTTAATGGCTATGTCGCTGGACTCCCACGTAGCCAACCACTGTTCGAGTCCCAGGCCTGGTGGCTTAAACTCATGCCAGCACAGAGGAGAATGGAGAAGGAATTGCAGTGTGGCCATCCTCCCAGGGGAGTGATTTCTTACTTTCTGTCTCTCTGTCTCTCTATCTTTCTGGCGAGCGCACGTGCCCTGTAGCAAAAACCTCTCCAAAAAAATTTTTTAAATAAAATTTTTTAAAAATCTTAAAAAAAAAATTAACCACCATAACCCTCACCGCGTGGGTGAGAGGGAAAGTGAGAAACCACTCTCTGGGGGGGTGGCCGTGCCACAGTCCCTCCTCCTTCATTCTCCTCCTGAGATCTTAGGCACTCATGCACAAGTGCCCAGTGCGTGTTTCAAGCTACCAGGTTTGGGACTCAAACTATGGTCAGCCATGTGGCCATCCCCCCAGGGGGCGATTTCTCGCTTTCTGTCTGTCTGTCTGTCTCTTTGGCGAGCACATGTGCCCTATAACAAAAACCTCTTCCAAAAAAAATTTAAAATAAAACAAATATAGTTAAATAAAATAATTCTTTTTTTTTTTGAGAGTTGTTTTTTTGCTATAGGGCACATGTGCTTGCCAGAAAGACAGAGAGACAGAAAGCAAGAAATCACCCCCCTTATCAATTACATGGGAGTTCCGTGAAATAGCCATTATGCTAACTGCTGGTCCCAATAAAGTAATTCTTTTTTAAAATTATTTTTTATTTAATTGTATTCATTGTTATTGTTTTATTTTATTTTATTTTGAAGTTAACTAGAGAGAGACAGAGAGAGAGAAGGAAAGTGAGGAAGCAAGCTGCCAGGTCCAGGACTTGAACTGTGGTCAGCCATGTGGGAGTCTGGCTGCCTTAACCACCATGCCACCTGCTGGCCCCGAAATAATTCTTTTAAAAAAGAAAAAGAAAGAAAGAAAGAAAGAAAGAAAGAAAGAAAGAAAGAAAGAAAGAAAGAAAGAAAGAAAGAAAGAAAGAAAGAAAGAAAGAAAGAAAGAAAGAAAGAAAGAAAGAAAGAAAGAAAAAGAAAAAGAAAGGGCCTCCCAGAGGCCCTAGGCCCTCCCCACTCCGCCCCAAGGAAGATAGACTGGACTTCTGGCTTGGAGCGGTATTTGGGTCCCCAGGGCCCCTTTTTTCTGCCCAGAGATCTGAGGATTTTTTCTCTCCCCTTCCTCTAGGAGAGCATTGTGTGGTTCCCAGGAGGGCCACAGGGGGCACTCTTGTCCCTGGAGCCTGTTCTGGAAGGAAGAAACGCAGCTCTAATTTGAGGCCCATGGGCTAGAAGTTAAACGTGTGTAAAGAGCCAGATGTGCCCGAAGCTGGGGGTCTACTTCCAGAGCCACTCGCAGGCGGGGCGCACACAGGACCAGGAGCCCGTGCCGGGGCTGCCAGTGCGGGCCATGCCAGTGCGGGCTGGCCCTTCGTCCTAGGTAGCAGCCTCCTGGACTCAGTTGTACTCCTCTGGAAATGGGAGGAAATGTCCCTGGTCAGTCTGCTTCACAGAGGCATCAGCAGGAGAGGACAAAGCAATAGGGCAAGTACTGTTTGGAGGGGTGTGGTGGTTAAGGCGGCTGGATCCCAGAAAGCCAGTTGTGCAGTTTGAGTCCTGGACCTGGTGGCTTGAAGAATGTGGTACCTAAAACCCCTAAAGGTGGGGGAAATGGAGAAGGGATTGTGGTGTGACCATGCCCCGTGGGGAAGTTTTCTCCCTCTTCCTCTCTGCCTCTCTCTGGCACAGTGCATGTGCCCTCTGGCAAATAAAAACAGAGAAAGGAAAGAAATGCAGGGGCCAGCAGGGGCTGTGAGAGTTGAGATGCTGGATCTCACGTGGATGGCTGTAGAGTTTGAATCCCAGACACTTGTGGCTTGAAAAACACGCTGGGTTGGGGCCAGCAGGTGGTGTGGTGGTCAGTGCACTGGACTCCCGCATGGCCGACCACACTTCTAGTCCCAGACCTGGCAGCTAGCTTCCTCACTTTCTCTCTATTTCTGTCTCTCCCTGATGACTATAGCAATTTAAAAATAATAATAAATAAAATAAAATAGGGATCAGCAGGTGGTGTGGTGGTCAGTGCACTGGACTCCCGCATGGCCGACCACACTTCTAGTCCCAGACCTGGCAGCTAGCTTCCTCACTTTCTCTCTATTTCTGTCTCTCCCTGATGACTATAGCAATTTAAAAATAATAATAAATAAAATAAAACAAGTAATTATTTAAAAAAATAATAAAATCGATCATTGTTTTAAAAAAAGGAAAAAGAGAAACACGCTGGGCACATGTGCATGTACGGCCACAACCCTGGCACGAGAACGGAGGAGAAGGGACTTCAGTACAGCCGCCTCTGTCTCCAGAGAGCACACCCTACAGCAGAACAGAACAAAACGGTACAGAACAAGAAAGGAAGAAACGGTGGAGAGGAAGGGTCTTGCCGTCTTGGGCTGGGACGAATCCTGGGGGTTGAGGGGTCACTGGCGACTGGCTGGAACTGGGGGCTGCAGAGCAAGGCCAGCTGGGAAGAGGCTCGAGGCCGCGTCTTCCTCGGTGGCACACGCAGGGCTGGGAAGTGGGCTGAGGCCACGTGCCCCGGCCGGTGGGTGTTTCCGGACCCGACAGGCAGGACGTGATTGTCCATGGCCATGGCGGCATCCACAGGAAAGCAAGCTGTGGTTGACAACCCTCCGGCCCCACCACTAACGGAAGACAGGGGGGTCCCGGAAGCCCAGGCACCTGGCCAGTAGCCAGGCCTCCCGTGATGGCTGGACGCCCTCCACCTCCCTCGGCACCATGGTTCAGGCCCCTCGGCAGACTCGCCTCTGGAAACAAAGGCACAATGGTCAGGAATTACCCATCACCACCTGTGCCTGGGCTTTCTCACTTAAATGATTCCAGAACTGGCTCTGGGCCTGCCAGTAGCTGTCCTCCCCTTCTGGACTCTTCTGAGGGTGGAGCCCAGTGCAGAGCCCACCTCCTGATGGGGGCCGTCAGGTTCCCTAGGGAGCCTGGGGTTAAAGGGAGCGCCTGCCTGAGGAAAGGACAGGAGTGGCACTTTGAGGAGCCCTTGGCCTGGGGGTTGGCATAGCCCCACCGTGGAGCCCAGACAAGAAGACAAAGCGCTTGCTCCGAGTCACCACTGCAGGCACCAGGCAATTCACTCCTGCCGGTGAAGGAAATTAGCTGGAGCCTAGGCAGAACCTGTGGTCGGTGCCCTCTGTCGGCCATAGAGTGTAAGCACACCCTCTGGAAAGGAAGCCTCAGTCCAGTGAGCAGGGCTGGCTGGCTTTACTGTCCTCCGTTTTTGCACAAGAAAACTAAGGCTCAGTGAGGAGAGACACCTTTCTCTCTTTCTTTTTTTTTTTTTTAAGAATTATTTTATTTAACTTTATTTATTTATATTAATTTGACCAGAGACAGACACAGAGAGAGAGAGAGAGAGGGAGAGGGAAAGGGAAAGTGAGAAAGCAAACCGCCAGGTCTGAGGCTCAAACCGCAGTCAGGGGGAGTCCAGTGCCCTTAACCACCATGCCACCTGCCGGCCCCAGACGTCTTTCTTTTCTTTTTCGTTTTTCCATTCTTTTGGGGGGGAGAGATTTTTGCTATAGAGTGTTGCACTTGGAGAGAGAGACGGAGAAAGAGAAAGTGAGGAAGCACTCACTCGGGGGCTGGCCACATCGCAGTCCCTTCTACTCCAGTCTCTGCTCATGAGTTTCAAGCTGCTGGGTCCAGGCCTCAAACATGTCACCACCTGCTGGCCTCAGGCATCTTTCTAGAAGTAAAAGCTGAGCCACTCGTGCCAACAGGCTATGCCACCGCCCCACTCTGGCTTAGCTGCTGTGCAGAGTAGGACCCGGGGTCTGCTCGAGGGGTGGGCTGCCTGTTCAGCAGAGCCCCTGGTCAGGGTCACATGTACACGTACTGCTGCAGGCCTCGTGCTCTGCGGGCAGAGCCTGCCTTCTTATACCACAGAGTGATGAGTGGGGGTGGGGGGGCAGGGAGTGTACATAAACATACCTATGGCATGGTGGCTAAGGGTCCTGGGTTCCCACATGGCTGACTATGGTTTGAATCCTGAACCTGGTCGCTTGTCAAATTAAAATAATAAACAACGGCAACAACAATGATAATAATAATAAATAAAGCTGAATAAAATTCTTTAAAAAAAATAAGAAAGACACCTGCTATGGTTGTGTCCCTTCAAAAAGCATGTGTTGAGATTTGGCTATGAAACTATTAAAGAAAACTTAATACCTTTGTGGTGTTGAAAGGTGGTCCCTTTGGGACCAGCAGATGGCATAATGGTTACATCACTGGACTCCCACATAGTTGACCATGGTTCAAGTCCTGGACCCGGCAGCTTAAAACTCAAGCCGTGGGCGTGCATGCCCAAAATCCTGAGAGGAGAAGAGATTATGTCGTGTCCACCCCCCTGGGGGTGATTTCTCATTTTCTATCTCTCTGTCTCTGTTTCTCCAGCTAGTGCACACACCCTATAGCAAATATCTCTAAAAAAAGAAAGAAAAAAAGGAAGAAAGAAAGTAAGAAAGAAAGAAAGGAAGGAAGGAAGGCGAGGCCTTTGCAAAGAGATTAGGATTAAGGCCGTGGAGTTGGGTTGACTCCTGGTGTGTAGAGAAGAGCAAGTGAGACCAGAACCGAGACACAAGGTGGACACAGCCCCCTGCTCTGCTCTTGTTCTTGTGACTCTGAGATTCCCACCAGAGATGGCCAGGATCTCGACCTCCAGTCTGTGAGCTGAAAAAAACGCAGCCTTCAAATGACTCAGATTCTGGTGTTTTCTGTCATCAGCAATAGGCCAGGCTAACGCCATGCCCGAGATCAACCACGAATGAATGAATGACTGTCCTACATCTAACTGCTTCCCTGCCGGGTTCACAGGCCTGTGACCTACCCACCTGCTTGTCCAGTGGGGTGTCGGGAGGTTCTTGCTAAGGAGCTGGACTCAGGGGCCATTAGCACCCACTTCTCCCCAGGCACACGATGATCTGAGATCCTGTGATAAGATATTTTACTAAGCTGGCTTCCAAACTCCATTAAGGCCTTATTTGTTTTAAGGTGATCCAATAAAATTGCAAAGGCCCCTTGGATCACTTTGTGTAAAACCCTTATTTAGAGGATCCTGACTCCTTGAAAGATGTCAGCTTATGGCCTAAGACACGCCAATTTTATTACCTCTGGGGCTCCAAGTTTAATTCTGAAGTATTAGCCCAAGAATCACATAATAACCAAAACGGGCTGGATGATGCTGCAGTGGTAAGACATGACACCCTGAGGGGCAGACCCACATGGGAAGGTTCTTGGTTCAAGTCTGGAGACCTCTGAGTTTGCTGGGCATGCGTGTGTCCATGATCTGGGGCTGGGGTGGATCACAGGACCAAGGTCCTGTCGGGGTGTTTCATCTCTCTCTCTCTCTCATAGTTTGAACTAAATATAATTTTTTACAGATTTATTTTGTTTACCTTTATTTATTTTAATTTGACCAGAGAAGGACAGAATAAGAGAGAGAGAGAGAGAGAGAGAGAAAGCAAGTCGCCACGTCTGGGACTTGAACTGCAGCTGGCCATGTGGGAGTCCATGCCACCTGCTGGCTCCAAGACTAAATGTAATTTTTTAAGGGGTTTTTGCCTTAGGGCATGTGTACTTGTAGGGGGTGGGAAGGAGATGGTGAGAGGGAGAGTGAGAAATTACCTCCCCCCATGATGGCCATGCCACAGTCCCTTCTCTTCCGCTTTCCTTCCAGGATCTTGAGCATAGGATCTTCCTCATAGGAGAGGGGGCGGCCGTGGGCCAAACGTGCTGAGGCACGTGTGGACACAACCTGCCTGTGCCCAGCCCCAGCAGGACCGGTGAGCGAAGGCTGGAGGCTCAGGGTAAGCCTCATGCACCCCGAAGGCTCCCTGCTGGAGGAGCGCTGGCACGGGCCAGGAACCGAGGCCAGTTTGGAGGTGGAGAGGGGCCTGTGTGGGCCCTACCAGACCGGGAGGGGCGCGGACTGGGCAGGTCTCGAGTCCTAGGTGAAGGACTAACACTGACACTTCCCAAGTCGGCTTCTTGGGGCTCCTGAAGCCGGCCAGGAAGGTGGAAGGGCCAGGGGAGGCCTGTGGGCCACCTTTCCTGCTGCTGGCCGATGTGCAAGCGCTGCTTGGCCAAGAGGCCCTGGGGCAACCCCTGGCTGTGAAACCAGCTTGCAAGAAGCCCACTTCTCCTTCCTCCTCCCAAGGCGAGTGCGCAACCATGGCATTCACCCTGGCCACCGCCTTCCAGCGTGTCCTTTTTGTTTTTGGAGAGGTTTTTTTCGCTATAGGGCGCGTGCGCTCCCCAGACAGACAGAGAGAGACAGAGAGATAGAAAGCGAGAAATCACCCCACAGGGGGGATGGCCACGCCACAATCCCTTCTCCTCCATTCTCCTCTCGGGATCTTGGGCACGCACGCACACACGCCCGGTGTGAGTTTAAGCCACCAGGTCCGGGACTCGAACCGCGGTTGACTACGTGGGAGTCCAGTGACATAGCCATTACGCTAACTGCTGGTCCCATTTAAAGAGATTTTTGCTATAGGTGTGTATGCTTGCTGGAGAGACAGAAATCATCCCTGCGGGGATTGTCACGCCGCAATCCCTTCTCCATTCTCTTCCTGGGATTTTGGGCACATGTGCACACGCATCTGGCATGAGTTTTAAGCCACCATGTCTGGGGCTCAAACTGCAGTCAGCTACATGACAGTCCAGTGATGTAACCATTACATCATCTGCTGGCCCCCCAGGGTGTCCTGTCTGAGCCCCAAGCTGAGGCCAGGGTGATCACAGAGGAGCTGGGGTCAGAATTTGCCGCATGGACTCGGAGCCCTCTATGGCTCTGGCCCCATCAGCTCTCCTCGCCATGTTTTCCTGCTTGCCCAGCACAGCCGTCCAGGCCTGCTGTCTCACTCCAAGCACCAGACGGGGGGCCCCTCCTCAGCCTGAGCACAAGAAGGGGGGCCCCTCTTCAACCTGAGCACAAGAAGGGGGGCCCCTCCTCAGCCTGGGCATCGGATGGGGAGTTGCTGGAGCTCAAATCAGAGACCTGGAGGCTGTGGGAGCAAAGAGGAGGAGCACCGAGTCTGGTGGGGCCCAGAGAAAGCTCCTCTAGCGGGCAGGGCGAGTCGCACAGGCTTGGCGGAGGGTTGGGAGACTCGGGGAAGCTTGAACACCCCTAGATGACTGGGCAAAGGTGGCAGGCTGGCCCCCAGTGCGCCAGGTTGCAGTGAGGACGGTGCGGACTCCTGACAGCAGGGGTGACACGGCCAGAGCCCCTGGACAAGGGTGTGAAGGATGGCCTATATCTGGAGCCCCGACATGTGGGGTGGGTATTGTGGGGGCACTGCATGGGCATGAAGATGGGGCTGGAACTGTGGCAGGGTGGGGGGCCCCTTCCTCCAGGGTGTCCCCAGGAGGAAGCAGGAGCAGGCAGGGTGCTTCCCAGGCTTCCAGTTCTGGGCTCCTCCAGCAGGCACTGACAGCAGGGCGGGCAAGCGCCTGGCAGGGACCAGGGGGGCACTCGTGGGAGTCAGACGGGGTGTCCATTCATTGTGACTGGTAACTGGAGGGCTGGCCCCAGGGAGCCCTGAGGCCTGGGAGGAGCAGCAGGCCAGGAAGATGCCCTTGGAGAGAAGCAAGGAGCCCGGGGAGGTGGGAGGGTGTGCAGGAGAGTGGTGCCAGGGTCAGCAGGGCAGTTGCAGAAGGAAGGAGGGGCCACCCGGGCCTGAGTGGGAAGGACAAGCTGGACAGGGGCCGCTGGGCCCAGTGAGGGCTGGCCAGCTGCTGCAGCCTTGCATGTGAGATGAGGAAAGTGGGTCCCAGATGTGGATGGCTTTGCCCGGGCTGGCTGGGGAGAAGCCAGAGGCTGTCGGGAGTGATGGAGCACAGCTCTGGACTGGCTGAGAGCTCAGTTCGGGGCACACGGAGGAGGGCTTTGAACTGGAGGCAACTCCTCACTCGGGTGGGGGAGTCTCCGGCAGGGCGTGCTGCTGTTCTCCACTGCTCAGTGCTAACAAGCACCTGCTGGGTGCTGGCAGTGCCTAGCTCTCTAGCAGCGAGTGGTAGACCTGTTGTCCTGGATGCCAAGGGGTGGAGGGATGCGGGCCGGGCATCAGGGCTCTCATCTCTTGGGGGACTCAACCCTCCTGAGCAAGCCTGGCTGTGCCTGTCCTCTCTGGGCCCAGGAGCACCAAGGTATCGTCAGGGAGATGGAGAAATTCTTCCTTCATCTTGCACACAGGCCGGCCTCTCCGCTGCCCAGCAAGCCCGTGAGGCAACAGCAGGGGCTGAGGCAAGCTCGCCACGGGTGGGGACAAGCAGCCCCTGGCAGGGCCTTTGCATCAGACTCCGCTGGGCATAAAGGAGGCTCCTATGGGCTAGAGGGAGGCAGACGCGGGGACCATGGAGACCCAGAAGGCTAGCCTCTCCCTGGGGCTGTGGTCACTGCTGCTGCTGGGCCTAGTGATGCCTCCAGCCAGTGGCCAGACCCTCAGCTACCGGGAGGCTGTGCTCCGTGCGGTGGACAACTACAACCAGCAGTCCTCCGAGGCCAACCTCTACCGCCTCCTGGACCTGGACCAGCCACCCACGGAGGTGAGCCGGGCTCTGCTCTTTGGGCCAGGCTGCACTGCATCCCACCTCTGCCAGGGGGTCCCCTTGAGCCGTGTCCCCCAGCAAGAGCTTCCTGCCCCAGAATCCCTGCTCTGGCGAAGGTGCTCGCCCCCTCCCTGTGCAGGTTCCAGTGACTTCCGGGAGCTCCGGGAACAAGAGTGGGGTATTGGCTCTGGGGAGTGACTTAAAGGCTCCCTGGAAGGCCCTGGTGGGAAGGGCTCTGCCCAGCCTCAGGGTTCAGGGTGCAGGTCTCATCCTCCAGGACCTCCAGGTGCCCCCACCCCCGTGCCAGCAGGGCGAGCTGCTCACTGGTGCATGTATGAGGTCTGCTCCTCTCACTGCCCCGTCTGGGGGGCTGGGCACCCAAACCGGGCCCAGTGCCAGCCCAGGTCTGCGGCCGCTGTGCAAAGCTGCTTTGTGAGGTGGCAGGGGTCAGATCAGAACAGGCAGGAACGGGCCCAAGCCCAGCCTTCCACTTCCTCCCATGGCTAGGATGAGGACCCAGACACCCCAAAGCCTGTGAGCTTCACGGTGAAGGAGACCGTGTGCGCCAAGACGACGCGGAGGCCCCCGGAGCAGTGCGACTTCAAGAAGAACGGGGTGAGGCTGGGCACAGTGACACCGGGCCCCCCGAGAACATTCCCAGCCACCGGGGTGACGGCTGGAGGTTATGGCAAAAGTTCCAGTCTGACCTTGAACTTCTTTCCAGTTGGAGAAGCAGTGCATGGGGATTGTCATCCTGGACCAGGCCGGGGGCAGCTCCGACATCAGCTGCACTGCGGTGAGTGGCAGCTCTGGGCTGCAGGGGCCGACGGGGTGGAGTGTGGACCATCCTAGGGGCCCTGGACCCCTGCCCAACAGGGCAGAGAAGGCCCCTCCTCCCTGGGCTCCTCCCTCCACTCCGGCCCCATCTCCAGGGCCAGCTGCGATCCCTCCATCCCTCCCTCGAACTGTGGTTCTCCGCGTGGTCCTCCCCTGGGTACTTGCTAGAAATGCGGATTTCCAGGCCCCACTCAGAGCTGCTAGAGCAGAGGCTGGGGTGGGGCAGGGATTTGCACTTTCACAAGCCCTCGGGTGGTTCTGACTCCTGCTCCAGTTGCAGAGCCCCTGGCAGAGAACGGGGCTGCAGAGGTGTTCCAAGCCCCCGGCAGTGAGAGCCTGGGGAGCGGCCGCCCCTGCTCCCCGCCTCGGTTTTCTCATCTTTCCCAGTAGGATGTAAGGATCCACAGGAGCTCCAAGGTTCCCAGCCAGAGGGTGCACCAGGTGCCCAGGGCTCTGGGCGGCCAGTGGGGAGGGGTCTCAGAACCACCCTGGCTGGGTATGGCCCTCACAAGGAGCTTGCTTCCCCCCGCTGCACAGATCGGGCGCGCCAAGAGCACCAAGCTGACTGGGCTCCTCCGAAGAGGTGGTGAGAAGCTTGCGGAGAAGTTTGAGAAAATTGGCCAGAAAATCAAGAATTTTTTTCGGAAGCTCTTACCAGAGACAGAGTCCTAGGGTCTGCCCAGCCATGGCTCAGACTTCTGGACTCTGAAAAATAAACTCTATGAAAGCAACTGCCTCAAGGCCTCAATCTCACTTGTCTCTTTGTCTCCGAGTGTGTGCGTGCGTGTGTGTGTGCGTGTGTGTGCATGTGCACGTGTGAGACTTGGAGTGGCTGGGCGTGGCTGTGCCACCCCGGAGGCACGGGGGAGGCAGCAGGGCCAGAGATCTTAGGTTCCCTCTGCAGGCCCTTTGCACACCTCACACCACCGCGCTCCTCAGCCCGACGCCCAGCAGAGGCTGAAGATGTGTCCTGTGTGCAGCGGCGCTGAGGAAGCTGGGAGTTGTTCCCGCTCACGGGGGTGGCATTCGTGGGAGGCACCAGGCATTCTGTCAGCACGCACAGGGACAGTCTGGTCTCCCCTCAGCTGGCTGACTGGGTCTGCCAACATGAAATCAAAATGCAGAGCAGGCTGGCTATTCCAGAGAAGCTGGATCCAGCAGGTGGCCATGGTTCGAATCCCCAGCCAGGTTGGCCTGAGCCATGCTCAACACGCATGGGAATGCCCAGGATCCCGTGGACTGGAAGAGAGGGACCATGGCATCCTCACCCTGTGGAGGGTGCTCGTGGTGTGCGTGTGGAGTGTCTGTGTGGTGTGTGTATGTGTGTATATGTGTGGAGTGTCTGTGTGGTATGTGTATGTGTGTATGTGTGTGGAGTGTCTATGTGATGTGTGTGTATGTGGTGTGTGTGGAGTGTCTGTGTGGTGTGTGTGTGTGGGGTGGAGTGTCTGTGTGTGTGTGTGTGTGTGTGGTATATGGTGTGTGTGTATGTGTGTATGTATGTACGTGTGTGTGGAGTGTCTGTGTGTGTGTGGTGTGTGTGTGTGGAGTGTTTGTGTGATGTGTATGTGTGTGGTGTGTGTGTGCATGTGTGTCTATATGTGTGGAGTGTCTGTGTGGTCTGTGTGTGTGTGGTGGGGTGTCTGTGTGTGGTATATGGTGTGTGTGAT
>NW_006203920.1:0-9139 GCF_000334495.1 Tupaia belangeri chinensis
AACTCCCCCCCCCCACCAGCCCCATAAGGTCTTCACCATCATAATCTATACCCAGCCTCAGCCATCCCCAGATCATGGGCATACACATGGCAGGCATATTTAGGGAGGTCTCAGAATGCAAATCTTGAACCTCTTCCTGGGGTCAGACCTACAGAACATTGCATTACTGTTAAACCATTGTCTATATGTGTATAATAAAATTATACACATATAATTTTATTTTATTTATTATTTTTTTAGTTTGTCATTGGACACCTACATTCACCATAGACAGAGAAAGAAAAAGAGAAGAGAGAAAGAGAAAGAAAGAAACAAAGTCACCAGGTCCAGGACTCAAACCATGATTGGCCATGTAGGAGTCCAGCACCCCAACCACTACACCACCTACTGGCCCCTATTTGATATAGTTTTAAAAGAGTACACCTGGCTGCTGAGAGGTGGAGATCCTGTAGAGAGGCCAGAGTATAGGTCATCGCAAAGATTAAAATAAAGGTTAAGGAGCACTTAGATGGAAGTGGAAGTGGAGAAGTATTGTCAGATTTTGAAGGAAGAACTGCCTGGATTCCGGATGGAGTAGGGACAAGTATGAAAGAGAGAGTGAGGAGTAAAGGCTGACTGTAAGTCATTTCCTACTTTTCTTTATTACAAATAATGCTGCTGTAAATATCTTTGTACATATCTCTTTGGGTATACAAGGAATGTCTCTGAAGTATATATCTAGAGGTATTATCTTAAAACTTAAATGTATACATGAATATGGTCTAATGATGAAATATTTCAAAATTGTATTATACAGTAGTTACAATTAATATTCAACTGGCTTTTAAAAGTTTATATCTTTCTTTCATGAGAGAAAGCACCTCCTCATGCCATGTTCCCTGCAAGCCTTCCCAGCCTGTCAAGATCATGGTGTGTACTCGCATACACAGGTCAACTAGGGAACCAAACCCCTGACCTTTCTTATGGATCCAACTTCCCTTAAACAGCTTATTACTGCTGCATCACTAAATCAGCCCAGTATGCAATTGTGTTACTAGACTTACGTTACTTTAATTCTTTCTTAACATGTCAAAAATTGGACATCTTAATTTTTGCTGATCTGATATAGTGACGTAGTTCATTGCTTGTTTATTTTAAATTTCTCTTCTAGTGTTTTTTTTTTATGTATTTATCCTTCTTTGCCTTTCTTTGTATCCCCAACATAGTGGAGGGGCGCCATGGTCCCTAATAACTCAAAGGCTTAGGTTGTGTTAGCTCTGTCATCTTGTAGCCATTACATGTGGAACTTTCACCCTTTTCCACAAGTGCTCCAGGGAAGAGAGAGGCTAGAGATGCCCACTGTTCCCAACCCTTCCACACAGCTTATTGGCTATAACTGTTTCCAGGGCTTGATTAACTTCAAAGCTACCCCAAAGTGAAATCTTCAGTTTTCTTGAGCAGAAAAATAAACTTGATATGTACGAGAATTAGTCATGTTGAGCCATCCTCATAGCACAGAGTTAATCCCTGTATGTAGGGAACCAAATCCTACATGGCCAATGGCAGTTTAAATTCAGGCCCCTATGGATTGAAAATACACCAGGCACATATGTATATAGGCCCCAAGTCCTGATGGGATGGAGATTTCCTACAACTCTTTACTTAATCACCTATTTATTCTCCACTAATTTGTGATATCATAAATACATCTCATTTTAATATATCCATATGTATGTATATGTATGATATATTAAAATGTATCCATATGTATGTTTATTATCTTTTTATTTATATTTCATTACATTGTGTTTCTATGGGACAAATTTTACATGTTAGTATTGCTCTTATTTTTTAATACATTTTCATATATGACAGGGTAGGGATCCCAGATAGTTCTTTAGTATTTTCTTCTGGCCTATAATTTAGCTATTAATTAACATATATATTTGTAAAGCAGTGTATCATATTCCATAAAAAAAAAATCCTGTTGCAGTTTTAACTAGAATTGCATTGACTTTGTGGATTTATTTGAAGATAAATTTCATTGTTGGGATATTTAGACTCATAATACATATCATGTGTATCTCTCCCTATGTATATAGATCTTCTTTTAAGTTTTAATTACTTACATTTTTCTCCAATTTTTTTTTAAGAGAGATTTTTTTTCTATAGGGCGTGTATGTGTGCTCACTGGAGAAACAGAAAGTGAGAAATCACCCCCCAGAGGGATGGCCACACCACAATCCCTTCTCCTCCATTCTCCTCTCGGGATCTTGGGCACGCAGGCACATGTGCCCAGTGTGAGTTTTTTAAGCTGCCAGGTCCGGGACTTGAACTGCAATTGAATACATGGGAATCCAGTGAATTAACCATTATGCAATCTGTTGGATCTGCTGATCCCCATCTGGCAAATCTTTTATTAAATTTATGTTTAAGTCTTTTCTTCCCTTCCTATCTTCTTTTTTTTTTTTTTTTGAGAGGTTTTTGCTTTAGAGTGCATGCTCGCCAGACAGAGAGAGACAGACAGAGAGACAGAAAATGAGAAATCACCCCCCAGGGGAGATGGTCAGGCCACAACCCCTTCTCCTCCATTCTCCTCTTGGGATCTTGGGCACGCACGCACACGCGCCTGGCATGAGTTTTAAGCCACCAGGTCCGGGACATGAACTGCTGTCGACTACATGGGAGTCCAGCGACATAGCCATTACACTAAATGCTGGTCCCTTCCCTTCCTATCTTCTACTATTCTATTATAAGTGGTTTCCTTAGTCTGTATAAATAAGGGCAATTGATTTCGAGTATTGATTTGGGGGTCCACAATCTTTTATTTCCTTTTTCTTAATTTTATTTTTTATTCATTATTTTCATTTAGTCATCATACGTCTTTACAGTATACAAAACATTTTTCCCCAAATACATGAAAACAGTACATATCAGTCAAGGCAAAGACATTATCCTATATGTTATCATCAGCAAAATCTTGCAGAACTCTTTCTAAGCCTAATTATTTATAAAATCTCTTAGGCACTCTTGCATACATAATTACATTACCTTAAAAGAAGTATCGTACTGAGACGAGCAGATGGCATAATGGTTATGTTGCTGGACTCCCATGTAGTCAACAGTGGTTCAAGTCCCAGACCCGCAGCTTAAACTCACACCAGGCACTTTGTGTGTGCCCAAGATCCCAAGGGGGGGTTGTGGGCGGGCCCTCCGCCCTGGGGGGGGGGGGGCGGGGATGATTTCTCACTTTCTGTCTGTCTGTCTCTCTTTGTCTTTCCAGCAGGCACACATGCCCTATAGCAAAAAACTCTTTAAAAAAATAGACCTCACAAAGATGTATAATCATTTATGAACCCTGAAAATCATACACACACACTCAATATTCTGTATGTTTTCCCTTTACTATTTATTTGTTTGTTCATTTATTTGTAAGTTGCCAAAGGGCATATGTGCTCGTCAGCGAGATACAAAGAGAGAGAGAGGGAGAAAGCGCAGCCCTCCTCACCACCCTACCTCCCCCCACATGGCATTGTAATGCCACAATCCCTTCTCCACTTCCACATCCTGTTGGGATTCTGGGCACTGAAGCACATACACCTGGCATGTTTTTCAAACCTGTGCGATCAGTGTTTGGTTGGCCTTGTGAGATGTGGCTTCTTTAACCACTAAGTTATCAGGATAGACCTCCCTTCATAGTTCATTTACTTATTTATTTATCTATTTACTTATATATTTACATTTTCCCACATTTACATGTCAAAAATTTTTGCTCATACGCCATAGTTTTTGACACTTAATAGATAAGCAACTTTCAAAATTTCAGAACACTGAATTTTAAAGATAACTTTCAAAATATTTGTTAAGAGTTTAGTCTGTGACTCTTTAATAACAGAGACAGTAAGGTTTTTAATATTTTTGAGCAAATATTTGCATGCCAACTACTCAAACTGTTGAAAAGAAAACACCCGGCACACAATTCACATGTGAACCTTCCCAACTTAACTCTGCCTACCAAGTATTCTGTGGTTTACTATCTACTAACAAAGATCAGTCTCTGTTTCTTCCTTCAGAGTCTTCCTCAAGGTAATTCTCTGCTTGTGGCTGCTCTTTTGCAGTCTCTACTGATTATAATGCTGGGTTGGAGAAGTCCAGGTTTCATGACTTCTCTAATTCTCTCTGCCAGGCAGAATTGTTTATGGTGCAGGACAATCTTTCTAAGAGCTTCTGTTGGCTTTCTTGAGATCTAACTTAGTTGTATAGTTTTCTGATCATATCTTCAGATATTACATTCCAGCCAAAGCTCTGGCAATAATGAGTATTTCCAATTTCTGATGCAAGGCAACAGATATTATTAAACTTATGCAAATAACCATTCTGTCAAAAAATAAGAATACTCGTGAATATTTTCCAATCAGAAACAATATGAACAGGGGAAGAATGGAAAAATATATTCAAAGTGTTAAATGAAAAGATAAATCATTCTCAGATGAATAAAACCTGAAAGAATTTACCAACACCATGGGATCAGCAGTTGGTGTAATTGCTATGTCATTGGACTCCCATGTAGTCAACCATGGTTCAAGTCCCAGACCCAGTGGCTTAAACTTACACTGGGCACATGTGCGTGTGTGCACAAAATCCCAAGATAAGAATGGAGGAGGTGGCATGGCCATCCCCCCAGGGGATGATATCTCACTTTCTGTCTCTCTGTTTCTTTCTCTCTCTGTCTTTCTGGTGAGCGCACACACCATATAGAAGAAACCTCTCCCCGCCCCTGCAAAAAAAAAAAAAAATAGAAAAGAATTTACCAACACCAGATCAACTCTTCAAGAAGTTCGTAAGGGAGTGTCATACCAACTAAAGACAGACAGAAATTAGAGAACAAAAAGAGCCCAAGAAAATGACCAACATAATGATAGGGACAAGTCTAGAAACGTCAATAACGATGTTGAAAGTTAACTTCCCTTCATAGTTCTTAAACCTTTCTTTCATTCTTTACCTTGTTCTGACTCACTAGGTAGGTTCTCCAATCTAAAGGTGAGTAGTCACTTATATGTCTCCATCCTAACTCTAAAGGTAACATCTTTAATATTTAACTGTTCAGTGTGCTGTTATATGTGGATTTTCTGCTATGTATATACCTGAGAGTTTTATTTTAGAATAGACATTAATAATGAATTCATTACACCAGGATTTCCTTTAAATACAATATCCTATGTTTTTTTTTCTTTATTTCCAAAGATTAAGTATAAGGTATGACTTTTTCTATCATTTGTTTCATAGCTGGTCTTTACGTTATTTTGTCATTAATTTCCTAAAAATAGTTCCAATTGCACACAGTTTTAATATTTATAGCAAAAATCTCTCCTAAATTAATTAATTAAAGCAATATGAATTAAAACCTCAAGAAAACACTATATTGATAACAGCTTTTCAAAACATCTGGGGAATTCCCAAAGTTCATATGCCTAGCAGAAATTTTGCTATGTGATTAAATATATCGAAGATTCAGTAGTAAATTAATGAAATAAATATTTTGGTGAGTTCTTGTTACATGTAGCCTTTTGTACCCATTCATAACTCAGCCATTCACAAATAAGAAACTTTTGTTTCCATTTATTAATGAAAACTCTCAGTCAGTAGTAAGTCGAGTAAGTAAATTCACAGATACCCTGACTCTCTTTACCAAAATATCCTTGCTCTCTTTACTTTGATTAGAAAATAAAATGAGTAAATGAATCAAAGTCTTTCTAGGGACCTTACCATTGCTGCAGTACAACTTAAGCTACAATTAACTGAGGATTAATGCAATGTTTTCAATGCCTCAGTAGCCACTGCCAAATATCCCAGTAACTATCACTTTGGGGTTAGGCAGTTTTGCATAAATGCAACATGTACTCTGCCTTAGAGTTTGCTTATGATTCCAGATCAAGATAAGATTGTGATATTAGGTACTCATCAAAGGGAAACTTAAAATAATGATTTTTTTTTTCCTGTAAAGTTGGTTTTGATGGAATACCGTCTTGACAAACAAAGGCCAGGTCAGCCAGACTCCTTCTAAACTCTAATCTTATTAAACTGGAGAGCATGGGCTCAGTATCATTCATAAGCTTTGTAAAGTTCCAAAAACGTCTTATCACCTGAGCCAGGCATTCAAATGCAGGCTACTTCATAGTGTTTTCACACAGGATCCTCCAATGCCTTGAGTGATGCCATTTGGTGGAGTCCTCAGCAGTGCCTTGCTTCCACCCAATTGTAACCAATTTCACTCATCAGTACCTCTGGCTTAGCTTCACCTTCGTAAATTCAGTAATTCATTTGGAAGGTGCAGATCTTTAAGAAATCTCAGGATTTTGAATTAGGCTCACTGGTTTCTTATTTGCCTCTTGGTTCTGACATTTAATTTGGATACTGGGGAGAATTTACTATTTTCAAAGCATTTATACTATAGAAATTATTATTTAATTTTTATTATTCTTATTGAAAAAAAAAAGGCTTCATTCTTGTGTTCTACTCTTGCAGTCTATTGAATACCTTGGATATCAATAAGTTGGCAAATGTGTCCACTCAATGTACCATAGACTAGACTGGTCAAACATGGAAACAGGGAGGAGGAGTTTTCCTTGCAGAAACATGTGCCCAAATATTGTGACTGGTCACAGTCAATTGTGATCATACAGAAACTTGCTCTCTGATTTGATTTTCTTAAATAATATATTTATAAGTGTATACACTACATGTAGTCACATTGCATTCATTTCCTAATTCTGTCAATACTCTGGATAATCTTGGTGTCATGCCAGTAACTTGGAGGTGTAATAAAACACCTCAACAGTAACTTGGAGGTGTAATAAAACCACCCTTGCACTTTAGGGGACTAATGATAGCACCCTCAGTGGATTACTCATGTTAATGTACATGAAAGAACTTACAGCAATGCCAAGCATCTAGTAGGAACTTAATGAATATAAACACTTATTATTATAATTATTATCCTCTCTCTTGAATACACATATAGCCATCATTTGTTAATCACTTTCAAAATAGAGTGTCCTTTCTATTTTGGTCTTTAATAAGTTTTTCTTGAATAAGTAATACACTATAACGGTTAAAATTCTAGAGGGAGCTAGTCTGTGACATGGTCCTTAAGGTGGCCACTGAGTGGTTCAAGTCTCAGACCTTGCACCTTGAGAAAAAGTCTGGCCATGTGTGTGTCTGTGTGCGTGTGTGTCCCCAAAACTCTCAAAGGAGGGTGAGCTAGAGGAGAAGGGATTGCAGCATCACTGTGCCCCATGAGGGATGCTTTCTTGCTTTCCCCTCTCTCTGTCTTTGTCTGGTGAATGCACATACCCTCTGGCCATTAAAAAAAACTAAAATAAATAAATATATTCTATATAATATATAATAAAATATATTAAATTTATTGCTTATTAATATACTATTTAAATATTATTTATTATATATTCATATAGTTATATATTTTATTATATAGAATATATTACATATTTAAATATGATATAAATATATAATTATAATATATTATTAAAATAACATAATATGTCATTTACTTATAAAAAGAAATGTAAGTTTCTTATCCCCACAGTGTCCCAGTTGCCATTTTATCCAGTGACGTTTTATAGTAAAAATCATTTGCTTAAGCTTCCTAATGGAACTGTAAAGAAACATGATAAGGGACCAGCAGTTAGCTTAATGGTTATGTCGCTGGACTCCCATGTAGTTGACCACGGTTTGAGTCCCAGACCCAGTGACTTAAACTCACGCAGGGCACGTGTGTGTGCGTGCCCAAGATCCCGAGAGGAAAATGGAGAAGGGATTGTGGCGTGGCCATCTCCCCTGGAGAGTGATTTCTTGCTTTCTGTCTCTCTGTCTCTGTCTGTCTGGCAAACACACACGCCCTATAGCAAAACCTCTTTTAAAAAAATGGAAAAAAAACATAATAAAGAAAACAGGAAGATAATAATACCAAAATAAAATATCCATGCTGTTTTTATTGTTTGTAATAATAACAATAATGATAAGGTAATCCTGAAAATAAAACCTGCCTTCTATTGAATACGTGTTATGGAGCAGCATTCTGCTAAGACTGCACTTAGCAAAGCCATTCACTTATCAGAGTAGGCCTAAGATACAGATGCCCTTATCAAAGCAGTTTTACAGATTTGTGACTTCCTTATGGTAACTGCTATGGGATTAAACAGAATACACTTAAGATGTAAAAGTATCCAAAAAACATAGAAATCTAAATACTTGTACTTTTTTTTTATTAAAAAGGCAATTTATAGTTGGTCTTTGTTTACTGTCCTTTTTTAATGTGCCACCTACTTTTCTTAGAGGAAATAACTCCAGCCTAGACTCCTTGTCTCATTTCCAGTTCACTCTTCACACTGTCAACAGTTTGCATTTTTCAAAATTCCAACATTGCTAAGTGTCTTGTTTGTTCAAAGGTCTCTCTGATTCCCTTCTACTTACACAGTCATGTACAACCCATTCATCCTTGAGGCTTTTCTTCATCTGCCTGTAGCTTAACTAACAATATTACTTCCCTTAAAGTGCCTAGCTTGGCTTAATTAATAAAGGTTGTGTAACAATTTCCTTAATCGTACAATTGAAAAAAAAATCAATTTTCCCTAGGATGCAAATGAGAGACTTCAACCTTTTGGCTTGGGTAATACATTAATTATTTTATTTGGAGTTATTTAAGAATCATTGCCTGAGAATTTGAAAGTGAGTAAGCATGTATGCTCTTTTTTTTTTAAGTTTATGTATTTCTCTCTTCCATGAATGTGAGAGACAGAGACAGAGACAGAAAGCATCCCAACAGAGTTTTGACACTATGATCCAGCCTCAGCCAGCCCAGGAACAAGGGCATGTGCATGCTCAGCACACTCAGAGGGTCTCTGGACACAAACCTAGAACCTTTCCACATGTGTCTGCCTCACAGAGCAGTGTGTTTTACTGCCGTGTCGTGTCTGGGCCCCACAAGCATACCTTCTGACTGGACTTTTCCTAAGAGCCAGAGCTCCCATGGCTGTACTCCTCAGTAGGTACAGTAAGCTCTTGGCATTTGAGCTTACTGTGTTAGACAGCTTGGGCTGCCCTTGGACATCAGGGCCTGCTTTTAGGACTCACAGACATT
>NW_006203920.1:9170-14321 GCF_000334495.1 Tupaia belangeri chinensis
ACCTGAGGACTTTATGTATTTCATTTGTCCTAAGTTTCTTCCCCATTAACATGAAAATGCCTTTGGGAAGGAAAGAGGAATCATATGGGTAATCATTTCTTCTGCTGAGAATTTGGCAAGAATTGTTTTACATTGTACAGATTGTCTAGGCTGGTGAATTATTTCCTTTCCAAAAAGGCGATGGTGCCTGGATCAAATACATGTAAGTCCTATCAATTCCTTTTAAATAAGGATGTTTTCAGATCCCAGTTTTAACTGAAAGGTGTGTATTTCATTCATCATTTTATGTCCATTGCCAAGCTCGTTTCCAGGCACAGGGGAAATGTTCTTTGAATGAGTGAATATATTTAGATACCGTTTGCCTATGTAAGAGGCTTTGGTTTTGAATTTAGGAGGATTGTTGCACATTCTCTGGTATTAGAGAATTCTTTGATGTAAAAAGAGAATTTTTGGCTTTTTCCAAAGCCCAGGGGCCAGTAGGACTATAATCACTTTCAAGATTCCAGTGATATTAACACATGTTGTACATAAAACTTCTCTTCAGGCCCCTAATGTTCACTGAAACACCATGAGACAGTGTTCAGAAGTGTACTTCTAAGCCAATATACATCATGTTTACTTTGATCTGTAGAGTCTATGAGCCTTTTTGTTTTTGACATCCCCATAATTGATCACAACAGAAAAACGGAGCTTGTTAGAGTTGCTTCTTAGATCTTAAAATCTTTTACTTGTTTTGTTGAGAGGAGGCTTAGCAATTGAGAAACAGGGAGAGATGGTTGTGGTTGGGGTGAGTTTAAAGGAATAAAGAAAAATTAAAAAGTCACTGTAAAATAAAGAAACAAGAGATTTTACATTCAACGTTCCTACTCTTTCTCTGCTTCCTGTTAGACACAATGGTGTCCTTTTGGTTCCCATGGTACCCAAGGAAGTCACGTTCTCCTCTCCATTTTCTGTTAAAATAGCAGGAAATAGCAAAATTCCTACATGACAGAGTAATAATAATCTCATGCCTCTGCAAAGGTATTTTCATATTAATGGGGGAGCAACTTAGGGTAGATGATGGAATAAATTGCTCAATAGGGCATTTTAGACAACAGTGAGTTGAGTGGGGGAAGAATTATAGGATGCATGAAAGTTGGAACGTCCTAGGCATTCCTTAACACTCCAGAGATAATCTCCTAGGAGTAAGGCTGCCTATGCCTTACAAGCAAACAGCTACCTTCCCACATTTAACTTAGCTCTTTTTAATTAATTAATTAACTTTCCCTTTGTTTCCCTGCTCCCTCCTCCCCTGTTCCCAAACTGTCTCTGGTGTTGATGGTTTTTGTTCATACTTTTATGCCTTTTAAGCTTTTGGTTTTTGCCATAGAGTGTAGACAACCAGTATATGTTAAATGGGGACAAACAAAGCCTCTCTTTCATAGTTTGGCTTCCTTTACTTAGCAGTGAATCTTCCCCGTATGTCCACTTTGTATCAATTGCCAGAGTCACAAAATTTTATTTTTCTTTTTTTATGGCTGAGTAGAATTCAATAGTGTTAAGGTGCCACACTTTTTTCAACCTATTCATCTGTTCCTGAGTATTTGAGTTAATTCTGTGTCTTAGCAATTGTGAATAATGATGCAAAGAGCAAGGGTATGCAACAGTTTTTCTGAGTGTATTCCTGTCCTTTGGGTAGATACCCAAGAGTGGAATTGCTGGATCATGCTGTAGTTCTGTTTGTAGCTCTTTGAGTAGCCTTCATATTGTTCTCCACAGTGGATGTACTAATCCACATTCCCACCCACACTGTAGGTGGGTTCCGTTTACTCCACAACCTCACCAGCACTTGCATTTTAAATTTTTTTAATCTTAACCATCTGACTGGGGTTAAGTAGTATCTCATTGCAGTTTTGGTTTGCAGTTGCCTTATGATAAAGGATGTTGAGCATTTTTTCATATGCTTTTTGGCTGTTCATATATCTTCACTGGAGAGTTGTCTGTTCAGCTTATTTGTCCTTCTTTTATTGAGTTGTTGGGAAAGTCAGGACTCATTTTTACATAGAAAAATATACCATGACTTTCCTGACAACCTAATAATTGGATTGATTTTTTTTTTTCAAGTAAGCTCTTGTGTTCCCTGTATATCTTGGTATCAGTCACTTATTTGAGGGAGAATTTGCAAATATAATCTCCCATTCTGAGGGTTCTCTTCACTCTTAATTATTGTTTCTTTCGCTGTGCAGGAGTTTTTAACCTGATGTAATTCCATTTATATCTTTTCAGGATTATTTCCTGTGCTTTGGGAGTCTTATTTAAGAAGTGTTTGCCTACTCTGATTTCTCCAAGTATTTTCCAACAGTAGTTGTATAGTTTGTGGTCTTAGCTTTAGATCTTTGACCCATTTTGAGTTGATTTTTTGGTAATGGTGAGAGAGAGGGGAACAGAATCATTTTTTTTTTTTTTTGGTAGTGAATACCCAGTTTTTCCAGCACATTTGCTGAAGAGATTTTTCTTTTCCCCACTGGATTGTCATGTGTCTTTTGTCAAAAATCAATTGACTGTATGTTTTGTGACTTAATTCTGGGATCTCTATTCTGTTCCATTGGTCTACATGCCTGTTTTATGCCAATACCATGCTGTTTTGGTTATCAGAGCTTTGTAATATATTTTAATGGAGAGAGTGATATGCCTCCTACTCCCCTCCTTTCATGCAGTATTTCCTTGGCAATATGTGGTCTTTTATGATTACAGACTGATTCTATCATTGATTTTTCTAAATCTGTAAAGAATATCTCCAATATTTTGATTGGCATTGCATTAAATTTGTAGATTAATTTGGGTAGAACTGACATTTTGATAATATTAATTCTTTCAATCCAGGAACATTGAATGTCCGAATGTCCTTCCACTTTGTTGTGACATTTTCAATTTTTTTTTTTTTTTTGGCATTTCATAGTTCTCCTTGTAAAGGTCTTTGATTTCTTTGATTAGATCTGTTCTTTGTTATCCTATGCTTTTTGAGGACATTGTAAAAGGGATTGTTTTCTTCAGTTCTACCCTACTCTGCTTATTGTTAATGTATAGAAATACTATACATTTATATATTGTTTGTATGTTGATTTTGCATCCTGCCACTTTACTGTATTCATTTTTCACTTCTATGACTTTTCTTGTGTGTATGTGGATTCTTCTGGGCTGTCTATATATATAATCATGTCATCTGCAAATAGAGATAATTGCACTTCTCAACTCTTACAAGATGTTCATGGGATCTTCTTGATCTAGACTGTGAAGATCATCTACAATATTTGTATCCTCTAAATTAAAATGCTTTCATAAGTTAGTAACAAGTTAATATGTTTAATAACATAAAGTTGAAAAAATATTTCTTGACCAACTTTTTCATTCTGAAGCTCCTATTGGCCTCTATGTCCAGTTGCATTTTATACATATCACACTCAACAAAGCACTTGATGCTTAGAGTGTCATTGTTTTTCTTATTAACCAATCCACTTAGGCTTTTGCGTTTTTTGAGGACAAGGGCCATGAGAAAGCAAGCTGCCAGGTCTGGGGCTCAAACTGCAGTCAACCATGTGAGAGTCAAGAACCCTTAACCACCATGCCAACTTCTGGTCCCACCAGATGGTAATTATTCAGGTATAAGCAAACAGACTTCCATCTTGAGACTGCTTGATGAGTTAAGATTTTAATTATCATTATTATTATTCAGAGTCATTTTACTCATAGCATTCAGGTTGCCAGGAAGAGATAATAATAGACCGAGGTTCATATCCAACAAGTCAAGAAACCTTAACCACCATGCCAACTTCTGGTCCCACCAGATGGTAATTATTCAGGTATAAGCAAACAGACTTCCATCTTGAGACTGCTTGATGAGTTAAGATTTTAATTATCATTATTATTATTCAGAGTCATTTTACTCATAGCATTCAGGTTGCCAGGAAGAGATAATAATAGACCGAGGTTCATATCCAACTTAAAAGAGATGATCCTCCTTGCAGTTAGCTCTGAGGGGCCAGCTGGCTTTTTGGAGGCCTTTTACTGCTATAGCTGCTCTTTCGTAGGCAAAGGTGGGTCACAGCCCTGAGGATGTCAGGCTCCTGTCAGTCACCTTTCCTGGGACCTTCATGCACTTCATGACATCAAAAATCCTAGCTCTCCTCCTCTGGGGTATGTCTGAGTGCCAGTGGTATTTTATATTCCTAATCTGCCTTGTGGTGACCTTGACAAGTAGAATGTGGGGCTTTGAACTGTGATTCCCTCTTTATGTGAAGTCAGGACCAGGTGAGAAGGCCATCTGCCTTACTAGTTAGAGGATGTGCCTGTCACAAGTGCAGACCTCTGGTTTGTTTTTATCATTCCCTCTCTGGGACAGAGTATAGTGACAATCAGCAATTTATGCCAGAGAAGTTCAGTACAAGTAAAGACAACCATTTACTCTCATGGTCTGGATGTGGCACAAATGGCACCTGTGAAGAGACATATCAACTTGAGTAATATTCATCCACTTATTGCAGCAACATGGAGCCCATTTTTGATGGGACTTACCAGTGCTTTGGTTGGGACTTCAGTGAGGAAATCTGAAAGGATACAGACCCTGGTCTTTCAGATGCATCTTTTGGTTTTCATTTATTTCTCTTGTAGGAGTCAGAACTGATCACAAAGTTTCCTCTGGGTATCCCTTTTTGTCCATAGTTCATTAAAATTTGAATAAATAAAAATAGTTTTGGATGTAAAGATATAATATTAGAAAATGGCAGTTCTTCCCAGACTCACCTACAAATACAATCCCATCAAAATTTCTGTATTTCTTACAGAATAATATATGTGCAAAATAGTCAAGATAATTTTCAAGTATGAGATTTTAATAATGAAAATAATGTGACTTTGGTGTATAATTAAATAAATACTTATAGCAACATGAGCAGGACACAATGTCTAGATGCATGTGAATATGACAGTTACATACATGATTTTAGTACTTTATGATAAGTGAATTTAACTGAAAAGTGATGACCAACTTAGGAATGACGTTTATAAAATTTATTATCCATAGCATTAAAACACACACACACACACACGCGCGCACACACGTTCAGTCATGGTGGAACAGGTGGTAGGGTAATGCTGCACAAGGCTGGAGCCACA
>NW_006203920.1:14348-18054 GCF_000334495.1 Tupaia belangeri chinensis
CTTGGGCACGCACGCACACGCACCCGGCGTGAGTTTAAGCCACCGGGTCCGGGACTCAAACCGCGGTCAACTAAGTGGGAGTCCAGTGACATAGCCATGATGCTAATTGCTGGCCCCTATATTAATCATTGTACAAATTTTATTTTAATTATATTTTTATACAGAACTTATTTTTTTCAACAGAGAACTTTACACTCTTTGGTCTATTAAATATATTTTTTCCTTTGTCCCTCACACCTACCCCCTACTACTCACTATATAAGCTTCAACTTCTTAATCTATAAAATTGATGATAATAGTACCAAAATCACAATGTTGGTGAAAGGATTAAATGGATAAAGCATTAAATGTGCTAAATCAGTGACTGGCAGAGTGAATTGTAAAAATGATGATTATGATTGTGATTATGCTTGACAGGTTTAACTCTGCTCTGTTTGAAAAATATCCTCTGTTCATAATTTTAAAAGATACTCTTTTTTGAAATTTTATTTTAAGAGAGATTTCTGCTATAGTATGTGCTCTCCAGAGAGAAAGAGACAGAAAGAAGGAAATCAACCCCCCTCCTTCCCGGAGGATGACCATGCTGCAATTCTTTCTCCTCCATTCTCCTCTCGGGATTTTGCCATGCAGGCACATGCACCCAATGTGAGGGGTTTTGTTTTGTTTTGTTTTCGAGAGATTTTTTTTATTTTTTATTTGTCTATTTATTTATTTTGCTATAGGGCACATGCGTACACCAGAAAAACAGACAGAAAGCGAGAAATCAAACCACCTCTCTGGGGATGATGGCCACACCACCATTCCTTCTCCTCCATGCCCCTCTCAGGATCTTGGGCACGCACACACACATGCACCCGGCATGAGTTTAAGACACCATGTCCAGGACTCCAACCACGGTTGACTACGTGGGAGTCCAGCAACATAACCATTACGCCAACTGATGGTCCCTCACCCAATGTGAGTTTTAAGCTGCCAGGTACAGGATTCAAACTATGGTCAACTATGTGGGAGTCCAGTGACATAACTATTACATTATCTACTGGCCCCAAGATACTCTTTTCTAAGAACAATATAAATGACTAAGTTATATTATACATGTACACATGAGCTTAAAAACAAATATACAACAAATGGAAAATATAAGGGCCAATTTTTAATGGCAGTCTCTCCATTGCAGGATTACAGGCATTTTTACTTACTTTACTTTTGCCTTTTTTTTTTTAAGTTGTTCAGAGGGCATGTTTGCTCATCAAAGAGAGACAGAAAGAGAGAGACAGAGGGAGAGGAGAAAGTACCCTCAACCCCTGCCACAGGAATGGTCATGCTGCAATTCCTTCTCCAGTTTTCTATCCTGTTGATATTTGAAGCATGCACTCACATGTGCATACCCCAAGGCTACAAGACAGAAAACAGAGAAAAGAAAAAGGTATGAAGCTGAGAAAGAAAAAGCAAATTTATCTGTTTGCTGATGAATGATTGCCTATGTAGAAAATCCTACATAATCTATAAAAACTCTGAGAATTAATGAGTGAGTTTAGTAAAGTGGCAAAACACAAGATCAACATGCAAACATCAATAGATGTCTGTATGTTCACAATGAACATGTGAATACTAAATTATGATCACTATAATATATAATGAAGGATGGAAAAGACAATTTGAATAAATGAAAATAGTTTCAAATATAAAGATGTAATATTAGAAAATGACAGTTTCTCCCAGACTCACCTACAAATACAATCCCATCAAAATTTCTGTATTTCTTACAGAATAATATATGTGCAAAATAGTCAAGATAATTTTCAAGTATGAGATTTTAATAATGAAAATAATGTGACTTTGGTGTATAATTAAATAAATACTTATAGCAACATGAGCAGGACACAATGTCTAGATGCATGTGAATATGACAGTTACATACATGATTTTAGTACTTTATGATAAGTGAATTTAACTGAAAAGTGATGACCAACTTAGGAATGACGTTTATAAAATTTATTATCCATAGCATTAAAACACACACACACACACACGCGCGCACACACGTTCAGTCATGGTGGAACAGGTGGTAGGGTGCTGCTGCACAAGGCTGGAGCCACATGGAAGGATCCACGTTTAGATATGGATCCTGGGTCAACCTGCAAGTGATGAGTATGCACATGTGCTCCTGTGATCCTAGCAGGTTGGAAAGCCAAGAGGGGTGGGGTTTGCAATGTGGAAAGACCCTGTCAACAAAGGTATCTATTACTCTTTCACTTTCTTCTTCTCTCCCTATCTCTGAAATGAATAAATAAGCTAACTACTTTTTTTAAATAAAGCAAATTGATTATCCACTAACAAACATAAATTTGAAATGAATTTAAAAACCTAATTGTGGGGCCCATAGGTGGTGTGGTGGTTAAGATGCTGGACTTCCACATGGCCAACCACTGTTCAAGTCCCAGTCCTGGTGGCTTAAAAAAATTACACTGGACACTTGTGCATGAATATCCAAAATCCTGAGAGTAGAATGGAGGAGAAGGTATTGTGGCATAGCTATCTCCCTGGAGGAGTGATTTCTCACTTTCTCTCTCTCTGTCTCTCTCTGGTGAGTACATACATACTATGATAAAAACTTAAAGAAAATCACTACCAACAAATAAAAAAATTAATTGTGTGTGTGTGCATGCACATGTGTGTTTCCTTGCATGTTGTTTCTTAGCTTCTCAGCTTTAGATAAAGGGAACATAGAGGGTTTCTCTAAAGAGCTGAGATTCAAATTGAGATTGCATGATGTAAAAAATCCAGAAAGAAATCTGGTAGTGACCAAACGAGGATCATCAGTGGCCAAGATAGAACATGGAGGTAGTAATAAATTTGGAAGTAGTAATAAATAAATTTCAAATAATGTTTGAAAAAGGTAGAAGGTCTATGTGGCTGGAGCTTAGTGACTGGTGGAGATTTTATCAGATGAATGTTACAGAGCAGAAATTGAACTGATCATGTAGGGTTTTGCAATATAGTCCATCCTTCACTCCTATTCTTTTTCCTTTTTAATTTAAAGTATAGGGCCAGCAGATGGCGTGGAAGTTAAGACAGCTGGATCCCACATAAATGACTGTGCTGTTTGAGTCCCAGATTTGGTGGCTTGGTAAACAAGCTGGGCATGTATGCATGCATGCCCCAAATCCTAAAAGTAGAATGGAGAAAAAGGGACTACAGCATGGCCATCCTCCCTGGGGGTGATTTCTCAGTTTCTCTCTGTATCTTTCTCCAAAAAAACTTAAAGGGCAAAGTCAAATCCTTAGTGTAAGTTAAAATATTTTTTGATATACATTTAAAAAAGATATCCTTGGCTGTCCTAAATAATTGAATTGGTACAAAGTACAAGAAAGAAAGGAAGCAGGAAACAGGTTGAAAGATGCTGCAGTGGTTAGGAGGGAATGAAGTGGAGCAAGAGTGGCCATTTTCATTTTGTAGTTGAATAAGAAGCAAAATTACTTCCCAGGAATGGTTGTGGTAGTAATTAAGAACATATTCAAAAAATGTTGGTAACTTATCAGAAAAGCATAGAGAAGCCAGGTTGAAATGGCTCATTGTCCAGATTGAGTATGTTTGAACACCCAAACAAATGATGGCAGTATTGTAGCATAGCACACAGAATAGAATAACAATACACAAGTCTACTGTATATGTAATAAAAGAAAAAGTTTACATATATGGGAGA
>NW_006203920.1:18085-43219 GCF_000334495.1 Tupaia belangeri chinensis
GTGTCTTTATAGAGTAGAATGTCAAACAATAAACATTACATGTCTGGGGGGCTTACTTGGTATCTATTACTACATACCCATCCATTCATTCATTCATTCATTCATTCATTCAAGGCAAAAGTGTGAGACATCAATGGATATCTTGGTGGAAGAGAGCTGTCACTGTTAGAAAATGTTTGCAAAAAGTGTGTAATAATACATTTTTAACTTTTCTTTCTCTTTCCACTTCCTCTTGGAGTGAGAAAGTTGCATGTTTATATATGTGTGTGTGAGAGGTTCATTCTGTGAGAAGTGACCCACCTAAGAAGTCTTTAACCATCAAAGTTTTTGTAACATATTTCAATACATCACAATAAATATCAGTTATAATAGCATTTTTTTAGAAAGTCGTTTATTTAGTTCAGCTCCTCTTAGCCATGCTTCTATTTCCAACTGAGTGAATTATCAATATAAAATTGTTTTTAACTGAGAAGGAATTAGGCTTATAATATTCAATTTATTAGCTGAAACCTATAAAGATCATCTAATTTTGCTTGATATAGTTTTGTACTTTTAATGACCATAAGAAATAACTTCTTTTGTCTGGTTTGAAGTTGATGAGGCGGATATTTTGTAATAAGGTTTTTTATTATTATGGGTTATTTTGTGTTATAATATAACCTTGTAACTTCATTACATCTTGGAATAAATATAAAATTAATTTTCTTAGCAATTTCTCAGAAAAGGACTGCTGATACTACTGTAAAAGTTCCTGAGCCATTTACCATAATTGTCCCGTAGTTATTTTATAGATATTTATTTTCAAAAACTTCCCCATTTAGTAAGTAACCCCATATGTGTTTCCCAAGCAAACGGAAGTGGTAAGAATAAATGAACAAAAACATAACTTTCAAATTTAATGTTTTCCTTTCAATGAATATACACTCATCTGCTGCCAAGTAACATTAGTGATTGAGCACAATCAGTGATTAAGCACATATACAATGACAGTTCCGTAAGATTATAACAGACTATATACCATATAGCCTAGGCATGGAGTCTCTATAAACTAGATTTGTGAAAGTATACCCTATGATGTCCAGGCAATGACAAAAGCACCCAATGATGCATTTCTCAAAATGCATCCTCGCCATTAGGTGGCACCTAACTTCATTAGTGTATCAGGAATAATCATTTACCAGAAGCACATTATAAAGCATGTCAGCCAGTGACATGATCATAAAAGTGGCTGGGTCCCAAGAGGCTGACCAGGATTCCAGTTCCAGATTTAGCAGCTTAGAAAACTTGTCACACATGAGCATGCACACCCAAAACCCTGAAAGGAGAGAGAGATAGAGGAGAAAGCGTTTTGATATGACTATGCCCGCTGGGGGATGCTTTCTCACTTCTGCTTCCTCTCTCTTCTGAGAATATACATGCCCTCTTGGAAATTAAAACGAACAAACACAACTCATTCACAACTTCAGCTGAATTTTAATTAAGTGCTTCAGGATTCCAAAAATGAAGTAATTTGCTCATAGTGCTTCTTCACTCTATTTCACCACTAGTTTTCCCATTCTTTTCTAATAAGCCTGTGTAATACATTTAGGGAAAATTGTAAATTACCCCAAAGTACTCGGAATCCTTCTATGCCACTTAACTATTTTTTACACCATACATCCTGTTCTGAAGTCATCATCTGAGAGAGGTATTTCAGGAGGTCTGTAAGTGTCGCATAAGTGCATGAGAAATGCATTATGTTCCACCCTTTCTCTTCTTTGCTTTCACTGTTCTGTACTGCTTGAGATATAAACAAGTGGATGCACTTGAAGCTGCAAAGATTTATTACAATGACTTATTTATGATAAGCTAGCTCAGGTACCTAGCTGCTTGTTATTGTATTAAAATACATTTTCTACCTCAAGGGCACATTTTTAAAAGATTGAATATTTTTGAGAATATAGGAAAATAGTGCTATAATGGCAGTTTTCAAAAATTTAGAGTCGATTACTTACATAAGGAAAATTGTTGAAATTCAGATTTAAGAGACAGGGATTCAATAGAACTAGGACCTTGGTTTTGTTTGTGTATATAAAATAAATGAATTGGACTAAATGTTATCTTGGCTTCTTTGAACTCAAATATTCTAAAGATATTGGCATTTAAACTTTTAAAATTTAAATGAATGGTTGCATTGTATAATCACTGCTTAAACCTGGGAGTAATTATTTATTTGATCATTGCCATTTGATAAAAATCAACTCAAAATCTTGAACTATAGGGCAAGTCTATTATGTACAATTAATTTTTTTAAATCATTGTGGACCAGATCAATGATATTATTGCCTGGGAATTACTTGACCAAATAACATCCTACATTGACATGGCTATGATTTGAATGTCCACCCTAACTTTATGTGTTAATATTTGGTATGACAGGACTAGAAGGGTGAAAAATTAATGTGATTATGTTGTTAAAAGGTGGTGACAGGACCAGCAGTTGGCATAACGGCTAGGCCGCTGGACTCCCATGTAGTCGGCCGGGGTTCGAGTCCCGGACCCAGTGGCTTAAACTCATGCTGGGCATGTGTGCATCCATGCCCAAGATCCCAAGAGGAGAATGGAGGAAAAGGGATTGTGGCGTGGCCATCCTCCGGTGGGGGGTGGGAGATTCCTGCTTTCTGACTCTTTCTGGTGAGCACACACACCCTATAGCAAAAACCTCTCAAAAAAAAAAAAAAAGAAAGAAAAGAAAAGAAAAGAAACGTGGTGACTTTGGGAAATAATTTGGCACCAGGCAAGGCCCCCATGATTGAGTTCTGGTGGATTTAGAAGAGGTAAAATGAAAGGAGAATAGAGAGACTCATGGACATAGACGTGTTCTGCTTGAAAGTCTGCAAGACCTCCACTAAATGTAGACCCTGCATTTTGGACCTCTAAACAGTGAACTGAATAAACTTTTATTTTTTACAAATTATCCAGACTCAGGTATTTTCTGTTATTAGCAACAGAATGAGCTAGAACAGGCATATAGAAAATCTATTGGCCTTATGGGATTTGTTTTATGTTGTCTTATGAAGTGGTCTACATGATCAGGAGCTACCTCTCTCATAGATATGATTGAAATATGAGTTAATACCTCAAGCTCTGGAAATCCAATTTTAAAATGTGCCCAACTGAAGGTAAAAGGGAATTTATATACTCAAAAGGGGCTTGTCCATTGCTGTGGCTACCTGGGTTAGTTATTACAGGAGTCTATCAGCTATTGCTTTGAACCCAGTTTTGACCTGGAATGAAAGAATTCAGACTATACCACACTCTGCTATGTACACATGTTCTGCAAATAAAAACAGACACCAGAGAACTCAATGCAAGGAACAGGCTAATAGTAGCCCATGGGCAAAAAGAGTGTTCATAAACAGCACTGTTTGCTTTCCCAAGTTCATAATTCTCAGTGAAATGCATTTTGGACTTATGAGGAGGAAGAAAGGAAGTTGTTTCTCCTCTTTTGTCTAATATCATTTCTAGCACTGACCTCCCCAGTGAGAGGCCCATCAGCTATACTTTCATGTCCTTCCCCTTCTTTATGCAAGACCTTGCTGCTTTACTTAGAGCCTGGGCGATGAAGAATTCAGTGTAGATAGTCCAGTTTTCTTTTTGCATGTTAATTGATCTTTTGTTCTTTGAAACCCACAGTTTACTATCAGTGCCAAAATGTGCAAAATATAAAAGGTGGAAGATGAGTGTGGAAAGACGTAGAATGCAGCTTTCTTCTTCCATCTCATGTTTTTGTACATCAAATGTACAGAGTGACATGGGTATTTTTATCAGAGACAAGGCTCTATTGGGGAGGAACTTTTCTCTGCCCCACAGAGGGGGAGAAGAGGAAAGAAATGCTGATGAGAAGGAATAATTTACAAAGAAGAATGATAAGGTAGTGATGAGGTAGGATGTGGTCTGATTTCCACATGCTCCTTGCTTAAAACTTTGGGAACACAGTAGCTACCTATCAGCTAGTCACACAGAATTGATCTGTGTAGAACATATCAGAGTATATCTGAATAGAACATAGAGTGTGACTTAGGGTTAGGGAAAATAGCAGGAGAAGTTATAGGGATCAGCAGTTTGCTGATCTTGCCACAGTAGTAAGAAAATTAAAAGATGTTTCCGAAAGAACCTTGTTAATAGAATAGGTTCTGCAGAGCAGCATTTTGCAACCAATAACTTATCTCCAGGAAATTAATTAACAGCTGTCCTGATATTTAGAGGATGTTCTATAAAGTGCTCAGGAGAGTTTTAAACAAGTACAATTAAGGAAAATGTGTTTTTCTTCAAAGATATATTCTGTCTTTGTTACCAAAGACCTGAATGTAACATTTAACACTATCCCCTTGGAGTTGATTTGTATTGGAAAGGAAATGTAGAAAGCTCTATTGTCTAAACACAGATTGAATTGTATATGACTTCTGCTCTCTGAGTGCACTCAGGCTAACATGTATATATTGTCTTATCATTCGTGCAAATTTATGAGTACTGCTTCTTTATTTTTTTCACATGAAGAGGTTGGTTAAGGGCATGAGTTTGATGCCTGATTAATCTGAGTCAAATACTCTGTTGGTTACATACTAGCTGAGTGATTTTAGGTCAGTTATTTAATTCTTCTCTGTCTTATTTGTAGTAGGTAATTCCATTCCCATTTATTGATTGGAATAATGCGAGGACTTATCTCAAGGAATTGGTATCAGAATTAAAAGATGTAATAAATTCTAGTTAAAAGTTAGTTATTACTTTTATTATTATGAGTTTGGGTCAGTAATCAAGTGTTAAAAGCAGGATGTTCATTCTATCAGTTTGTGTCCAGAGCCTGATCTTATAACTACCATGCAAAAATGAGTAGTTTAATGAAATACAAAAGGGGTGTTTAGGCAGGGAGAAGGTACTTTATTCGAATATGGAGAAGCAGGGTGACCCTCTGAGGTAAATCTTTCTTAATTCTTTGCCTTTAAGCAGGCTCAGCATTGCAGAGTGCACTTGTCAATATCGCCACTCAGAAGTCAGAGCTATATTTTAACACCAATTCTGCTCCTTTCAAGGCAATGAGTTAGGCAAGTCACTCAAACTTCTAGGACCTTGTAAAATAAGGATATAATAAAATTGAAGCCGTAGGATTGCTAAATGGATTAAGTGACCCATTATGAGAAAATGCTAAGCTCAGTGGTGATAAGTAGTCAATGAAGTTGGGTAGCTATTGGTATAAGTATTAAACCTCTCTCCTGGGTAACTAGCTGCTCAAAGCCACCCTTCTGAGTAAGTAGAGCAATAGAGCATGCAAAATTTCACTAATTTAGATTAATGGAGAATGCTTAAATTAATAACAAGACACACGATTTAGTTAAAAGAAGTGTAAATTTGTAACTTTTGAATTCAAGCGTTCTCTGGAGCTCAGCTAACAGCAAATTCAGTAGTGTCTGTTCTGAACATAGGTAAGCATAGTTCATTAGCATATCAAAGCGCCAATTAAAGATAATATTTATTGGTTACTTAGGACCCTGAATAGAGCAGCTGCCCTGCAAGGGCTACACCTTCACTGAGAAGAAGAAAAACCAAACTCAGCTTCTGGCTAAGAAAAGTAAAAGAAAGTTTGTACAATTGTGGATTACTACATAATATGCCATGGGGCTGGAATAGTCAAAGCAAGAAGTTCCCATGGAAGCTGTTTTCTGACCCATGAAACACATAGACATCAAATAGATAAAAATCACAATGCCTCTGTAATGGCTCTTCCGCATACCTGCACTCATACCAATACATGTTATACCATTTCATTCTAATAGGTTGTTGGAAAAGTCATGATGCATTTTGTGTTATACCATTTCGTTCTATTGGGTTGTTGGAAAAGTCATGATGCATTTTTGCATAGAAAAACGTAGGAAAAACAATTTATGACTTTTCCGACAACCCAATATCATGCATCTACTATGATTCAGCATTTCTTTCATATTCTATACTATTCTTTTTTTATACAGGATTCTTGGTACTTTGACAACATATGACAAAGAATATGTTGTCAATAAAAATTTTCACTGAATTTAAATTCTTAATAGCTGTCTCTCTCTCTCATGCAATGCTGAAGTCATCTTATAAAATGATCCTTATAAAATTAAGAGGTTAACAATCACAAACACTGAAGATCATAAAATATTATGTTTTATGATCATGTGGAAATAAATAACAGAAAGAAAACTAGAATTGATGCAAATATTTGGAATTTAAACGGAATATTTCTAAATAATACATACGTCAAGAAGGTTTGAGAGAATTTTTAAAGTTTATTTGTTTATTGCTTCTGTGAGTGTGTGAGTAAGAAAGAACCCTCCAGTGGGGTTTGGTTGCTGGGATCTCCCTCAGCCTCAGCCAGCACCAGCCCTGGACCATGGGCATGCGTATTCCTGGCATACTGAGGGAAGATTCTGGATATGAACCAAGAACATTTCTATGTGGGTCAACCATGCAGAGTGTCACATTTTATTGTTGTGCCACCATCTGTACCCTCAAGAGAATTTAAAAAGCATAGTTTAAATTAAAATGGAAATGGAAATATGAAAAATTCTAATGAAATAAGTCAAAGATGATCTAAATAAATTGATAATTATATGACCTTCAAAGTTTGGAAAATCAGTATAAGAATGGTCTTAGGACTTCCCAAAACTAATCTAATTCCTATCAAAATTCTAGCAAGATTTTTATAGACATAGGTGAGATTATTTTAAAATTTACTTAGAATCTAGAATAGCTAGAATAATTAAAAATAAAGTGGGAGGCACAAGTCTATTGATTTCTAGACTTTATAGCTATAGTGATTAAACCTGTGTAATACTGGTGGGAGGCTAGTGGAATAGACACAAAGATAGAATGAGATAGAAAATCCCAAATTAGATCTACACAAATATGATTAGCTGACTTATTGTTGACAAAAGTATAAATAACTATTCAATGGACATCCACAGACAAAAACTGAGCCTTGCTCTAAGTCTCACAGAATATACAAAAATTGTGTCAAAAATGTCACAGACCCAAATATAAACATAAAACTACAGAAGTCTTATTTTAAAATATGAAAAAAAATAAATTTTCAGGATCTACAGCCACTTAAAGCATTCTTAGATTTGACTCTAAAAGTACAATTATTAAAAAGAATATGATACATTGGGCTTTATCAAAATTTTAAAATTTTGTCTTGTGAAACACCCTAAGAATTTGTGCATTGGTGAAAAATGGTAATTTTCCTCTTTTCTCCCAGAGAGGCTAAGGGCTGATTTGAAAGTAACTTGAAATGATCTCTTCCTTCTGTTTGTGTAACTTGGAGCTATTCTCCAGATCCAGTATTAAGTTCTGGGATAAATCTGATTTTGAGTCATGGAGAAAAGCCTGGTTGTAAGTAGAGAAAGGTTAGGCCAGAGAAAATGCCCACTTTACAATCACTCAGGGACAGTTCTGGGAGGCTTTTTTTCTTTTTTTCTCATTTTTAAATGTTCTATACTTTTTTTGAAGTGGAAGTAGCTGTGATTCCCAAAACTAACTTTCTTAACCAGACCTCAACTATGCACTGATAGCATTTTTAGTTACAAGTAATGGCAAAGTGTTTTTCTTTTTCTTTCTCCTTTTGCATCATTTATTTTCTGCTTCCTGTATTAAGCAATTTGAGTTATTATTATTATTATTTGTTTTTTTAGAGGTTTTTACCTTAGAGTGCATGCACTCGCTTGCCCAAGAGACAGAGACAGAGAAAGTGAGAGGGAAAGTAAGAAATCACCTCCCAGAGGGTGTGGCCATTGTAATCCCTTCTCTATTCTCCTCCTGGGATCTTGGGCACACATGCACACACGCCCAGCATGAGTTTCAAGCCACCAGTCTGGGACTCAAACCATAGTCAGCCACATGGGAGTCCAACAATGTAACTGCTACACCATCAGCTGGCCCCTTGAGTTACTTTAAATAGCAAAAGTAGTAACTAATAATTGAGGACTTACTCTACACGTGTGTTTAAAGGCATCCCACACAGTATTATTTTAAACTGCACAACAATGGGATGAGACCTATATTACGTGCATCACCCATCATTCTAGATGCGAACAGTCAAGCTCAGAGAGTTTCACTTATTGCCTGAGACGTTGAAATAGACCTAAGATGCTATTCGAGATTCTCTAAAAACTGCCCTTGATCTGAGAAAAGATCAGGATGGGAGTACTGTGGGCCTCCTATTTTTTTTTTTTACTTCCAGATACCGAAGCATTGTCCACAGCCGAAGAGGGACTTCAGTTCTTCACAAAGCCAAACTCATGTATGTGACTATTTGAAATAATCTTGATGCCAAATCTTTTTTGATGGCTCTTCTTCAAAACTGGCAAATTAGAAGATCTGCTCTGAGATCTCTTCTTTTTTCTAATAAATCGTAAATCTAAAGTCTGCTACAGAAGACACCCAACATGTAGATTCTAATTTTTAGTATACTTTTAATATTTATAATGTAATATTTTCATTTATTGACTCATTAATCTGTTTTATATGATAAAATAATACATCCACATAGAAGAAAATAAAAGAGAGAGAAAGAGAGGGGGAAACATAGAGAAGGAGAGTTTTTGCAGTAAGTCAAGAAAGAGACGAGTTCATAAACTAAGGCAGCTGTCGTCAGGGAGGAGAGATTAAATGAATTCAGGGATACTATCAAAAAATAACTGACAAGTCTTGTGCAGATCAGAAGAGAATTACATTTAAAATATGGCTTTTTTTTAGATGCTCTAAAAATATTACTTTTTTTTTTCAAACAGGAGAAGCTATGTTGTTTTCTCCTCAGGGGAAAATGTATTTTCCCCCTCAAAGTACAAAATAGTCTACCTTTAAATGGGTATTAGCCTAATCTGTCTTTTTGAGACATATCTTACGTCCAAGACATCTTTACCTTTGAGAAATATTGACAGCTTCTGAGCAGAGAGTTTTTGGGCTCTGCTACTTAATATTCTTCGGTTGTTCCCTTACTATTAAAAAATTCAGAGCAAGAAATGCACTTGTCAGGTTTGATTTTTATAGTTTGGACATATTAAAATGCTTTATTAAATTTAGATTTGATGTGCTTTCCAATAGAAAAAAAAATCCAGTTTTTAAAAAGTACTCTCTCTGGATAAAGGGGGAGCCTCGAAGTTTCAAATATCTAATAATCTCTATGGTGTTGAGTGATAAAAGGCCTCTTATGTATCAGGGTAGCTTAATAGGCAAAAATCATTCAATTTTCTGAGAGGTTCTTCTTTTGTTAAGACTAGAACTTTATTAAACTAACACTGTTTTCTCATATCAGCAATTGGGGAAAAGAAAGTTTAATTTTTACACAAGCAACTTCATGCAGTTGTCATTAATATCCAGGAAGTAAATGTTAGTTTTAATGTTCTGGTTTCTAAATAAAGAGGTGTCAGGTTGTATCCTCGGAGAAGAGAAATCTGTATCTTACTTCGCACTGAGGGGATGACAAAAGAATTCACTCCTTGAAATAGTCCAGCAAGAGTTATTTGCTATTCAAAATGTGTGAAGAAATAGGAGTCTCTTATAAAAACTGAAGTTTTATCTTTTTATTTTTTCCTTTTACTAGATCATAGGCACTTGTAAGTAATTATAATGTTCATCATTGTATTCAGATAGAATCCACCAACTATTTCTGAGACAATTTAATGCAGAAGAGGCAGAAGAGGCATTTTCCTTGGTCTGGAATTTGAGGGAGAACTTGAAGGAAGAAAAAGACCAGAAATTAGAGAATAGTGGTTTTTCCCTACCTATGTTGAGCAAGATCTTTTAATGGTCTCATTTGGAGCCATATTCCAAATTCTACAATTGCTATGGATAATAATTTGGCTATATTTCTTGCTTTACATTCCTTATCTTCTACACATGCATGGGATTTCATTTGTAAATTGTTTGTATATTTTGTAATAAAATAGGAAAATTCAGAGAGTCATACAATCCAAGAGTCATAACCTCCTTATGATCTAGTCCATTTGAGACACAGAAATATAAATTCCTCCCTGTAACCTACAGACACATAAAACACAGCGCATATGTGGTTGGTGAACAAAAGGACATTTTGGAGAAAATTTTCAGGTTTTTCTGTTCTTAGTTACTCGTGCACTGTTCATCCTCGGGAAATGGGCACATGGAATTCTATTTCTTAAGAACAAATGAAGATCGAAGTCTGCTTTCCATTAGAAAGAAAAATAGTTAAGGGAGATTTTTTCTAATTATTATACTCTTTTAGCAGTTAAATGAACTGAAAGCCCTTGGGTGGCTTGGAAATATTAAAATAGGAGTTACATGGAAGGCATTTTGGCACTGAGGAAGAGACTGGCCTCTAAGGTCTGCATAGTGTAGAGTTGTTTTGCCTGACTTTCTCCAGCCCTTTTCCAGTTCTATTATAGTAGAGGTAATTACTAATGTCATAATAGCATTTTAAATGTAGTTCACTTAAATTAAATTTTATGTGAAATTCTAAAACCTTTAGCATATCTTTTTAGCATCTGTGAAAATACAAATTGCAAAGGCAATAAATGTTCCTGTGGCCTGACAGGTGAAAAGGTGGTGGGTAATTGCATTTTACATGAGATTACCAGGTAGAAGATGATAAACAGCTATTATTAAAGGAAGAGAGTCAGTACCAACACCGATGATCAGAATACAATCTCTTCTAGTTTTTATGGCTAAAACACAAGATCATATTTTTTAATATTCAGAGGAGTGATTGTTTGTGTGTGTGTGAGTCACCTCCAGTGTCCCAACTGTGATTCAGCAGCACTTACTCCACTAACACAGTAGTGATTGCATCCTCCCTAATCTGACCCTTCTATGGCCCATTTAATTTGAGTATTAAATGAATGTGAAATGGCATTTCCAAGAAATGACAGACATTAGTGGATGTTGGCTGTATTCATTATTATGACTTTTGCAAGACTTGTGCAGAGTCAAGTAAAATAAAACATGGATCACTGCTTTAAGAAACAGGTCGTGTCTGTTACAATCACAGACATTGTATGTGACACTGAAGTGAATTTCTGCATCTGAGAAAGTGGGCCAATGGATTGGCTAAAAATCTTTTCACAGAGATTCTAGTCATGTTAATTTTTTGTTGTTGTTGCTTACAGATTCTTAAAGGTGCTGTGATACCCAACATTGTTATTTACTGGTGGAAGTAAGTCCCTACTGAAAGAAAGCATGTGAGTATGCTGTGTATTCAAGACTAAAGTTGGTTAGGGGATGAATATATATATCAGGGAAAATATGGCAATGATTATGCAGTAGATATCACTGTAGGGGGTTTCTCAAAAGATCTCTAAATATTAGTTAAGTAACAGTTACTAGATTGGTGACATTGGGCAATCGACTTAATCAATTTGTCAAATTAATTTGGTCATTGTACTTTTCTCCTATGGTGGCTATGGTTATTAAATGAGAAAATATGTGCAAATTACATGATGAATTGCCTGGAATATATTAAGAGTTATTTAATAAGCATTATCTAACAAAAACAATTCCATAGATTTTCAGTGAGGCCCAACTGTATTCTAGGCACTGGAGATATAGAATTGACAAAATAGTCTTTGCCTTCAAATACTTCAATGATTCTGATGTATTTGATTATTCTTATATTATTTTTCTATAGTTGTATCCTTGTTTTTAAAGTGAGCCAGTAGTGTTCATACACTTACCAGAACATGTATGAAAAAACAAAGGTCATAAGTCTTTTATTTATTTATTTATTTTTGGAGAGGTTTTTGCTATAGGGTCTGTGCGCTCGCCAGACAGACAGAGACAGAGAGACAGAAAGCGAGAAATCACCCCCCAGGGGGGATGGTCACACTGTAATCCCTTCTCCTCCATTTTCTCTTGGGATCTTGGGCACGCACGCACACAACCCTGGCGTGAGTTTTAAGTCACCGGGTCCGGGATGCGAACCGCTGTCAACTATGTGGAAGTCCAGCGACTTAGCCATTACGCTTACTGCTGGTTCCCAAAGGTTACAAGTCTTTGACTTCTCTACTGATCAACAAGATCCTAGCTGAACAGGTTTAAATAGCAATAGTCTTCTGTTTGTATCCATTTAGAGTCCAAATAATTTTTTTTTAAAAAAACAAGGAAACAAAATAACTTAAAAATTGAGTACATAGCTATAACATAAATTTATAACATTATAAGGTTATTTCTACAGATCTATTTAAAAATGTTCATCTAATGGGCAGATACAGAACATTGAGCCTCTGAGTTTTGTTTTCTTGTGTTTTTTTGTTGCTTTTTTTTGTTTTGTTTTGTTTTTTGCTACAATAAATGACCAGTGACTAAGATTTTTGTTTTATTATTTGATAATAAAAGAAAATTTTAGTTGAACATCACAGATAGTATATTTTTTATTCTAAGTAGAAATAACTTTCAAAAAGCTGTTTTGGTGAAACTGTCAGTGTAAATGTCATGGAAGACAAAAGGGCATGGGGGCAAGTTGAAATTAAACTTGTAATAACCATCTGTCTCACAGGATGTCAAGGGGGCAATTGTGATTCACACTCACAAAGTGGAAGGTGGCAGTGCACAGAAAGAGACTCCTTATACCACATCAAATAGGATGACAGAAGTAATCACGTCAGAGGCTCTGTTAGGATCATGATGCATGTGCTATTATCAGAAAATGTTCTTTCAAACCAGGGACTGAGACATGGTGTGTTGCTAACAACAGAAATATCTGAGTCTGGGTAACTTAAAGAGAATAGAGGTTTATCTAGGTCCATTGCTCGGAAGTTCAAAGTCAAGTGACCACATGTGGTGAGGGTCTTCCTGTTGATGAGTAACATGGATGAGGGCATTGCATGATGATAAAGCAGGAACACATGAGACTGTGTGTTTCCTTATGAACCTAAAATTACCCAATTATGGGCCCACCTTGGTGCCTAATCACTTCCTAAATGTCTCACCCCTTAATCTCTTAGTTTAGTTAAATCTCTATCCTCTCAACATTATTATAATGGCACACCAAATTTTAAAACCTGAATTTGGTGTTAAGGGTGGGGGAGGGAAGACACATTGAAGAACATGATTCATGGAAGTATGAAGTTTAATTTTAGGTGTCAGCAGTGTTTCCAGAGAAGAGTAACATGTGAATCTGAGAGGAGCACCTTCAGAGTGAATGAACACCACCCATTTGACTAGGGATACCAGAGAGAACACAAGGAGGATTGATATTTTTTCCATTGAAAATAAGTTTTTTCTGTGTCTTGGACACCAGAATTAAAGGCTCATCTGCTTTGGGATTATAGTATTTTTACTAGTGCTCTCACTTAAACCCCCAGGTTCTAAGACTTTTGGCCTTAACTGAGAGTTTCCTCACTCTAAGGTATTTGGACTTGAATTGAGCCATGAGTATATGTATCCTTGGGACTCCAGCTTGAAGATAGCCTATTGTGAACACTTCAGTCACCATAATAATGAAAGTCAATTCTCCCTATATATAAAATCTCCTGTGCATTCTGTTTTCCAGAGAACCTTAATTAATACAAGAAGATTCAAAATAAATTTAGTAAGAAGCATTGCATACTTTTCTCTGATTGTCCATAGTGGCCAACTGTAGTGACACAGTGGGAATGCAATGTTCTGTGACTCCATATAGGAAGGTCCTGGGTTTGTGCCCTAATTTTTCCTTGTACATGCTGGATATGAGCACATATGCCCATGGTCCTGCTCAGATGAGACTGGCCCTGGATTGCAGGATGAAAATTCTACTGGGGTATCTGTCTACTTCTTTGTCTCTCTCTCTCTCATATGAAATAAATAAACTTCAAAAAGTAAATACATAAATCACTTGTAATGATACTTAGGTAGAGAAATATCTGGAAAATAGCCTAAAGTTTAGAAATAATTCAAATTTATTTTTACATAACTTGATTTTCAGATGCTTTTGGCCATATTAAAGTATAGAGATCAGATGATCCATGATCTTGTGCATATGTGGAATGGCTGCATGCAAGGGGATACTGCCTCACTCAGTTTGCAGTATGCCACAGTCATGCTCCACGTGCTGTCTGGCTTTCACCAGTTAAACTAGTGAGTTAAAGGGGCTATGTGTAAATTGCACAATGCCCACCTTTCCAACTCATAAATTATGCCAGTGACCTCATAGTGCTCTCCTGGTAACCAGTATTGGTTGCCATTCACCACTTGTCTAGGTATAGTAACACTTGGGGCAGATGCTTCATGTTCCCAAGCCACACTTTTCACCAGTTTCACCCACAAACAAAATCTCCAAAGAAAGTACATAATTGCATCCCCAGTAAAATATTCACCCCCTAGCATATATTTGGGACTGGGGAGACATACACAGTGTATACTGAAAGGGGAAGATTCCCAGTACCCAGGGACAATGATACCACTTGAATGGTATTTGTCTGGCCTTCCTAGCCATCTCAGAAGGACACATGTCCTGTAAACTCATCGGGGTTACTATGTACAAGGCTACCTTCAGTTCTCATGTTCACCAGAACCAATACCCTTTGTACACCCATAGGGGACTAATGTATAGTGAGTTCAACATGGGGGCCTCTTCTCCCCACTTGTCTCTGCTATATGAGCATCTCAGCCTGGCCACTAGTTGAGCCAAACAATGCTGCTTCTCCCTTTTTGGGAATGGTAGGTTTCTTGATGAAGTCCTCTAGTCCGAATGCCCATGTTGCAGAGGTCACACAGTTAACTCTTTAAGTGCTGCTGCCCTAATTTCAGTTGTTTTCACAATACTAGGAGAAATGCTCTGGACTTTTTATCCATAACACTACATTCTATCCCTGCTGCCAGAAAATCTACCCACATCTGGGTACAAGTGGTTTAATGTGGTCTGCCACTACCACTGCCACTACTCCTTCTGTCAAGAAATATTAGACGCACCTCACCCAAACTAGCCATCATAGTGGTTACTTTATGTATGGGCCTTCCAATTAAGGAGCCAATATCACCATGAGTGAGCCAATGGATGAGAGTAGTGCACTACTAAGAACCAAGTCACGCATGCCTAGCAGTCATTGGTGCAGGGAGGGATGGATGGTAATTGAGGCCAGCTTTTCCATTTCTTCACTGGAACAGATAATACAGATACCATCAACATCCAACTCCCACAACTGCAACTGCCACATGGCTATTGGCTTTCCCTGCTGTTGCCAGAATTGTTTACCCAAGTCCATCAGTTCAGTCTGAGAATATGACACATATGTAGTGACTCTGTTACTCTGGAGGGGCCTTACCGATGCCTACCTGGCAGTACTGGCTGCTCATGGTTCACTTCCTGGTGTATGACTGACCTAGCATACAAAACACGCTCATTTCTTTCTTTTTTCTTTTTTTTTTGGAGAGGTTTTTGTTTTGTTTTGTTTTGTTTTGTTTTTGCTATAGGGCGTGTGCGCTCGCCAGACAGACAGAGAGATACATAGAGACAGAAAACGAGAAATCACCCCCCAGAGGGGATGGTCACGCCGCAATCCCTTCTCCTCCATTCTCCTCTCGGGATCTTGGGCATGCACATACACACGCCCAGCGTGAGTTTTAAGCCACTGGGCCGGGACGCGAATTGTGGTTGACTACGTGGGAGTCCAGCGACATAGCCATTACCGCTAACTGCTGGTTCCCATGCTCATTTCTTGATACTGTTCTACTGACCTGTTAATCTTAGTGTCCTCAGATATAGTTTCAAAGTTAAGCTCCAATGCTTGTTCATGCTCCTCTAGAACTTCTTTTTTCACTTGCAACTCTCACCTTCACAGCTGGGCATCCTCAGTCATTTTCCTAAGTGTTTCCAACATAATCTACTCTACATGACAAACTGCTCATTTCTCTTTTTCTATTCCCAACTCCTCAGACGTAGCAAACAGAACCTTCTCAATACTATTTACTGTCCTATCTACTCCATCATACCCACTGGGGGGAGTATCCACACGGCTAACACAGTAGCCATTGAGTAACACCCCCAGACGTATGCTATCCAGACATCTCGCATGCCTAGGGATGCTAGGCATCTCTCCTGCCTGCCCTGGAATCTACTCACAACACCAATTATTTTGTAATGTTTCTCCTCCAGAAGGTAGGTTAAACCAAGTTACCAAGAATTGGAAAAAGACATAAGGCACTGATGGAGCTGATGTCATGCTATTTATTACTGGCTAAGGCCCCACTCTTAGTTATACTTGCTATTTAAGGGATACATGGACAATAGTGGTTCATTGTCAGGAGCAGAGTCATGGTTATGTAACAGGTACATGTACACTACAACGAATGACTTATATCATTGATCCTTTTAGGCTGTGTGGAAGGGTGGTTTGGCAAGAAGGTTAGGGAGCTAGACTGTCTCCATTTTCTCCACATTGGTATTTTCTCATTTGGCCTTTGGTTATTTACTATTTTTTCTTCAATGATGAGTCTAGTAAAAAATTTAATCTTAATGGGTAAACTAGTTATTTCAGTTCTTGAAATTTTTTAAAGTAACTGAGTTTCCCCTATGAAAGAAAAGAAAAATCCCTAGATGTTTGAATTTAGATGTATTCAAATTAGAGAGTAGTATTTTTTTTTTTTTCGGTTACTAACTCATTGCTTCTTTATTGAATGTTTAGGGTTAAACCTTAGTCAATTATTATTTTTATTTCCTTTCTCATCAAATTCTCCTGTATCTGATTTGGAACAGACCCGAAAGATTTCCCCCCTGGGTAGGCTTGTGTTGTAAGACCAGCTGGTGGTAGGATTAGTAGACTCAAAGAGCTGAAGATGCTGTTAGCCTTTCTGCATGTGCTTACACTAGAAATTACTACCATGGGCATCTATCCTATGGTTGGTTCCCAGAATCAATCCATTTCCTAGTTTGTGTTGAACTAAGTCTGACCTATGATTAGCTATTTTCTTAAGGAATCAGTAAACCAGAATGAAATTATTCATACCACCGTGGGCCACATCAGGACTGATTTGATAATTTGTTTCACAATTGGAGAGTTATTAAGTGTTTATTGTTTAGCTTAGCACTATGTGTGTTAAATATACTTTTCTACAGCCAATAAATACAAAGTGAACACTCATTAGTTGGGCAGCTTTAGTAACATTTAAATGAGAGGTAAGATAAAATAACCAAAAGTGAGGAGATAGTCCATATTTTGAGAACAGCTTAATAATATGCTATGCACAATTTTGTAAAATTTTATAGAGATAAGGTTCATGGAGTATAAGACTTCTGGCATGACATCTCATGTAATGCCAAAATAACTTATAAAATAGACAGTCATTAGTGAAAATAAAAACCACTCACTGGTAAGTCTATTGATTAAAGGTTCTGACTTAGTGAAGTTGAACGTTAGGCTGTAGAATTTTATTCAGTGGAATGAAAATCTTATCTGTCCAGTAGAACAGATCACACTATTTTTTAATTTAATCCAGCAATCTTATTTTAACATTTCAATATCAAATTGCTTGTAAATACTCAGTTCATCAAACATTCTTTTAACCTATTTTAGCACGTTACTCCTGTTCCCATCAATTAGTTAATTAAAACCTATTACATGTATTATTTCCTTTCTCCTGGAATTTTTTGGATTTTTTTGCTTTTGCTTTTCCAATTCTCTGAGACTTGATGTTAGGTTGTCCATTAGCCTTCTTTCTATCTTCCTCTTATGTGCACTAATTGCTATGAACTTCCCTCTTATGACTGCTTTTACATATATTTATTTTGTACATGTTTTAAACTTTCTTAAACTTTTTGAAAGGTACACTTTATACTGCCTTTTTATCTTATTCCAGAACTCAGAGACTCTTTAGTTTATTATATTAACATTGATCAATTTCTCCTCAGTGCCAGACATTGTTCTAAGTAGTAATTCCATCTTCAAGTTCTTCCTTGTGGTTGATAAATTCAGAATGCCACATAGTAGGGCATCTAATGGATGTTTTGTGCAAAACATTCTGAAGAGATTAGTTAGAATGCATTATTCTGACTGGAGTGTTGTTATCAGAGAAAGTTGCAAAGAAAAGGCAGTATATAGTCTAAGCTTTGAAAGTTGAGAATGATTTAACCAATAAATCAAGGTAGAGAAGTAGACAATGGTAAAGAGAAGGTTATTCTAGGAAGGAATAAAACAGCAGCAAAGGAAAAAAATTGTAGAAGTTTTTGGCACATTAATTAAGAATTTTATTGATGCCAGAGAAGAGAGTGAGTAGAGTGGAAAGTGACTGTAATGAGGCTGTAAACCCAGTAGGGTACAGTTTGTAAAGGGTGTTTTCTTTCTTGCTAAGAAATATGGCATCATGCTTTTGACAATGGAGATCAACGGAAAATTTCAAAGCATCTTCCTTCGTGGTATTATCTGCATTTTAACATATTTACTTTATGGCAAAATGGAGAATTAATTGAAGTAAAATGAGTTTAGGTTTATGGAGAGCAATATGGAGTTTCTTGACTCCAAGGCATAAATACTGCAACAGAGGTGGAGTAGTTTTCAGATTCATCAAGGAGATAGATTCCACAGGGGTTGATGAGGTGTGAGTGAGAAGGATGAGTTAATAAAGCTTCCTAAGTTTATTGCTTGGGTGATAAACTGGGTGGATGGTCTGGAGTGACAGTTACTCAAGAGAAGGAAGACAGAATTTAGATTGACCTAGGGATGAAAGTGAGTGAAAACATTACATACACAATGAAGTACAGCTAGGCTGTGTGTATAGAGACACGATGTGTTCCAGCCCAAGGTACCATTACCTAAAGGAAATTGGAAACTGCACAGTCAGACATGTGGGATCTAGCCACCTTAGCCATTATGCCACCGACTGACCTGCAAGTTGTGATTTCTACATCAAAATTTAGAAAAACTAAAAATTAAACAAAATAAGAGGGAGTTGATATAAAGAAGGTTTGAAGGCTCCTGTAGCTTCAGCAAGACTTTTTAAAATTTGTTCTAAAGGAAAACATGAACAATCACAGATAATTCATGAAAATTAGATGACTTCTGTGTATTTTCCTGTTTAAAATGTAATGCTTCATCTATTCTTGCTGTTATTCATAAACTTGACATGTCCAAGTTCAAAAATTTGTTTAACTTGAAATTGATTTTAAAAAATGTTTGAGGGTCCAGCAGGTGGCATGGTGGTTAAGACATTGGGCACACATAGATTACCATGGTTGAGGTCCCAGATCTGGCAGCTTGCTCTCCCTGTCTCTCTGTCTTCCTTTGGTGAGTACATGTGCCCTATAATAAACTAAAAGATAGTAAAAATAAATAAAATTAAGTGAAAAAATGTTTGAGCAGCCAGCAGTTTGTTTTTGTTTTTGTTTTTGTTTTTTTTTTTTTTGAGAGGTTTTTTCGCTATAGGGTGTGTGCGCTCACCAGACAGACAGAGAGAGACATAGAGACAGAAAGCGAGAAATCACTTCCCAGGGGGGATGGTCACGCCGCAATCCCTTCTCCTCCATTCTCCTCTCGGGATCTTGGGCACGCACGCACACGCGCCCGGCGTGAGTTTTAAGCCACCGGGTCAGGGACGGGAACTGCGGTAGACTACGTGGGAGTCCAGTGACATAGCCATTAGGCTAACTGCTGGTTCCCAGCAGCTAGCAGGTTTTGTAGTGGTTGCAAAGTGGACTTCCATATGGCCAATGGCTGTTCGAGTCCTGATCTGGCAGCTTGAAATACACTGCAGGTGTGTGTATGCATGCCCAAAATCCCAGGAAGAGAATAGAGGAAAGGGATTGTGAGTGGCCACCTCCTCTGGGGGGTGATTTCTCATCTTATCTCTCACTGTCTCTCTGTTTCTCTCGTCTTCGGTGAGTCCACACACTGCACCCTATGGCAAAAATCTTTAAAGAAGTTTGGGTTAATATTTGGAATTGGGGATTGTTTTTTAAAATATATTTCTAGTTTCTGTTGAGAAAAAAAATGTAGAAACCTAACAACTCTGTATTTGAATTTTTAAATATCAGCAATTGACTGGGGCCAAGTAGCTGCCTCATTTAGATGCAGGCTGTGTTCCCTCAGGCAGTCCACTTCTTATATACACTGCATCAGTTTTGAAAGCATTTGATTTTGTGAGCCTGCCTAATCTATAAAGGTGAGTGGATAAACTGCTATGAATTGTCAGTATTTGATATGCTTTCCTTTCCCTTCCATGCCTGTGACCATGTTGTACACATTTCTTTAGTGAGATTGTGAATGCATTTTAAGTTTTCAATACAATGGAACTACAAGAAACATAACAGAAGTACTAGGTCAAAAATAGTGATACTCAGATGAAAAGTTGCTTAAGTGTGAGAGTTTTAAAAAATTTATTCTAGAGATACCATTGACAACTAGGCAAATGCCAGGTTTTCAGTGATAAGTAAGGATTAATGAGTTTTGATAAATGCATACATTCAAATCCCTCAAAGCCCTATTAAATATTAAAAATACAGGACGTTTCATTCACAAAGACTCCTTTGAGGCCCTTCCCAGTCATTTCACACCTACTATACTTCATAGTCCCTTCTAGCAAAAACATTTCTTATTTCTTTCATAATGGATTAGTTTTTGCCTGTTCGAGAAACATCATATAGAGTTATATACAGTGTTGTCTTTTGCATTTGACTTTTTAAATTCAGAATAATATTTTGAGATTTATCCTCCTCATTACATGTATGTAGCTCCTTTTTATAGCTAAGGAGAATCACATGGTTTCTTCATACTACACTTTTCTGACAGTTGACAGCAGTTTGCAGCTTTTATGAATTAAGTTGTCATAGCTATTCTAGTATGAGTTGTTCTGTGGACATATGTTGCCATTAAGTAAATAAGCAGAAGTGAAATTTTCATATTATAAGGGTTGTATGTTTCACATTTTAAGAAAAAGCCAACCTGTTCCAAAATCATGATATCATTTTTCTTCCTCACCAATAATATATGGCAATTTTAATTACTTCACTTTCTAATCAAGATACAGTGTTAAATTTTTAAAATAGTATTCAGACTAACACATGTGCCATAATATTGTATTTTGGTTTTTAGTTTTCTTTTCCCTCTTAATAATGTACAGTTTTTCATGTACTTACTGGCCCTGGTTTTTTGTTGTGGTTGTTGAACTGTTTGTTGAACACTTTTACCTCATTTTATTACTGCTAGCATTTTTGTAATTTACACATTTGTTTTTTAGTTTTGTTTACTTGTTATTTGCTGTTCAAGATTTCATTAACGTGTTTTGGATACAAGTCTTTCATAATATCTATATCTAGTTGGCCTTCCATATCTGAGGGTATGCATGGGTGAGTTCAACTAACCACTAATCACAATGCTACATTTTTGTGGGTGCTATAATTATTATTTAGTTAAGCCCATGATGGTTTTGTCTGTATTGAACATTTATCAACTATTTTTCTTGTTATTTTTCCCTTAACAATTCGGTATAACGACTAATTGTATATAATTTATATTGTGTTAGATATTATAAGTAATCTAGAGATGATTTCAAATACATAGGATGTTCACAGGTTAAATGCAAATACTGCATCATTATATGTAAAGGGTTTGAACATCTGTCTATTTGTTATCCACAACGATCCTGAAATCAGTTCTCTAGATACAAAGGAATAACTGTATGTATAATAATCCCAAATCATTTGTCGTATCTATCTGTCGAGGTGAATATTGATATAAAAGTATAGAAATGATTAGGTGAAATAAGCGGATTGCTCATTTTAATAGTATCTTTTGATTACCAGAAATGTTCTCATTTGGGTGAAGTTTATTTTTTTTCTTATGGTGTGTCCTTTCTGTGTTTTTTATCATAAATTTTTATCTACAAATTAGCTAGAATCAGAACTTATCAATGATTTGATGAACTCTATATTGTCTCTAAATAACTAATACTATTCCCAGGATTCTCCCTAAAGTTAAAGCATTATTTCAAATTTCATCTCAATTATTCTTTTCATTTTCTTAATATATTATTGCATATCTTTATTTCCTTAACTGTTTGTTGTTCTAAATGTTTGCAGAGTTAAGTAAATTATATCTCACTATATGTAACCTTTTATGAGTTTCCTTCTACTCTTTTTTTAAATTTTTAAAGGTATATTCATGAAAGAGAGTATGTGTGCACATGAGAGAAAAAGGAGAGCAAGAGAGAGAAAAGTGCCCTTGACAAGATCCCATCACCATCATGACCACCTTTCCTCAAACGTCATTTGAGGATTCATGTCCTAGAACATCATATCTCGGCATATTGGGGGATAATAATTGACAACCCATATTTTGGTTGCCAAGCAACATTCAAAATAATTATTGGTATATCTTGACTGACATAAGATACATAAATGAAATAGGATCATCTCCATATTTAAGATTAGGAATTAGCAAGAGAGAAAAACCCTTTTCAAAGTAAATTATCAGTTATAAGTCTTCTCAATAAGATGCCTTTGCCTGAGTTGAATGTAGATCTTCGAGTAACTTGAATATTTAGCTAGGGATATGATACTTTAAGTAAACAGTGTGGTGGCTAAAATCTTTCTTCTAATTCTTTGAAGAAGAAAGGATATCTTTTCTTTCTTTAGTATTTCTAGAAAAGGTCAAATTCTCATGTTTCACACAGTAAATGCTAAAAATTGGTGTTTGGGGTATAATACACATGTTTTGAGTATAATCTGTGTATATATGTAAAGCAAATATAACAGAAACATAAGAGATTCATTAACAAGGTACAGATCTTAAGACCTGTACACGTAGAAATGTGGTAATTTTTCTCAAACTATAGTATATGCCTGGCCATATTCTATAATAATAATTTACTCATTGTAGACAATTTGAAAAATTCAGAGAAATGCAAAAATAAAATAAAAAATGACTAAATGCAAATTTTATTACTGCTTTCATGCATTTTCTTCCAAATTTGTAACAAAGTTAAAACAGCTTGTTTTAGCTTTCTATTATTAATAATATATTATGAGCCTTACTTTATTAAAAATCCTTATTTTTAGAGCTGAAATATATTTTATATTTCATCTTAAGAACATACCACAATTTATTTTATTTGTATCTAAGTTGGTAAATTAAAGAAAATCACATTATCACTGTAAGGATCATAATATTTCTCCTTGTATCTCACAGTATGACTAAAAGTAGTGTTAAAAAAATAGTATTTTGTGAACAAGAGACAGAGGGCTATTCTCTTATTTAAAGTCCCAAAAATCCTATGTCAGAGCTAAAAATGGAATTAGAACCTCTATTTCTGCTTTTGATGCTCACATACCCCATCCCAGGTCTCCAAGCAGAATTCCTGCAAGTGACTGTCAATCAGGAGCTATTGATCAGATGAGTGGTTTAGTCTTCAGCAAAGAATACATGAGAATGTGTCTGTTGAAATGGATAGTTACTTCAGTGTTGCTGTTCCTGCTTTATACTGTCAGAAACTTTGTGGAGGATTGAGACAGGGAAGTCACCCCAGTAGTTCAGTGTGAAATGAAGTTGGCAGTAGTGGGCCTTCAGTACTTACCACTCTTAATTGCTGTGAAATACCCCAAACACTTTCCTACAGACTTTTCACAAACTGATGAACAACTGAAAACTATCCATTTAGTTTATAAATGAAACAAAGGAAGATGGGCACCCTCATTCCTTTAGTAATCAACACAGACTGTGTGCAGGAGAGTTAAGAAAACCACCTGACAATGTAACAAAATAGGAGACTGCTGACCAACAGCATAGTGACCAATTTGGACTATGATGGTACAATAGTTTTTCTTCCATGTAATCATCCTGCATCCCTCTCCCTGCCCAAACTAATCATAATTCCACAAAATGCAGTTTTTTGAGGCCAAGAGAACCCTAAAAGAAATCACTTATTTTCTGAGGTTATCTTTCTGGGGTTTATAACAAAGTTTCTCACATACATCTAAGAATTTATCTTTCATAGTGATTTTAAGGGAAATTTTTTTCTAAATCAGATGACTATTAAAATTTGGGAATATCAAATTATTTCTCCATTGAACAGGATGATAGATTCGTGGTTTATAAAATTCTATCCCTTGGAGACTAAAAAGAAAATATTTGCTTTAGCTGTAATAACATTCATATTTATGAATGCCAGTTTTCACGTTAAAAGCTTTGTGTCTGTTTATATGGAAACTGCTTACATTGATTTATTTCACATAAACTCCACAGTAAGTTGGTCAAATGTAAAGTCAGTTTATAAGCTCTCCCTCGAGCACAGTGCATTTGATTCCTATGTTTTTCCTGAAGAGCTTTCTTAATGACTATAGTCAAATTGGTCAGAGTTCTGCTCTAAGAGAGATTTTCTTTAAACTTTCTTAACATAGCAGGTAAGATGTTTGGATGAGCATTACCAGATATATTGAAAAGGTTAACTTCTCATTAATTTCTGTCACAACAATGTTACTGGTAATAAAAATGATAATAATAATAAGTAATTATTAAGCACCCATGGCATATCACTGTGCGACTAGAAAATTTATATTTTTGCTAACAGAAAACTAAGGTTCTGATTGTTATTATCTGCTTTAGACACTGTTCTGGGGACTTTAGTTTATAGGATTAAAAAACTCCAAAAAGGAAGAAGTAAAAGAAATTGGAGTTATACAATTTAGCAATACAATTTTATACTCTTTTATGACCTAAAATTTGGAAAGGCTAAAAGAGGTGGGGAAAAAAGTATCCCTTTTCCCCATTTATCATGAGCTACACACTCTTATATCACCTCTGTCAACGGATTTATTTCTTTAGCCCTGTTATTTAACACAGACAAATCTGTAGCTCTTGGTCAACACTCAAGCAAGGACTATCTGCCTCCAAAGAATCACTTCAGACTTTGTTTAAGGCTCTTCAACCAGTTCCAGATATAAGAGAGTGAACTAGGCTAAAATGTAGGCTGTGGAAATATATGCAGAAATATTTAAGAAGGAAGGTTATAAATGCTTTAGATTGGTGCTTATAATATTGTGTAGCTAAATTCAGAGACAAAATACCACCTGGGCCATCATGAGTTTCATGAATTTCTCTGATAACTGCCACTGTTATCCCTAGTATGACTGGTGGCTCGCCCTCTATGAACTAAGTGTCCAGAGAAGGGTCAGTCCAAAAT
>NW_006203921.1:0-905 GCF_000334495.1 Tupaia belangeri chinensis
AGAGTCTTTCAGTCCCATACCGGCCCACTTATTCTGACTGTTCTGTTCCCACTAAGGCCACCAAACGCATTAGTGCCATGTGGTTCCACTGTCTGAGGCCAATGCCCAGTGATTCTAGCTCTTCTACCACCTCTAATCTCCAAGTGGTGTGGGGAGTCTCCTTTACAATGGCCATTAAAGTGGCCAAGTGACAATACCCTGAAATTTTAGGGGATGAGCTTTCTTCAACATTGGTTTCAACCTGTGGGACAGGATTGAGGAGAGCACTGGGACACAGATAATGTTTTTCTATAACTTGTCTGTAGAAAAATGATGTCTGGATTCTTTGTGGGTTGAGAAGCAGAGACCAGTGATTTTTAGATATGTAACTTCTATTTTTAAACAATGGCTTATTAAAAATGGCTTACATTTAATGATAAATATACTTTTATCATAGTGGTGAAGGAAACTATAATCAACCTAACTTAGAGAATAGATCTTAGGCAAGACTCAGATCTTTTATTCTTATGGTCAGTACTAACATGACATTGTGTCTTAATTCATACTCTAGGAGTGATAATGTGGTAGGCTTAGCCAGGTCTATTAATGAGTTCTCCTGGAATCACAAGTCCGACTCTGTCACAATCATCAATAGCCAGGGAGGTTCCTGTCTGATGCAACAAAGGCATTATATGCTTGTGTGATCAGAAAGAGAGTTTGGAAAGCCTACCATGAAGAATGTGGAAGACCATAGTCTCCCATCTTCTGTCATTTGTTACATTGCATGACTTATTACACATTCAAGAGAAACTCCATGATTAGAATGATATTGGAGGTTTTGACATCACTCCTAAAAAATTTTTTTTGCACAAAGAATGAATTAAAAATAAAACATTATATTAATCTTTGAATGTCTGTCACTTTGA
>NW_006203922.1:0-321 GCF_000334495.1 Tupaia belangeri chinensis
GCTAAGACTGCACTTAAGGCCCCGACGGGATCCCCTTAAGGAGAGGTATGAACAACTGCATATGGGTTTGTGCCACCTCTTACCCATCCCTGACAAAATGGCACCGGACGGGTGGACATTGAACGGGGCGGCACCCTTGCCCCATAGCAGTGCTTCCACAATGTCCCATTCATTTCAGGGGTTGTTTCCTCTACTCTCTCTTGCAAAACAAAAAAGGGGGAACTGTGGAGGGCGACAATGCCCTACCGCGGACCGCGCCACTAGATGGCGCCGAGCGGAACTCTCTTACTCGCGTAAAGAGTAAACAGATTCCTAGAAGTT
>NW_006203922.1:640-1415 GCF_000334495.1 Tupaia belangeri chinensis
CTTTCTGTCTCTCTGTCTCTCTGTCTTTCTGGTGTGTACATGTGTCCTATAGCAAAAACCTCTAAAAAGAAAAAAAAAAGTTAGAGCTACTCCAGCTTCACTGGACTGGTAAATCTAGTTTGCCACAAGAAGGCCACACAAGCCTTAGGTGCAGAATCTTCTGGATATAAAGAACAAAGGGGTCAGAAGCTCTTATGAGAAAAAACAGAATTAAGCAACAGAATTTGAATCCTTTCCTCCAACCACATGTTCATTCTGAACCATATTTACCTGTTGTTGTGCATATGGGCAGTCTGAATAGTATTTTTTAGAAAAATTTCTATTCAGTGAATGAAAATGTAGAAGCACCAATCTAGGCACACCTCCTACTGTGTGAGTGGGAGAAGCAGGACGAGCACAGTGGAGTGGGGACTTTCATTACATCACCCCTTCAAGGCACAGTTGGCAGGACAAGAACCCTCTGCTCCTGACTCTCAGTTATCACTCTCCCAACTTGCAATTAAATGACAGGTGCAGGCCAGACCAAAGCCTGGTGGCTTAGGCAGCTGGATCCCACCAAGATAACCCTGTGGTTTTAGTCCCATACCTGGTATCTTAAGAGACACAATAGGTCAGTGGGTGTTCATGTCCCAAATCCTGTAAGGTTGAACAGGTGGAAGACAAAGGTTTGCAGTGTGACCATTCTCCATATGGTGCTTTCTTACTTTCTTTCTTTTTTCTTTTTTTTTTTTTTTGAGAAGTTTTTGCTATAAGGCCTGTGCACTCGCCAGAAAAA
>NW_006203922.1:1672-2532 GCF_000334495.1 Tupaia belangeri chinensis
CAAGCAAGGACTAGCAGTTAGCGTAATGGCTACATCACTGGAGTCCCACGTAGTCGACTGTGGTTCATGTCCCAGACCCGATAGCTTAAAACTCATGCCAGGCACGTGTGCGTGCATGCCCAAGATCCCGAGAGGAGAATAGAGGAGAGGGGATTGCAGCATGGCCATCCCCCCTGGGGGGTGATTTCTCGCTTTCTATCTCTCTATCTGTCTGGTGAGCACACGTGCCCTATAGTGAAAACCTCTCCAAAAACAAACAAACAAAAAATAAAACAAAAACAAACAAAAAGGACTTTGATAGCAGTCAGCAGGTGTCATTGTGCTTTGAGGATGAGACTGAGAGACATAGAAAGATAGAAACCCCTTCCACATCAGGATCTTGATGCCACAATTCACCCCATCCCCAACCAGTTCCATATAAGGGGCACACATGAACACTGCTAGTCACAACACATGATGTGTTAGTCACATCATTCTGTTGTGACTAACAGTGCCACTGGAAGACCTCACAACAAAAGTGGAGAAATGAGGCTTGAACATACCAATCTGAACCTCTTCCTTGAGTGCGGCCTATTGAGCTAAGACCTCTTAGCAGCCTTACATCAAAGTTATCTCCACTATGGGAACCAGCAGTTAGCGTAATGGCTATGTCGCTGGACTCCCACGTAGTCGACTGCGGTTCGTGTCCCGGACCCGGTGGCTTAAACTAACGCCGGGCGCGTGTGCGTGCGTGCCCAAGATCCTGAGAGGAGAATGGAGGAGAAGGGATTGCGGCGTGACCATCCCCCCTGGGGGGTGATTTCTCGCTTTCTGTCTCTCTGTCTCTCTCTGTCTGTCTGGTGAGCGCACGCACCCTATAG
>NW_006203922.1:3005-8785 GCF_000334495.1 Tupaia belangeri chinensis
GTGGCATGGCCAACTGTGGTTCGAGTCCCAGACTTGGTGGCTTGCTTTCTCATTGTTTCTCTTTTCTTTTCTCTCTCTCTATGTGTGCAAGCACACACACGCATGCATGTGTCCATGTTTGTGTGTGTATGTCTTTCTCTCTAGTGAAAATATGTACCCTGTCTTAAATTGAAAAATAACAATAATGATTACAAAATAAAAAATGAATAATTTTAGAAAAAAAAGTTCTGCACTTGGTAACAGAAACTATCATGGTGTTGGATTGGAAAATCACAAGGTCCTGCAGAAGTCAGTTATTCGAGATCTCTTACGGATTCTGCTTTTGACTCATGAAATCAAAAGTTGAACTGGACCTAGCCACATTGATTAGTCAATAGAGCACCAGTGTGAGGTATGGAGTTACATGGAACCTGGGAGGTTCTGAGTTTCAAATCCTGGGTCTTAGAATGTAGGGTGTTCCTTTGGGGTGCTTCTGTGACGGTGTTGGCCTGGAACCCAGGGTGAGATCATGCAGTGACAAGACCCTGCTGTTGGTGGTGTGTGTGTGCTTTCTCACTCTCTATTTTCCTTCTCTCCCTCTATAATAAAGCTAATAAACAAACTTAAAGAAAATGTTGAACCAGATAATTGTTCCATAATGTCATTTTTACAACACCGAAGTTGTGCTGTGTGAAGCTATTCTTTAGTAAATTTGCAGAGAATCTTGGATGAGTGGGTGTCTTTCTAAGTCAATCTAAGAGGGCTACGAAATTCAGTTCTATTGACTATTGACGGACAGGGGTATGGGCAAGACTTTTACATACCATAAACAAGTCTTCATAGGAGAGATATGAATACTTGAGTAACTTTTCTTGTTTGAGCCATGGATTTACCTTGCCCTGAGGCCCAGGCCATTAAATATCCCTAACAAACTATGTGAAACAATGGCCCTGGGCTGCAACCCATAAATCAAAGCAATTCAGTCAAATTCACAAAGAACTAGCTCATGTTTAGTACTATGTTTTAAAGGGTTTTCTTGCTCTAACATTTCCACCTGTGTTTCTAACTCAGAATCTGCCAGCCTGACTTGCACAATATTGCTCATAAAAATGTTTATTTTCAAGGCCAGATTGTGGCATTGTGGCAAATGTGATGCTCTGCAAGAATGACCTATATGGGAGGTCCTTGCTTCATATCCACAGACCTCCATGAGCACACTGGGTTCATGTGTGCCCCTTATATGGTACTGGTTGGGGATGGGGTGAGTCGTGGCATCAAGATCCTCATGTGGGTGGGCTCTCTATCTTTTTGTGTCTCTCAGTCTCCCTTATCCATAAAGCATATAAATAAATAAGCTTTGAAAGCATTTCTTTTTAAGCCAGCCAGGTGGCATGGTGGCTAAGGTGGCTGGATCCCACATGACAGAGTACATGTAGTACAGATGGGTAAACTTAAAGAGATACAGAGTAGCATCTGTGATAAGAGTGCTATGTGTTCAGACCCAACACTTGGGCAGGTTTCTGTCTGATGCTCAAGAATTATGTGGACAAGTGGAGAGGACAGTAAGTAAAGTTTATTCGAAAGGGACCAAAGTTTCCAGATAAGTGAATGGGTTGCCCCCAGGATGTCGGAATAGCCCAGTTATATGGGCTCTGACAAGGGGAAAAAAAATGTTAAAACTAATTTTGTCTAAGGAGATGGGAGGAAAAAAAAAAAAACAACTTTCTTTAAAGTTATATCAGCGCAGGTGTTTTGTGCCACCGAGGAGTCTTAAACTAATCATTGTCCTTGAGTTGACACTTTGCTCTAGACTATAGGAATCTACCTACTTCTGGCCCAGTCAGCAAGTGCTCATACATATTTTTTTTTTGGGGTGGTTTTTTTTTTTTTTTGCTATAGGGCACGGGCACTAGCCAGCCAGCCAGAGAGAGACAGAGAGATAGAAAGTGAGAAATCACCCCCCAGGGGAGATGGCCATGCCGCGATCCCTTCTCCTCCATTCTCCCCTTGGGATCTTGGGCCCACGCCCCAGGTGTGAGTTTTAAGCCACCAGATCCAGGACACGAACCGCAGTCGACTACATGGGAGTCCAGTGACACAGCCATTACACTAACTGCTGGTTCCATCATACCTTTTTTTTGAAACACTGGAGAAGAGTATATTGTTCAAGGCCTTCCTTCTACTACTCTCCAGACCAAGAGAGACTACACTTACTATTTGGAATGTAGCAATGATATGGACAATGCTGCTTTCAGCTGTCATTATCTCAAGCAGGCTGCAAGCAGCTTTCTGTGGAAACAAATAGCAAGAGCTAATAATTGATTTCTACTGAGAGCAGTGAATGATTTTTATGACAGGCTTGACTACACTGATTCCATTTGTCTCCTACCCTCCATTCTGTGGACCCCTGACCCTATCTACCTAACCAAAGATCTTACTCCTCTCTCATCAGGATCCTGTAGCAGAAGTGGAAGCTGAACTCCTGGTTGTCAGACTCCCTGGCTCCTCAACCTGAAGCAGGAACACCTCCATTTAAAACTCTCTACATTGGAAATTTGCTTCCTCTTTTTTGCCTAGAGTAAACAGAGGGATTAACATTCCTATTGTCTTTCTAAATAATGCAAAACTCCCTACCTGAATTCCTTAGCAATAAACTCCTTGCTTGGAGCCATGAAGACCATTAAGATGTCTTCTTTCTCACTGTTCAAAATGTAACAAACTGGGACCAGCAGTTAGCATCATGGCTATGTCGCTGAACTCCCAAGTAGTCGACCGCGGTCTGGCTTAAACTCACGCCGGGCGCATGTGCATGCGTGCCCAAGATCCTGAGAGGAGAATGGAGGAGAAGGGATTGCGGAGTGGCCATCCCCCCTGGGAGGTGTTTTCTAGCTCTCTGTCTCTCTGTCTTTCTCTGTCTGGTGAGCACACACGCCCTATAGCAAAAACCTATCCAAAAAAAGAAAAATAAATAACAAACTGACCTTGTGCCAGCTTGGAATGAATCACCTCATTCTAAAGTTTCTGGAATCACCATCATCCACCTGAATGCACAAATGGTGAGGGTTTTTCTATAGAGCACATGCCAGAGAAACAGAAAAAAACAGAAAGCGAGAAATCACCCTCCAAGGGGGATGGCCACATGGCAATCCCTTTTCCTCCATTCTCCTCTCGGGATCTTGGGCACGCACGCACATTCGACCAGCATGAATTTAAGCCAGCTACACGGAAGTCCAGTGACATAGCAATTATGCCAACTGCTGGTCCCCTCACAAACCCACCTTCTGACAAAGCAGTTACTGAAAGCAAAGTCCGGGTCACCTCTTTCCTCACCCTGAACCTGCACAAACTGATGCTCCTGTCGCTTTCCCCACCCAGCCCAGACCAGGGGCTGCACCTTCCCACAGGCGCCCCTCCTCCTCCCCCAACTTCCCCCTCGTTTCTGCTCCCACCAAGGAAGAGGGGCACCTTTCCACTGCTAGGGTCCTCAAAACCTGCAACCCTCCTCCTTCACACTCAGACTCACCTCCATGGAAACCCGTGTCTGGCAGAGCACGGTCAGCACAGCGGCAGGTTCTCCCCAGCGACCACACAGAAGAAACTGAGCGCCACAGGCGAAGAGAGAATCTGAAAAAGCCACCCTCTTCAGCCTGTGCTGATGACGTCATCGGAGCAGAGACTACATTTCCCACAAGGCTCTGCGATCCTTGCTTAGGCACACAAGTGAAGTTTTTTCCCCCCACATTTTCTTTAAATATTTATTTAATTTTACTTATTATTATTTAATTTTTTAATTAATTTATTTATTTTTGTAGACACATTCAATCACATTGTTTAGCTTACAATGTGAGCATTTCAATATGTGAACTTTCTCCCCAGTCCCATTGATCAAAATATCTTCAATCAATAGCATCACACCTCCCAACCCGTCAATGCTCTACCTCCATATCCCTTCTCCAAATGTCCTTCATTAGGCCCCAGTCCTCCATACACATCTCATTTTACATTCACACCCATCTCTTGTGTTTGTACAACTGTTAGTCAATCAGTTTCAGTCATAGAGTGCAGACATTCGGTGTATGTTAAGTGGGGACATACAATGTCTCTCCTTCATAGCCTGGCTTGCCTCACTCAGCAGTAAATCTTCCATATTCTTCCACTTTCTGTCAAAAGCCAGGGTTTTGTTGGTTTTTATGGCTGAGTAGTATTCCATAGAGTATATGTGCCCTGGGTGTTCAATCCATTCCTCCATACGGGGGCATTTGGGTTGGTTCCATGACTTAGCCATAGTGAATAGTGCCGCAATAAGCATCGATGCGCAAGCATTTTTCCACTGAAGAACTCTTCTGTCCTGTGGGTAGATACCAAGGAGTGGGATTGCTGTATCATATGGTAGATCTATTTATAAATTTGTTCACTGGGGAGAGTTTTGTTACCAGGAGACCAGAACTTGACAGAAGAATGGTCTCTATCCAGCGAGTGAGAGACAGAATCCTATATCTTATTAAATCCTGGTGTGACATTTCAGGGATAATGGGGAAGTTGTTATGTGGGTCACTTAACCAATGACATTAATAAGTAACCTAATACTTCTGTTGTTCTGATATAATTTTTCCTCTTATAGAACCACCGACTCTTTTGTAGTGCATTCTATTGTGTGGAAAATAATGTGTTTATGTGTATTAAGAAACAAATTATTAATATGATAATTATATTGAAGTCATTAAAATGTTTATCCCCACCCACTAAGCTGATTTTTTGAGTGTTCAATGGGTATTCCAGTTGGAAAACTGCTCTAGTTTATATATAAGATACCAGGATCATAGGGTAGGTGTACTTCATATTCTATGTCTATTTACACTTCAAGTGTCTGCTAATTATTTGCACCAAATCTCTCATGTTTTATCTAATAAATTCTTTAATTTTGGGGGGATATGTCTGTGTGTGGGAGATGTACCTGACGCTTCTTTGATTTGGTCCACAAACCAGACTAGGAGGGATTTCATATACATTGTGCTATCACTGAGTTTATTTTCAAAAAGAGAACTGCCAGTTTTTTGAAAGGATTATTTTATTTAACTTTATTTATTCTTATTCTTATTCTTTTCTTATTCTTATTCTTATTCATTTTGAAGAGAACTACTTTAAATTATATTATAGTGTGGTAGCATCACATCACACTTAATGTGTGACACAAGGAATTAAGAGATTATGGAAAATTACTAGATTGTTTAACAATAAACAAGCTCTAGGGTGCACAATTGAAGTAGGGCAGATTATTGAGACGTCAGATGGCAAATTATGTTTTATCATGACACAAACTACATCTTCTAGCTCATAGTAAGGCTTTATCACTTTGCTCCACTGCTCAGGTATCAATGTAGAACACATCTGTACCAAGTAAAAAATTATTCCTTGGGATCTTCCCCAACTTCTACATCCAATGATAAACAGCAGTATTCCCTGATACTGTATTTCTCTTGCCGGAAATATCCTTGCTATTCCTTCAAAAACCATATTTAAGCCACTTGTTCCTGCAAAGAAAAACAACTAGACAAAAAAATTCTTGAACAGGAATTCTGTATTGTTCTTAGCATACTTCTGTTACTAGGAGTAATTGTTTACTCTTCAATTGCTTACTTTTCAAGAAGTTGGAAAAAGATCATTAGATTCAAAAAAAGTTTCAAATCAATTGTTGTTTTTTTATTATCATCTTTAAAATGTCATATAATGGCCTTAAACTTATCTGGCTGTTACTGTAGCTGGACAACTCTTAGATGTTGCTCATCAGCCTGCTGCACTCT
>NW_006203922.1:8900-20331 GCF_000334495.1 Tupaia belangeri chinensis
AGTCGACCGTGGTTCATGTCCCAGACCCGGTGGCTTAAAACTCATGCCAGGCACATGTGCATGCGTGCCCAAGATCCCGAGAAGAGAGTGGAGGAGAGGGGATTGCGGTGTGGCCATCCCCCCTGGGGGGTGATTTCTCGCTTTCTGTCTCTCTATCTCTCTCTGTCTGTCTGGAGAGCACACGTGCCCTATAGCGAAAACCTCTCCAAAAAAAAAGAAAAAGAAAACGAAAAGTGCTTGCACGTTGATGTTTATTGCAGCACTATTCACAATTGCTAAGACATGGAACCAAACCAAATGCCCCCGAACAGAAGAATGAATTGAAAAACTGTGACACATATACTCTATGGAATACTATTCAGCCATAAAAAAAAAAACCAACAAAATTCTGGCTTTTGACAGAAAGTGGAAGAATATGGAAGATTTACTGCTGAGCGAAGCAAGCCAGGCAGTGAAGGAGAAACATTGTATGTCCCAACTTAATATATACCGAGTGTCTGCACTCTATGACTGAAATTGATTGACTAAAGGATTTACAAAGACAATAAATGGGTGTAAATATGAGATGTAGTGTGTGTGGAAGACTAGGGTCTGAGGAAGGACATTTAGAAGAAAAATAGAGAGGCAAATAATTAATGGGACAAAGAAATGTGGTATTATCTGTTGAAGATATTTTAATTAACTGGACTAGGGAGAAATGTTCCCATACTGAAATATTCACTTTGTAAGCTAAATAATGTGATTGAATGTATGGAAAAAAGGAAATTAAAAAAGCAAACAAAAACCCCTGACAGTAGCAAATATTAAGAAACCATAATACAATAATAACAGACAAATTCAAAGGCGCAGAAATATAAAAAAAATTATGCTGACAAATTTATATTGAAATAGGATTTGTTGTAAAGAAAAAAGTATTTTCCTTGACATATCTAGCTCTTGTTGCCTTTCAAAAACTAGAGGGGCCAATAGGTAGCATGGTGATTAAGACACTGGACTTTTACATGGCTGACCATCGTTTGAACCCTAGACCTGGTGTCTTATTTTCTCACTTTTCCTCTCTCTCTCTCTCTATGTCTCTCTGTGATCAATTTTAAAATAACAATAAGAAGGGGCCGGTAAGTGGCTTGGTGGTTGGGGACCTGGACTACCACATGACTGACTGCGGTTCAAGTCCTGAAACTGGTGGTTTCTTCTCTCACTTTGCCTCTCTCTATCACTTGTCTCTCTCTGGTGAGAGCAGGTGCTCTATAACAAAATTCAAAATAATAACAATTAATAAGATAAATAATCCTACATTTAAAAATAAGAAAGAAACCTCAGATTCTGCAGGTGGTGTGGTGAATGCAGGCACATGGTCGACTGCATGTTTTGATTTGCAGACTTTGCAGCTTGCAAAAAACATGCTGGGCACATGCACATCTGTTCCCTCCTATCTCCAATGGTTATTACATGGATCAAATAGGCAAGAAACATAAAATATTTTTATAATTTATTATTGAATGTGAAATATTATTAGTATTATTAATTATACTGTACTTCTAATGAATTCAAATACATTTAAGTTAGGGTTTTCTATACTTAAGTAAAGTCTTTCTATAATGTAAAAAGCTCTTTTTAAAAATAAACAATCCAGGGAACCAGCAGTTAGTGTAATGGCTATGTCGCTGGACTCCCACGTAGTCAACCGTGGTTCGCGTCCTGGACCCTATGGCTTAAAACTCATGCCAGGTGCGTGTGCGTGCGTGCCCACAATCCCGAGAGGAGAATGGAGGAGAAGGGATTGCGGCATGACCATCCCCACTGGGGGGTGATTTCTCGCTTTCTGTCAAATACATTTAAGTTAGGGTTTTCTATAATTAAGTAAAGCCTTACTATAATTTAAAAAGCTCTTTTTAAAAATAGACAATCCATAATTTATTCAATAGAATACAATTCTACACTCTAAAATTATTGGCTCAAAAATTCAAAGGTTAATTATATTTTAATGTAAAGAATGTCCTCTTTAGAGAGGATTTTTTTGTAGTTATATGTAATTATCTAGTACTCCTTTCTACACTTGAAAAGAGAAGCTATATTTTCCAGGGAGCAATATATATAATTTTCCCCCAAGGGAGAACTTTACATTTTCTATTTGTCTAATGTTTTCTCCCTTTGCACCTCACACCCACCCTCTAGTACCCACTCTCTACTACCCACTCTCCCTCCTTACAGTCTCTACCTTCTACAGCCATCCTCTCTACCATCACATTTTCAGATTTCTCAACATTTGCCAGAGTGCAGACACTCAGTACAAATTGCATGAGAACACCCAATGTATAGATATCAGAATATTGCTCACTTTGCTCAACATTAAGTCTTCTATGTTCATCCATTTTGAGTTAAGATGATAGGATCTCATTGTTTGTTATAGCTATGTAATATTTCATAGTATATATGTGCCACAGCATTTCAAACCAGTCATCAATATTTAAACACATAAGTTGGTTCCATGTTTTAGCAATTATGAGTAATGTGCTGCAATAAATATGAATGTGCAAATGCTTTCTGACTGTTTTCTCTATTTTTTTGATAAATACTAAGAAGTGGGTTTAATGAGTCAGATAGTAATATTATTTGTAGACTTTTGAAAAATCTCAATATTGTTTTCCACAGTGTGTACTAATTTAATTTCTACCAACAGTGTAAGAGGGTTCCCTTTTTTAAAATTTAATTTAGTTATTTTAAAATTTTAAGGCTTTTTCTAAAGTTCATGTGTGTTCCCTGGAGAGATACAGAAAGAGATGCTGAAAGTGGAAAATCACTCAGTGGGGATGGTCATGACACAATGTCTTTTTCTCCATCTTCCTCCTAGAATTTTAGGCATGTGTACAGATGGGCCACATATGATTTACAAGCCACCAGCTCTGGGGCTCCAACTGCGTTTGGCCATATGGAAGTCAAGTTCCTTAACCACTACCACTACTGGCCTCTAAGAGGGTTTCTTTTCACCACAGCCTCACGAACACTTATTCTTTAGCTTTTTTATTCTACCTATTCTAACTGGAGTTAAATGGCATCTCATGTTGTTGCTGTTTTTTTTTAATAGTTATTTATTTAATTTTATTTATTATTATTATTATTATTATTTTAACTTACCATAGGGCACATGTGCTTAACACAGAGAGAGAGAGACAAGTTAAGTAAGAAAGTAAAATGCCATGTATAGATCTTGAACCGCAGTTGAAAATGGGAGAGTGCAGTGCCCTAACAATCACACCACCTGCTCGCCCCATCACATTGTGTTTGATTTTTTTAGAGAGATGTTTTGCTGTATGTACACCCGCCAGAGAGACAGAGAGATAGAGATATAGAAAGGAAAAAAATCACTCCCTAAGGGGATGACCACACCATAATCCCAACTATTCCATTCTCCTCTGGAAATTTTGGGCATGCATACATGTGCATGTGCCCAGTGTGACTTCAAAGACACTGAGTCTGGGAGACTGCAGTCAACCTCTTGTGATTCCAGGGCCTTAACCACTTAGCCTCACTCATTGTGATTTTAAGGTGCATTTTCATTATGACATGAGAATTTAAAATTTTTTCATATGCCTTTTGGCCATTCATTGAAGTTATTTGCACATTTTTAATTGGGTTACTTTCTTTTTTTTAATGCATGAGTTGCTTGAGTTTTCTGTATATTCTGTATATGAATCCCTTGTCTGAGAGTGTGACTTCAAAGACACTGAGTCTGGGAGACTGCAGTCAACCTCTTGTGATTCCAGGGCCTTAACCACTTAGCCTCACTCATTGTGATTTTAAGGTGCATTTTCATTATGACATGAGAATTTAAAATTTTTTCATATGCCTTTTGGCCATTCATTGAAGTTATTTGCACATTTTTAATTGGGTTACTTTCTTTTTTTTAATGCATGAGTTGCTTGAGTTTTCTGTATATTCTGTATATGAATCCCTTGTCTGAGGAATAATTTGCAAGTAATTTCTCCCAGTCAGAGAACAGTCTTATCACTCTAGTTATTGTTTCCTTTGCTGTGTAGAAGCTCTTTACCTCAATGGTTTCCCACTTGTCCACTTTTGAGACTTCTGTTCATGCTATATATAGGGTTCTTATTCAAGAAGTCTTTTTTTTTTTTCTGAGAGGTTTTTGCTATAGGACATGTGCACTTGCAAAAAATACAGGGAGAGACAGAGAGACAGAAAGCAAGAAATCACCCCCACGGGGAATGGTCACACTGCAATCCCTTCTCCTTCATTCTCCTCTCAGGATCTTGGGCACACACGCACACATGCCTGGTGTGAGTTTAAGCCAATGGGCTCAGGACTCAAACTGTAGTCAACTACATGGGAATCTAGTGACATAGCCATTATGCCAATTGCTAGTCCTATTCAAAAAATCTTGCCTACCAGCATCTTTGAAGGTTTTCTCTATATTTTCTACTACTAGTTTTGTAGTTTGAGGATTTATATTTAAATCTTTAATCCATTTTGGGTTGATTTTTGTTAATGGTAGAGATAGCATTCAGTTTCCTATTTCTGCAGATGGATATCCAGTTTTTCCAGCACTATTTGCTGAAAAGACTTTCTTTTTTTTTCTTTTTTTTAGAGGTTTTTGCTATAGGATGCATGTGCTCGCCAGACAGAGAGAGACAGGCAGAAAGTGAGAAATCATGCCCCGGGGGGAGGGCCATGCCAGGATCCCTTCTCCCGGTGTGAGTTTTAAGCCACTGGGTCCAGGTCGCGAACCACAGTCAACTACGTGGGAGTTCAGCGACATAGCCATTGCGCTAACTGCTGGTCCCAAAAGACTTTCTTTTCTCCACTACATTGTTTTGTACCATTTGTCAAAGATCAATTGGCTGTATGATTTGGGATTTCTTTTTAACTGACATTTTCCTTATGACATGATGTTAAACAACTTTTATATAGTTATTAGAAACACATTTATGGTAAAACATCTTTCAAATATTTTGCCTGTTTTGGGGGGCAGTAGGTGGCATGGTGGCTAAGGCACTGGATTCTCACATGGCCAACTGTGGTTCTATTCCCAGAACTGGTAGCTTGAAAAATCAAACTGCACATGTGTGCATCAGTGACCAAAGTCCTAAGAGGAGAGTAGATTGTGGCATGGCCATCTACTCTAGGGGGAGATTTCTGACTTTCCTTCTCTCTGGTTCTCTAGCAAGGCCAAGCACCCTATGACAAAAAAAAAAAAAAAATTAATTAAAAAAAAAAAGCTGTGAGATGAGTAGAATGTATCCCATGTGTGGCAGAGATGGGACCTGTTCCCACCTGAAATGTGTTCTGGAAGCTGACTATGGGAAGCATCTCCAGGGAACTATTGCGACTTTCACCCTAGAAACATAAAGTGGCTGCTGCCTGGGTGTGTTTCTAGGGAGTAAAAGTCAGGACATAAAATTAACTCATGGGAGCCAGGAGTCAACCAGGTTTCTGTGCCTCTGGCAGTGCTTCCTTGCCTCTCAGAACTGAGGATCCTTCCTTTGAACATTTGCACCATTTTAAGTTCCATCTACTTGGGTGGTCAAGCAGATGTATGGACCAGAGTACAGGAGAAAGAAAAAAAGAAAAAAAGAAAAGAAAAGGAAGAAAGGAAGAAAGAAAGAGAGAAAATAGTTGTAATAGAGGTTTATTTTCTGGGGGGGGGACTGGGGGTGGTGTTAGAAGAAATAGAAGTGTTCTGAAACTTACAGTTGTATAATTATAAACATCACTTTAGGCTAGCAGATGGCATGGAGGTTAGGCAGCTGGATCCCATATGTGCAATTCTGGGGTTTGAGTTCTGGACATGGCAGCTTAAGAATCACACCAGGCACATGTGCATGTGTGTCCCAAACTGAAAAGACAATGGAGAAGAAATTATAGCATGTCCAACCCACGGGAGAGATGTTTTCTCACTCTCTTTCTCTCCTGTTTCTATCTGGTAAAGGCAAAAGCCCTAGAGAAACAAACAAACAAACAAACAACAACAACAAAAACCCTTTACATTATTGTAGTTATAACTGTTGTTTGTAGTTCATTGGTTGGTTGCAGTCATATTTGGTCCTGTTATTGCAGGTTCTCAGAATCCTTGTGGGTGCCCAAAAACAAATCCTGTGATGACAGGAGCCAGAAGTGCCAGAAGTCTCAGGCAGCAGTACACTTCCCACATAAGCATCTTAGGGGCCTTTTTGTGGTCAGGGCCCATTGAATACTCAGAGACAGAGAGGGCCCAAAAGAGATCCAAGTAAACAACTCTGTTCCAACTGGCAGGGTAGAGTGATTGCTGAGGGGCAGGGTCACACATGGAGCCCTTGGAGTGCTTAGCATTGTTGTTGCCATCTAGGGCCTCATTTTCTTGAGCACCTCTATAAGGCAAAATCAGTACCCTTGCCTATAAATGGAAACTAAAAAAAAAAAAAAAAAAAAAAAAAAAAACAGAGAAAAACAAACATCATACACATTGCTATCTGGGTATTCCTGTGTGGTTGACACACACTGGCCAGTTTGCTTCCTGAAGTAGAGGCTCTATATGTTGTTGGCCTGTCCTGGTGCCCCTTACCCAGACCAGGAGAGCAATATTGATGGCTCCCCAGTGTGTCTACAGGGCTAATGAAGCCTGGCAGAGTCCTTGTTGCTCACTTCCTTCATCACTGTGAGGAAAACACACCCCATCCATGCCACAAAACATTTTACTTATTTTTCTTAACTGGAGTTTCTCCACCAGTTGCTGGTGGTATGAAAACTCCTAAACAAGATGCTGTCTGTACACCTTAGAATTGCCATCCTCAAATTAGAAAGCTTGTTCAGTGGAGAGCTGTCATAGGACATAGCCATATGGTGAGTTATGCTCATTTTGCCAATATCACTGGGAATCTGAAGTTTCCCAAGGTCACCCCAGGCTGAAACATTTACTAAGTCTACAGAGCTCACTACAAGCCTGTGTAGTGATCATAGGCTGTGGCAGTGAAAGGATACACATGAAGATCAAAGGGAAAGGTGCTTAGACTGAAGTTCAGGAGAAACCAGGGCAAGCTTCCAGGTGTCCCCTCCCAGGGAAGCTACATAGACACTTGTTTAATTTTTCCAGCAACAATGAGTGACAGCCCGTGCAATGTATTGACAACTCAGAAAGCTCACTCATGTCTCAGTGTCAGAATTTTTGTAAGTGAGACCTGACCTTGGGGTCAGATAAATCCATGGGTCATGCAATGGCCTGTGACTGTCTCTAGGCTCCAGAGTCCAAAGAGCTACAGTGTGGCCCAGAGCCTCAGGTATAAAGAAACATGACCAGGAAGAATATTCTAAGGACTCGGAGGTGGTCTGCCAGGAAACAGTCTTTCAGAAATCAGCCTCTATGTACTCTGCCATGTGGGATCCAGCCACCTTAGCCACCATGCCACCCGGCTGGCCAGAAAAGAAACACTTTTACAGCTTATTTATTTATTTATTTAAATTTCATTTTCTTTTATACATTCAATCACATTATTATTTGACTTACAAAATGGATATTTCAACAGGTGAACATTTCTCCCTAGTACAGTTGATAAAAATACAAAATGTCTTCAAAAGATAATACCACATTTCTTTGTGCCATTAATACTTTGCCTCTCTATTTTTCTTCTAAATGTATGCTTTATGGACAAGGGAGACTGAGAGACACAGAAAGATAGAGACCGTACACATACTAGAATCTTGATGCTATGATTTGCCCCCAGCCCCAACCAGTCCCATATAAGAAGCATACATGGACCCAGTGTGCTCATGGATGTCTGTGGATATGAAGCAAGAACCTCCCATATGGGTCTTGCAGAGCATCACATTTACCACTATGCCACCATCTGGACCTGAAAATAAACTTTTATAAGTGATACTCATTCAAGTCAGGCTGGTAGATTCTGAATTAGAAACACAGATGGAAATGTTAGAGCAAGAAAGTTTTTTGAAACATAGTATTAAATATGAGCTAGTTTAGTACTAGCTCCCATATGGGAGGTTTTTGCTTTATATTCCCTCATATGGGGCTGGTTGGGGCTGGGGACTAATCATGGCATCAAGATTCTGGTGTGGGTGTGGTCTCTATCTTTCTGTGTCTCTCAGTCTTTTTAACTTTGTCTTAATTGCTTTGAGTTATGGGTTGAAGCCCAGGACCACCCTTTCTGTTTGTTACGGATGTTTAATGGCCTGAGCAAGATGAATCCATGGCTCAAACAAGAAAGTTACCCAAGTTTTTATCTCTCTTCTACCAAGACTTGCTTATGGTATGTAAAAGTCTTGTCCATACTCCCATCCTTCAATAGAACTGAATTTTGTATTCCTCTTAGATTGACTTAGAAAGATACTCATTCATCCAAGATTCTATGCAAGTTTATTTAAGAATCGCTTCACACAACACAACTTAGGTGTTGTAAAAGTGGCAACATTATGGAACAATGACCTGGTTCAACATTTTCTTTAAGTTTATTTGTTTGCTTTATTACAAAGGTAGGAAAGAAAAATAGAGAAAGAGTGAGAAAGCACACACACTCCACCAACAGCAGGATCTTATCACTGCATGGTCTCCCCTTGGGTTCCAGGTCAACACAGTCACTCAAGCACCCCAAGGAACACCTACATTCTCTTACCCAGGTTCTGAAACCCAGAACTTCCCAGGTTCCCATCTGGCTCCATATTTCACAGTGGTGCTCTAATGACTACATCAAAGTGTCTGGGTCCAATTCATCTCTTGGTTTCATGAGTCAAAAGCAGAATCCTTAAGAGGTCTTAAATAATTGACTTCTGTAAGACCTTTTTTTTCTAGAATTATTCTTTTTTTTGGTAATAATTATTGATATTTTTCAATTTTCTACAGGGTACATATGTTGACTAGAGAGAAACACACACACACAAACATGCACGTGTGCATGCATGCACACACACACACAGGGAGAGGGGGGGGAATTAGAAAGTAAGCCACCAAGTCTGGGACTCAAACCATGGTTGTCCATGCCAAAGTCTAGTGCCTTAACCACCACACCACCTGCTGGGCCTGATGAAGTGCTACACTTTAATCCACATGATCAGGTGTTCATATGTCCGGTGCTCCATTCTATCAGAGAACATTTGGGAACACAATAGTGATCTCAGCACTTTCCACCCTTAACTCACTTGAGCTGATACATAGACTATACAGAGCAGAAGATATCAGGGACCTTCATATTAGAGATGGCTGAGATGGGGCCAGCAGCTGGCATAGTGGAGACGGCTTTGATGTGAGGCTGCTCAGAAGTCTCAGTCCAATAGACCACACTCTAGGAAAATGTTCAGATTGGTATGTTCAAGCCTCATGTCTCCACTTTTCTTATGAGGTCCTTCAGTATCACTGTTAGTCACTACAGAATCTCAAAGCATGATGCCACCTTCTGGGTGTTATCAAAGTCCTTTGTTGTTGTTTTAATTTGCCAGAGGGAACTTGAATTCATCAGAGAGATGGAAAATAAAAAATCACCTCATGGGGAGTGGTCACATCACAAACATTTCTCTTCCATTTTTTCAACCTTACAGGACATGAACATCCACTGACTCATTGTGTCTCTTAAGACACCAGGTATGGAACTCAAACCACGGGGTCAACTTGGCGGGATCCTTAGGCCTTGGTCTGACCTTAGAGGGCCCTTGTCCTGCCAACTGTGCCTTGAAGGGGTGATGTTATGAAAGTCCCCACTCCACTGTGCTCCTCCTGCTTCTCCCACTCACACAGTGAGGAGGTGTGCCTAGATTGGTGCTTCTACATTTGCATTCACTAAATAGAAATTATTCTAAAAAATACTCTTCAGAGTGCCAATATACATAACAGGTAAATATGGTTCAGAATGAACATGTGGTTGGAGGAAAAGATTCAAATCCTGTGGCTTCATACTGTTTTCCCCTTGTAAGAGCTCTTGATCCCTTTGTTCTTTATACCCAGAAGACACTGCACCTAAGGCTTGTGTGGCCTTCTTGTGGCAATCTAGAATCACCAGTCCAGGTTGGAGTAGCTCTAATTTCTAATCTCTGATTATTCTCCTTTTTTCTATACATAATTTTTTATATTTGGCTCTTTTCTTTTTCACATGGAAGCACTCTGTGGTTTAGTTCGTTTTCACAGGTGTATAGAGATTTAGAAGTGAGTTCATTTGCATTTTACATGTGGATGAAATGGCTTAAAATATGGTAGTGATGATGTTACTTGTTTTCTGCCCTTCTTGTAGCACATCTAGTGAACATATTACTTTGCTATGTTCTCATATATGCATATATATTTTTTATTTGATAGTATTTTTTTTTGTCTTGCTCCACAGCATACACACCAGAAAGAAAGAGAAAGGAAGAAGTGAAAAATCATTCCTCAGAGGGATCGGCCATGCTTCAATGCATTCTCCTCTGTTTTTACTCTCAGGACTTTGGGCGTGTATACAGCATGACTTTCAACCTGTCCCACTGCGGACTCAAACCATTAGGTTGACCATGTGGAATCCAGTATGTAACCCCCATGCCACTTGCTGGAGCCATACTACCCACTTTTAGCCATAAAGTTCAGTGCTGAATAGATTTCTTATTTTGTTAGAGTTAACAAAATTTAAAGAATCAACCACCTTCATTTCTACAGGACACTAATACTCTAGTGAATATTAATGTATTTCATTTTTAAAAGAATCATTTATTCATTATAATTATTATTTTAATTTGAGCAGAAAGAGAGAGAGGGAAAGTGAGAAAGCAAGCTGCCAGGTCCAGGACTTAAGTTATGATCAGCAATGTGCAAATCCAGTGCCCTAACCACCATGACACCTGCTGGCTTTAATGTGCATTACTTAAAAGATTATTTTATTGTGGAGATTTGATAAATACTACATATTTCTTTACTGGGAATTCACAATATGTTTATCATATTAAATTCCCTAAGAAATCCTGCAGTAGCATGTATTTACCTTGTTTTACTCAAATTTCTACATATAAGCTGCTTATCATTTTACAATATATTTACAGCATGTAAAGAGTGGTCAATATTATCCTTCAGCATAGTATAAAAAGAATTTATTCAAGTTTCCAAAAATAAAGTCTAGTATTAGCACTCTATAATAATTGGCTATTTATCTTTGCATGGATTATCCCTATGAGACTTATGTATTTCTGAGAAAGAGCCACTCATTGCCCATCTCTGGAGGGGGTTTAAAAATATTTCAGACTAGGTGGTATGAATTTCACACTGGGTATGTGAAATCCATTCACAAAATCCTGAGAGGAGAATGGAGGAGTAGGGACTGCAGAATGGACATCTCCTCTAGCAAGTGATTTCTCACTTTATGTCTTTCTTCCTCTCTGTTCATCTCATGTGCCTTGTATATAGCAAAACTCTCTAAAATTTTTTTTAAGTTGACCACTCCTTTATGTCAAAACAGAAATGTCTTACTTTTTT
>NW_006203922.1:21693-25875 GCF_000334495.1 Tupaia belangeri chinensis
AGGCCCGGAGGCTGCATGGCAGCCCCCAGAGAGGCAGCGGAACGCAGAGCAGAGCCCCAGGCCTGGGGGCCCGTGCAGACCCGGGGGGCCGTGGGTCCCGCGCAGGCGCCGGCAACACCTCATTTTTATTATTTTTAAAATTTTATCAGAGAAAGATAGAGGGACAAAAAGGGAAAGTGAAAACAAAAAAACCTCCTGGTCCGGGACTCAAACTGTGGTCAGTCTTGTAGTTCAGTACCTCAGCCACCACATCGCCTGCTGGCCCCATGTCTCATTTTTTTCATATGTACTATAATTAATTAATATTCTATGGCATAAATCAAATGATTGGATGATGAGATACTTTTGGTGCACAGTCCTGTTGTAGGTCAGACTGGCTTATGATTAAATAAAGTTACTAGTTTTTAAAGTTTTGATAGTAATTTCTGTTCAGTAAATGCTATCATTGTTTACCCTTGCTAAGATATAATTGGTAAATTATTAGTAATATTCATCTTTCTATGAAAACTGTGAATGCCATTTCAGAACTTACTTAAAAATCAGCAGATGACATAGTGGATAAATCACTGCACTCTCACATGGTTGATTGTGGTTTAAGTCATGGATGTAGTGGCTTAAAAATCACATCAGACACATTTTCATATGTGCCTAAGATCCCAGGAGGAGAATGGAGGGGAAGTAATTGTGGCATGGCCATCCTCCCTGAAGAATAATTTCTCATTTTCCTTCTCACTCTCTCTGTCTCTATCTTCTCCAGAAAGTACATGTGCCCTAAAGCAAAAACTTCTAATGAAAAGGCAAAAAAGAAGCCAAAATCTACTGGAGATTAGTTTTTTATTTCGGCTTATATGTAACTGGTTATATGAATATATAAATACCGAGGAAATTTCTTCGCTATTCAAAACCAAGCAAATTTACCTGAGCTTTATTTTTTGTTTATTAACTCATGAAAGGTGAGTGTTGAACATAAGGTACTAATGTCTACTGTATACTTTTGGTCTTAATTATGCCAATCCAATTAGAATTCTTTTATCTGAAATACTACCTTTTACTTATTGAAAGACTTTTTAGTGCAGTGTGAGTATACTATCAAATAAAGTATAGTTTACTGTCAAAGAACATTTTACACACTTTATAAATAATTTGTAAGACCAGATACTTTTGAAAATCAGTGTGTTGAGATTTATTAATCAAGTTAAATTTTACCTTTGAATACTTTTTAAAAAGAATTGCTTATTTAATTTTAATTATCATAATTTTCTTTTTATTTTAAAATTTGACCAGAGATACGGAGAGAGAGAAAGCAAGCCAACAGGCCTGGGACCTGAATTATAATTAGTCATGTGGGAGTCAAGTGCCTTAACCACCATGCCACATGCTGGCTTTTGAATTCTTCATTGTCTAAGTCAAACTAAGTTATATTTTATAATTACCTTCAGACAACAGTTTAAAATCACATAAAAACTAGAATTTCAGTATATGTGTTATTGGAAGTGGTGCTTTTGCCAACTTATTAGAAGGATTAAACTAAATGAGATATGCTATCAGCATAGATTTGTAAAATATAAGACTTAAAAATAAGTAAAAGCCAAATGACAGTTTAAAAAAAAAAAGAATGAAGAAAGGAGAAAGAAAGAAAGAAAAAGAAAAAAATAAATGAAAGAGAAACAAAGGCACTATTTCAAGAGCCATGTCCAAACCCAAGAGACAAAGTTCATCCCAAAGATGCCTTCCAGGGCTTCTTTTTCTGCCTAAGGATGCTCCAGCCTCCAGAAGGAGACTTAGGGACCTGTGAGACCCACCTAATGATGGGTCTCACAATGCAGGATCATGACCCAGGAATTCTACCCATGACTCTCTGACCTCCCAGGCCTTTGCTGATCTTCTGGTGAAGCACAGCTTCACTCTTCCACATCCACAGCACGAGGAGGAATAGTGGTCATGCTCAAGGGACTCACAGGGAACTTCCTGGGTAGTCAGATAGAAGGTCCTGTTCCAAACTATTGACTCAAAAATATAGTTAGTCAGTTTTTTTTTTGTTTTGTTTTGTTTTAAAGTTTTGCTAATAGAGCATGTGCACTTGTCACTGGAGAGAGTCAGAGAAAAAGAGAATGAGAAAACACCTATTAAGAGATATGGGCAAGCCACAATCTCTTCTTTATCTTCCTGTTTGTACTATTTCAGTATGCATGCACACATGTGCATTGAATTTTATTAAGCCATCCAGTTATGCAGTTGACCATGTGGGACCCAGAATCTGCAAGCTCAGCATTATTTTTAAAAGTTGTTTTAAAATGGACACCAGGTGGTGCCGTACTTAAGGCACTAGACTCCTGCCTGACCAATTATGGCTTGAATTTTGGACTCAGCAACTTATAAATTACATTGAGCACGTGTGTGTGTGTGAGTGTGCATGTGTGTGTGAGTATCCGTATGTGTGACCAAAATTCTTAGAGAATTGTGATAAGGCTAGGCCCTCAGGAGGTGACTTCTCACTTTTCATCTCTCTGTTTCTCTTTGGTGAGCACGTGTGCATTATGGCAACCTCTCCCACTAAAAAACCATGATACACTTTGAATTTTATTCTTTTCATGAGTAAGAGACAAAAAGAGGACTAAAGAAACTCATAGAAAAACAAGAACTCCCCAAAGCATCTCAACACATATCTACCCCCAGCCTCATCCAGCCCCACATTGTGGGTACAAGTATGCCCAGCACACTCAGGGAGGTCTTGAGATGTAAACTCTAAACCTTCCCATGTAAGTTAACCTTGCAGTGTGCCACGCTTTATCACTTCACATTTGTTATTTTTTTCCTCATAGAAAATTGTCATTCTAACTAGGGTAAAGTGAAAGCTCATTGTAGTTTGGATTTATATTTTGTTGCTAATTAGTGATATCAAGCATTTCTTTTCTCATACTTCACTATTGTATGTCTTCTTTAGAAATGTTTATGCATGCCTTGATTTAATTCTGTAATAAGTTTTTTTTTATTTTTTGCTTTTGGCTTTATTGACTTTCTTACATACTCTGAATATTAATCCTTCACTAAATAAATAGACTGAAAATTTATTAACCCTCTCCTGAAGCATGTCTGTTCACCCTGTTGATTATTTGCTATGCAGAATCATTTTAGTTTGCTATAATATCATGTGAAATTCTTAGTTTTTGTTGCCTCTGATTTTCAGGTCTTCTTTAAAAACTCTGTGCCCAGATCTTTTACTTCTGTAGTCCTGTTTTGTGTCTTCATTTAAGTTTGTAATCTGTTATTTCTGACATGGATAGTCACTATATCCAAAACCATTTATTGAACTACTTTCTTTTCCCCAATCTATTCTTGGCATCATTTTTAAACTTCAATGGCCAGCAGGTGGTGTAGTAGTTGAGAGCACTGGGCTACCACATGATGGATAGCAGTTTAAGTTCCAGAACTGGGGGTTTACTTTCTCACTCTCCATGACTCTCTGATCACATTAAAAAAAAATTATGGTAATCAAAATAATAAAGTTAAATAAAGCAAGACCTTCTTGGAACAGAGATAGAAGATATAAATCAATAAACCAGGTATGTAAGTAAAAACATTATTCCTGACTATATAGAAGTAAAAAGCTTTCTAAAACACAATAAATACCTAATCATTAATAAAATGTTACCATTAATCAATACCTATAATGTAAAAAATACTCATTAATCTAAGATACCAATCATAGTTGAAAGTATAACTGTCAAAACTTAAATGCATACCTTATTTTAAAAATGAATTTTCTAAGTCAGTCATTTTCAATTACTTTTTATTTTTTTTAGTATGGATACTTTATTTTTTCAATTTATTTATTTGCATTCATTCACTGTACATCATTACAGCATATAAAATGAGATTTTCCATCCAGAGTACACTGTACTTTGTCTCAGTCAAGCACATCAACAAACATGTTATTGTCAGCAAATAATTTTCCATTTCTTGTTTTCCATATGTTTTTTCCCCCCACCCTTGATTCCTTATCTCTTACCCTCTTTCACCTCCCACTCTCCTCCCACACTGTCTCTGGTATCTATGTTTGCTTTCTACACTGTTTTCCCCCACATTTTATTGAATTACTAAAGACCTTAATTAATCTAAATATTTTCATAGCAAACACAGGTGATATATACATTTCCATGAACACAACTCTAACTTTACTCA
>NW_006203922.1:27343-34124 GCF_000334495.1 Tupaia belangeri chinensis
TCTGAATGTTCAGGAGCAAGCAGACAGAGGTGATCTAGAATCTCTTTGCCATTCTGTTGTGATTGCTGGTGCAGCAGATTCAGGAGATATTGAGGAATATTTTAACCCTATTAGTTTGTGGATGTTTAGCTACAGTGCTCTTAGATCTGTCAAAAAACACATTAAATGGATATTGGAGAGTGCAGAGACAAGAAAAAGGAAAATTAAAAAGTGAGAGAGAAACAACAACAAAAAGAGAAAAAAAAAGACAAAAAATCCCAAAAAATGGTAATTATTCTTTTTCTTTTTTAAAATAAATCACAAAATAGAAAACATCATGGCAGGAGCCATGTGGAACCTTCTTCTGAAGGCCTGACCTCTTCTGCCTGGGTGGGAGGACCAGAGCGATAATTAACAAGGTAAAAGGTGGAGCTGAGAGCCAGAGAAAAACTTTGCCTTTAAAAAAGAATGTAAAAAGGAAAAATTACAAAAAAAAAAGGGAAGACAGAATCAGGGAGAGACAGAAACAGAGACACAGAAACAGAGATAGAAGGCTGGGGTGGTGAGGGGCTCCCTACCGCTAGCTCGTTTGCTGGAGTCTGAATTATCAGTAGAAAATCTTTATTTCTCTTGTGCCCTAGTTTGCAGGAGCCATCCATTTTCAATTACTTTACAAGAATATAAAATCTGTATCTTTCTGGTTCAAAACCCTAAAATTGTGATACAGCATTATGGAATAAACCTTACATTCTATTTGTAACTTCTTCTGTTTTTTAAAGCTTTCCAGGAATCCTTATCAGGCCTTATCAGAATAATATAGCACTTGGGCACAACGATGCAGCCTAGGAGCCCCGCACTGGAGGCTAAAATGGAGAAGACTTCAACGGCCACCATGAACTTTCCCTTGGTGCTGTGATAGACAGGGACAAATGTGACCCAGACACTGCAGAACACCAGCATGCTGAATGTGAGGAGCTTGGCTTCATTGAATGTATCAGGCAGGTTCCTGGCTAGGAAAGCCACAGTGAAGCTCCCCAGAGCCAAGAAGCCCAGGTAGCCCAGGACACAGTAGAAGGCAGTGACTGAGCCCTTGTTGCACATATGATGATAAGATTTCTGGGCTCAGAATGTGAGTCTATGTCAACAAAAGGGGGAGAAGTTCCCAGCCAGATTCCACAGATAATCATTTGTAGCACAGAGCAAATAGGAATAACAGAGTTGGAAGCCCCAGATAGCAGCAAGCACTTCATTGTTCTTCCAGGCTTCATGGCTCTGAATGCTAGAATCACAGTAATGGTTTTGGCCAAAACAGTGAAAACATCTACAGTGAACACAAGGCCAAATGCAACTTGTTGGAGGACACAGGTGGCTGCATTAGGATGGCCAATGAAGAACAAGGAGCAGAGGAAACATGGCAGGAGAGAGATGAGCAGAATAAAGCTGAGCACCTGGTTGTTGGCCTTGAAAATGGGAGTGTCTCGGTGCTTCACAAAGACTCCCAAGACTATAGCTGTGAGGACAAAGAAACACACAGCCATGCAGGCCATGATTATCCCCAAAGTATCCTCAAAACCCAGGAATGTCACAGGGTTGGGGAGGCAGTGAGTTCTCTCACTGTTTGGATACTCTTGAGCTGGGCACTGGACACACTGCTTTGAATCTGGTGACAAACCAGAGATCCAGCAATTCAATTTTATAAATTAGTTGTCACTTTAAAGAAAATGGTGACTTTTATATAATTTTCCACAGATAAATCCCTGAGGTAATACCAAGACATACCAAATTAAGAACCTATGTTGGTAACACTGGGAGAATTTTTTTCATCTTCAGGTGGTACCAAAGTGATTTAAAACTGGATCTCAGCATCTAAAGATCTTGGTTGGCCCATCTTGTGGCTCTGAATGATACTATCAGTGATGAGAATTTATTCCAGATTTCTTCTCTACACTCTCCTCTGTTTTCCTTATAATGAACTTCATATTTCCATGGCTTATCATAGTTATTCATCACAAAAGAAATGAATAGTTTTCTTTTTAGTATTCAGAAAACAAGAAATATCTTGTTTTCCTGGCATATCATAACTTCTAACTCTATCTTAATTTCTATAGATTTTTTCTTGTATATAGCATGTCACTTTGTGTATCTACTTTTCTTATTGTACATTTTAATTTTTCTATCAATAATATCATAAATAGTCCTATGTAAATGTTGAAATCATGTTTAATTTCTTTTTTTTTATAGAGGTTTTTTGCCTTAGGACATGAGTGCTTGCCAGAGAGAGAGAAAGAAACAGACACAGTGAGAGAAAAAGTGAGAAATCACCCTCAGAGAGGTTGGTCATGCTGCAGTCTCTTTTTCTCCATTCTCTTCCCAGGATCTTGGCATGTACACCTGCCCAGCATGAGTTTCAAAGCCCCGTGTTTGGGACTCGAACTGCATTTGGCCATGATGGAGTTCAACAATAAGTGACTATAACAACTTCAGGTCCCATAAAACTATTTTAAAACATTAAATTATTGAATGGAATTTGATTTCTCCTATATACCTGTTGTTTGAGGAATTGGTATTATAATTCTATGATAGAAAGATGGAATGTTCTTTTTGAGGTATCCATTTATATACATTTGAAAGCATAGTTTATAAATCTTTTTTTTCTTTTTGAGAGACTGGTAATATTTTTTGCCATATATATTATGCGGTTTCTGTTGGACATACTCACTTCTATTGTTATGTAGCAGGAAAGCAACCAGAGATTATGGAAATTAATAAGTATGTCTACATTTCAATTACTTTTTTTATTTTAGAAAAACAGGTGGTATTCCCTTTTGAAAAAGCAATGTAATACACTGTAAAGTTATATGTAATCCAATGTAATATAAAGATTATGATGATAATAAAAAAATTAAAAAAAAGAAAAACAGGTGGTGTGTCTAATATATACTCAAGTATTTATTTACTTTTGGCAATACTGATGCAATATTATTGGGCTGTCGAAAAAGTTGTGACACATTTTTCCATAGAAAATTTAAAAAATTAAAAATAAATCATGACTCTTACAACACAATATTTCCTCAAAGAATTACAGTGAAAAATCAGCAGGTGTCATGGCAGTTAAGATCCCAGTGTGGAAAGGTGATAGGAGGAGATTATGAGGAAAGACATTAAGGAGAAAAACAGAGAGACAAGACATTTATGGGACATAGAAATTGATTATTATCTGTTGATGATAATATGTAGGGCATCTCTAATTGAACTGGTGAGAAATGTATTCATGTTGGAAAATTCACTTTACAAGTGAAATGATGTATAGTGATTGAATGTATAAAAGAAATTAAAATAATACCAAAAAAGTCCTAGGCTCCCACAAGACTTAGTGCAGTTTGAGTCTCATACATGGTTACTTGCTTTCTCACTTTCCCTTCCTAAATCTCTCTGGTGAGTGTGCATGACTTATACCAAATTTTAATAATAATAATGATGGAATTAAAAGGTTCTTAGAAAAAAATAATTAGAGTGATAACTAATCACATTTTTTTTCTTGTATTACCTATTTCTATTCCAAAAGTCAGCAGATACTCCAGACTTTTGTCTCAGGAATAGGTTTGGCACCTACATTAATGTGTTTATTTTTTTCTGGTCCCAAACCTTTCTTTCTCTATTCATTTTTTCTTTTTCTTTTTTAATATAGTTATTTAGTTAATTTTATTTATTATTAATTTTAAAATTTGCTCTGTGGGATTTGTGTTCAGCACAGCGAAACAGAGACAGAAAGAGAGAGGGAAAGTGGAAAAGCAAGTGGCAAAGTCTGGGACTCAAATCATGGTCCATCATGTGGGATTCCAGTACCTTATGAATCATGCCACATACTGACCCCTAATGTTCATTTAAAATTTTACTTATTTAATTTAATTTGTCATTATTATTATTAATTTTATTTATTATCAAAATCTTGTTTATATTACATTGATCACATATAACTTTACAGTGTATTACATTTCTTTTTCCAGAAGGAATACCATGCATATTAGTCAATACCAAGACATTAAAATCTCCATCATCATCAAATAGCTTTTTGTTATTTTTTTATATTATTATTATTATTATTATGTTTAATTTGACAAGAAAGAGAATGAAAATGAGAAAACAAGTCATACAGTCCAAGACTTGAAACACAGTCAGCCATATGGCAGTCCAGCACCCTTAGCCACCACACCACATACTGGCTCCATATTATTCATGTAAAGAAAATTGGTTTACTGTTGGCCGCCGCTGCTGTGTTCTCAGAGTGCGGCGGAGAACCGCTGAAGGAGCTGAGGGACGAGAGGAGGCTTCTTTGACTCAACACTTTCTAAGTCTTAACATTTTCTTTTTTGCTTTTCCTGTAGGATCATGGATTTTCCTGGTCACTTTGAACAGATCTTCCAGCAACTAAACTACCAGAGACTACATGGCCAGCTCTGTGATTGTGTCATCGTAGTGGGGAACAGACATTTTAAAGCCCACCGCTCTGTGCAGCACACACTTCTGAACCCTGTTCTCAGTGGCAGAGGGAGATCAAACCATGAACATGATCCAGCTGGATAGCGAGGTAGTGACAGCAGAGGCCTTTGCTGCACTGATCGACATGATGTACACCTCCACCCTCATGCTGGGGGAGAGCAATGTTATGGATGTCTTATTGGCAGCCTCTCACCTGCATTTGAACTCTGTTGTTAAGGCATGTAAACATTACTTGACCACAAGGGCATTGCACATGTCTCCTCCCAGTGAGAGTGTTCAGGAGCAGAGTGCCCACTCTGCAGCGCTCTTTTATGCTACAGCAACTGGGACTAAGCATTGTGAGCTCAGCCCTCAATTTCAGCCAGAGTGGTGAGGAGCAGCCAGCCCCCATGAGCTGGTCCATGTGGGGTAACCTGGACCAGCGGACACTCTTCCTCATGAGGCGCCTCCACAAGCACAAGCAGTCTGCAGAGGAGCGGGCCAGACAGCGCCTCCGAGCCCCCATGGATGAGTCTACCATTTCTGATGTTGCCCCAGAGAATGGGCCTTCAGGGGTCCATTCTAGGGAGGAGTTCTTTTCACCAGATTCTCTGAAAATTGTGGATAATCCTAAAGCTGATGGAATGAACGACAACCAGGAAGATGGTACCATCATGTTTGACCAGACTTATGGTGCTCAGGAAGATGCCCAGGTGCCCAGCCAGTCTGACAACAGTGCTGGCAACATGGCACAATTGTCCATGGCCTCCCGTGCAACTCAAGTTGAGGATCATTTTGAGCAGGAAGCTGCAACTGAGAAAAATGGTTTTCAGTGTGAAAATCCTGAGGTTGGCCTTGGTGAGAAGGAGCACATGAGAGTGGTGGTAAAATCTGAGCCTCTGAGCTTGCCTGAGCCTCAGGATGAGGTGAGTGATGTTACTTCACAGGCAGAAGGCAGCAAATCTGTGGAAGTGGAAGGAGTCGTGGTCAGTGCTGAGAAGATAGACCTCAGCCCTGAAAGCAGTGACCGGAGATTTTCAGATCCCCAGTGGGGGTGATAGGGTGGGTGATATCCACATTCTGGAAGTCACAAATAACCTAGAACATAAGTCCACTTTTAGTATTTCAAATTTTCTTAACAAGAGCAGAGGAAGTAACTTTAATGCAAATCAGAACAATGATGACAATATCCCAAACACCACTAGTGACTGCAGGCTGGAGGGTGAGGCCCCTTATTTGTTGAGTCCAGAGATTGGGCCTGCAGGTGGGCCCTCCTCTGCCCCTGGCTCCCATGTGGAGAACCCATTTAGTGAGCCTGCAGACTCCCACTTTGTTAGGCCCATGCAGGAGGTGATGGGCCTGCCATGTGTGCAGACTTCAGGCTACCAAGGAGAACAGTTCGGGATGGATTTTTCCAGGTCTGGGTTGGGCCTTCACTCTTCCTTCTCCAGGGTTATGATGGGTTCCCCCAGAGGAGGAACCAGTAACTTTCCATACTACTGCCGCATAGCTCCCAAAATGCCAGTTGTAACTTCTGTCAGGAGCTCGCAGATCCCAGAAAACTCTGCCAGTTCTCAGCTAATGATGAATGGGGCCACATCCTCATTCAAAAATGGCCATCCTTCACAGCCTGGTCCCCCACAGTTGACCAGGGCATCTGCTGATGTCCTGTCAAAGTGCAAGCAGGCCTTATCAGAGCACAATGTCTTGGTTGTAGAGGGAGCTCACAAATATGCCTGCAACGTCTGCAAAACTTTTCTGACCTTGACAGATTGCAAAAAGCACATCCATGTTCACACAAGTGAAAAACCCTATGCCTGCCTGAAGTGTGGCAAGAGGTTCAGTCAGTCGAGCCATCTGTATAAACACTCAGAGATGACCTGCCTGCGCTGGCAGAGCAGCAACCTCCCCAGCACTTTGCTCTAACTGTGTGTCCCCGTGACACAACACTGAGGCCAGTTGCGGGACCGAAACTAACATCTCTCCTGGTAGGCGGTTAATGCCAGAAAGCTTGAGACTCTGGCTGCCCAGTGGCTCTAGCCAATTTCCTCAGCAAACAGGTGAACTGTAGCACTTGTGCCGCTGCACTTCGAGTGGAAGGCACACTTGGGAGAGGGATGCGATCCCTGACACGGAGTTCTTCTATAGGGTTGAGCGATAGTCATAAAAGTAGTTTGTAATTGATGTTGTTATAAGTGGCACATTTAAAAATTGAAGTGCAAAAAAAAATTTTTTAGCAATTTTTGTAAAACTCTGTGAAGCATTTAATTAAATTTCCTATACCCTCTGATGGGAATATTATGTCCCTGTACAGTGATGCAAA
>NW_006203922.1:36442-37520 GCF_000334495.1 Tupaia belangeri chinensis
GGGGGATGGTCACACCGCAATCCCTTCTCCTCCATTCTCCTCTTGGGATCTTGGACACGCATGCACACGCACCTGGCGTGAGTTTTAAGCCACCGGGTCTGGGATGCGAACCGTGGTCAACTACATGGGAGTCCAGTGACATAGCCATTACACTAACTGCTGGTTCCCAAATATTAATTTTTAGTAGAAATAAAAATCAAAATAATTTCTACTGTTAGAATGCCTGAAATTGAATAAAACTTATGTAATAATTCAAACCATATTTATTCCTTATATATTGGAAAAATGGAAGCATTATTTCTTATAATTTTCCATATTTTACAATTGCCAGTACCACATTTTTTTTTTTTTTGGAGAGGTTTTCGCTATAGGGTGCGTGCGTGCACTCACCAGACAGACAGAGAGAGACATCGAGACAGAAAGCGAGAAATCACCCCCCGGGGGGGGTCATGCCTCAATCCCTTCTCCTCCATTCTCCTCTCGGGATCTTGGGCACGCATGCACACGTGCCCAGCGTGAGTTTTAAGCCACCGGGTCCAGGATGCGAACCGCGGTTGACTATGTGGGAGTCCAGCGACATAGTCATTACACTAACTACTGGTTCCCCCACATTTTATTTCGACAATTGTCTGATTTTATATTCTGTGTGACAACAAATTTTGAGGTGCCTAAGTGTGAAATTGATTAGAATGTTGAGTCTTCAAACTTTAAACTGTGTTTCTTTTTCTTCCTGCAATATAATTTATGTGTGATTTTCTGATATTTGTTAATTCTTTGTTCTTAATTGCACAGGTGTATTTGAGCATGATTGAAAATGTTTAAAATATTTTGGGACCAGCTTTTAGCATAATGGGTATGTCGCTGGCCTCCCATGTGGTCAACTGATGTTCGAGTCCTGACCTTGGTGGCTTAAACTCACGCCGGGTGCGTGTGCATGTGTGCCCAAGATCCCAAGAGGAGAATGGAGTAGAAGGGATTATGACATGGCCATCCCCCCTGGGGGTGATTTCTCACTTATTGTCTTTCTATTTATCTCTGTCTTTCTGGTGAGTGCATACACCCTATAGCAAATAAAAAA
>NW_006203922.1:37978-39072 GCF_000334495.1 Tupaia belangeri chinensis
GAGAAATCACCCCCCGGGGGGATGGTCACACCGCAATCCCTTCTCCTCCATTCTCCTCTTGGGATCTTGGACACGCATGCACACGCACCTGGCGTGAGTTTTAAGCCACCGGGTCTGGGATGCGAACCGTGGTCAACTACATGGGAGTCCAGTGACATAGCCATTACACTAACTGCTGGTTCCCAAATATTAATTTTTAGTAGAAATAAAAATCAAAATAATTTCTACTGTTAGAATGCCTGAAATTGAATAAAACTTATGGAATAATTCAAACCATATTTATTCCTTATATATTGGAAAAATGGAAGCATTATTTCTTATAATTTTCCATATTTTACAATTGCCAGTACCACATTTTTTTTTTTTTTGGAGAGGTTTTCGCTATAGGGTGCGTGCGTGCACTCACCAGACAGACAGAGAGAGACATCGAGACAGAAAGCGAGAAATCACCCCCCGGGGGGGGTCATGCCTCAATCCCTTCTCCTCCATTCTCCTCTCGGGATCTTGGGCACGCATGCACACGTGCCCAGCGTGAGTTTTAAGCCACCGGGTCCAGGATGCGAACCGCGGTTGACTATGTGGGAGTCCAGCGACATAGTCATTACACTAACTACTGGTTCCCCCACATTTTATTTCGACAATTGTCTGATTTTATATTCTGTGTGACAACAAATTTTGAGGTGCCTAAGTGTGAAATTGATTAGAATGTTGAGTCTTCAAACTTTAAACTGTGTTTCTTTTTCTTCCTGCAATATAATTTATGTGTGATTTTCTGATATTTGTTAATTCTTTGTTCTTAATTGCACAGGTGTATTTGAGCATGATTGAAAATGTTTAAAATATTTTGGGACCAGCTTTTAGCATAATGGGTATGTCGCTGGCCTCCCATGTGGTCAACTGATGTTCGAGTCCTGACCTTGGTGGCTTAAACTCACGCCGGGTGCATGTGCATGTGTGCCCAAGATCCCAAGAGGAGAATGGAGTAGAAGGGATTATGACATGGCCATCCCCCCTGGGGGTGATTTCTCACTTATTGTCTTTCTATTTATCTCTGTCTTTCTGGTGAGTGCATACACCCTATAGCAAATAAAAAA
>NW_006203922.1:39466-42378 GCF_000334495.1 Tupaia belangeri chinensis
GAGAGAGAGAGAGAGAGAGAGAGAGAGGAGAGAGAGAGAGATTTTGCTATAGGGCCAGTGTGTTCAGCAGAAAAAACAGAATGAGAAATCACTTTCTGGAGGAGATGGCCTTGCCACAGTCTCTTATTTTACTTTCTGCACATACACATGCACCTGGCATGACTCAAGATTCAGGATTGAGAATTAGACCACAGTCAGCCACATGGGACAGTGCCTTCACCACCACATCACCTTCTGGTCCATACTTGTTTGATTTGAAATGTCTGACTCTGGGCACAAGACACAGATAAAGCAGCAAACAGGTCTTCCTTCTTGGGGAAGTTTTTGAAATCCAGGAACACAGCTGTGACTACACACAGATTCAGGAGTCTGAGCAGAAAATAGAATTATTAGTCATAATCATATATGTTATAAACTGTTTTGATGAGATGTCTCTATTTTTCTCCACTTTGGAGAAAATTATTGCCTTTAATAGTTCAATGCTGTGTATCATTTAAAGTCCCATCACATTGATATTAGTTAGATTTTCTTTTAATTGTTTTGTTTTAGAGAGATTTTTGCTATAGGGTACATACGGTCACCAGAGAGACAGAAGAAAAAGTGAGAAAACACTCCTGGTGTGATGTCCACACTACAATCCATTTTTAATTTTCTTATCAGGGTTTGAGACTCTGGTTCCAAGACTCAAAATGTACTCAGCCATGTGGAAGTCCAGAACTTAAACACTATGCTACCTGTTGGCCACCCTTACAAGGACATCTAATGAAGAAATAGTATGCGTCCCTTCTTTCTTTATGTATTATTACTATTTTTAAATTTTTGTAAAAATTGTTTACTTAGCTGTATTTATTATTATTATTTTAAAATTTGAACAGAAATACAGAGAGAGAGAGAAAGGGAAAATGAAAAAGCAAGCCACAGGTCCGGGACAAGAACTGTGGTCAACCAGGTGGGAGTCCAGTGTTTTAACCATCACATCACCTGCCAGCCCTGTTTATGCATTATTTGCAAAATATCTCCAATATATCTAATTACTGTACCCCATACATAATTAAAATAATCCCTTGTGTCATTATTTTATCTTATGTAATCACTTTCTGCAAAACAATCTCAATGCAGGTTTTACAAGGTAAATATTCTAAAAAGCTATGTTTCCAAGAATATTTATACAAGGTCCTCATATCTGGTTGTGCAGAAAATTTTTGGTTCTAGATTTTAAAATATCTAATGTGATATATAGGACACAATAAAAAGTTAACTTAAATCTCATGTGCTAGCAGAATGATAAGAATGTGGTTAATCCACTTCTGGACTCTGATGTTAGTAGAGCACTGCTTTTCATATATTATTAACACAATACCTGTGTGAAGAATGATTGTATATAAATCTTTTTAAAAATATTTTTGCCTTAGGGTGTGTGATTGAGAGAAAGAGAGAGAGAGAGAGAGAGAGAGAGAGAAAGAAACAGAGACATTGAGAGAGAAAGTGAGAAATTAGCCCACACGGGAAATGGCCACATCACAACCCATTCTCCTCTATCTCCTTCCCAGTATGTGGGGCATGAATTTACATGCACTCAGCATGAGGTTCTAGACAGCAGGTCCAAGACTCAAACTGTGGTCAGTCATGGGGGAGTCCAGAATTGTAACTACCACATAATCTGCTGGTGCCTGTTGTATAAATCTTCTGCATCATCTAATTGGCTGAGATGATAGTCAATGCTTTGAGATGTTTAGTACAACAAAGAAAGATATGCAAGAGGCTAGCAGGTGGTGGGGTGGATAAGGCACTGGATTCTCATATGGCAAACTATGGTTTGACCCATGGATCCATTGACTGGCTTTCATATTCTCTCTCTCTCATCAAATTGAAGAAGGCTAATAATAAATTACAAATTAGATAAATAATTCTTTAAAAAATGGAATGCAACATGAGCAGAGAAAATGTGAATGGTATCTGCAAAAACATGAATGGTATTTTAATCTGTACTCTCCTTGTGTTTATAGAATATAAATATGTAAAAAGGACTTTGTTGACAAATGATAAATGGTTTCAGGATATACAGTGGAATTTTCTTAGACACACACAAACTCATACACACACTCACATACATACAAACACATATATGAAAAATGAAGAGAAAATGTGAATGGTATCTGCAAAAACATGAATGGTATTTTAATCTGTACTCTCCTTGTGTTTATAGAATATAAATATGTAAAAAGGACTTTGTTGACAAATGATAAATGGTTTCAGGATATACAGTGGAATTTTCTTAGACACACACAAACTCATACACACACTCACATACATACAAACACATATATGAAAAATCATGTGCTCTATAAAGATAGAAGACAATTCAGTCAATAATGAGAAGCATATATGATAGTGGTCCCACAAAATAATAGGTTAGACCATATAAATTTCACGTGCAATGTGCAATATCATCTAAGTTTGTGTAAGTGCAATCTATTACGTTCACACAATGACAAACTATCCTAAAAATGCACTTCTTGGAGACCAGCAGATGGTACACTGTGTATGTTGTTGGATTCCCATATGGCTAAATGCAGTTTGAGTCCTAGATCTGGCAGCTTGAATCTTACAGGGTGAATATGCATGTGGACTCAAATTTTTGAGAGAATGGAGGAAAAGGGATGTGGCATGGCCATCTCCCCGGGTGGTAAGTTCTAGCTTTCTACCTCTTTATTTCTCTGGCAAGCACGCATACCCTCCTGCAAAAATCTATCTAAAATAAAAATTAAATTAAATTAAAATGCATTTCTCTCATTAAACAATGTTCAACTATGTATGCATATCCATTACCGAATTGATTTTAATTGGACTGCTGCTTAAACAAACATTAGAAAACAAATCAGCAGGGAAACAGCAGTTAGCATAATGGCTAT
>NW_006203922.1:42466-63317 GCF_000334495.1 Tupaia belangeri chinensis
GAGAGGAGAATGGAGGAGAAGGGATTGCGGTGTGACCATCCCCCCTGGGGGGTGATTTCTCGCTTTCTGTCTCTATGTCTCTCTCTGTCTGTCTGGCGAGTGCATGCGCCCTATAGCGAAAACTTCTCAAAAAAAAAAGAAAACAAATCAGCATATAAAAAACATGTTTTTCTATAGTAAGAATGTATGTAAGCAAAGTTACATAGTATAAAGTCAGGATGTAAAAGGCAGATTTAAGAAAATAATTTGTATTTTCACTGAGGCAAGAGTTTAATTAATTTTTCTTTAGGTGTCTACTGTAGGTCATTTGCTTTCACCAGAGAGAGATACAAAGAGAAAAACAATATGTGAGAAATTAATCCTAAGGAAGTTGGTCATTGCTTAAACCCTTTTCCCCAATTATCCTTTCATGATTTGGGGCATGCATGAACATACACATGCCAGGCTTAATTTTCAAGTCACCAGATCCAGGACACAAAATCATGGTTAGCCATGTGAGAACTCAGCTCCTTCACCACTACAGCACCTGCTGGGCACGTGAAAAGAAAATTGAATGCTATGTTAGGGTGGGAAGTGGGTGGTAGAAGGAGGATAATGTGAGGGAAGACATTAAGAAGAAAAATGGAAAGGCAAGACATTAATGGGACATAGAAATTGATTATTACCTGTTGATGATAACATGTATAGTATCCCCAACTGGATTGGTGTGAAATATATTCATGTTGGAAAATTCACTTTACAAACTAAGTATAGTGATTTATTGTATAAAAGAAATTAAAACCAAATAAAATACATGAATGTCTGCATCTATAGTAGAAACTGAAAGATTGGAATGTATAGTAGCCAGGAGGGCAACTGTAGATAGTACACATAGTAAGAATAGGAATAATAGGAGGATGGGTATTAGGGGAGGAGGAAAAAAGATGAAAAAGAAGTACATATAACTGAACAAAAATAAAAAAAAGCTATTTGCTGATGATAATGTAGATGGTAATGTCTTTGTCTTGTCTGATATGCACTGTACTTGTGCTGGGAAAAGTTGTGTTGTACACTATAAAGAGGTATATGATTAAATGTAAATATAAAGAATTAAAATTTTTAAATATTGGAAGACAAACACAAAAAAAAAAAACACACAGAAAAGAGTAGTCACACTATTTCATTTCAGGACTCTGTTCAGATACCTCTGTATATATTTAACATTGAAATGACATCATAACTCCTTGAAATTAACAGGCCAGTTTATCATCTTTTCATTGATGACCAAACCCTGATCTTGGGTGCTCCTGTAAACAAAATCTCCTACTTTAACCAACAGCAAACTGCCATTAGAAAATCTCACAAGATTGTGGATACCATACTGTATAGTTTGTTTTTATTTCTTCCAGGGGCTTGATGTACACAATGCTATTTGTCAACTGACTTTTACTCAGAAATGGATGAAGCTGGATTAAAGGAAGAATTTACAAATTAGGACTGCATTAAATATAGAGGTTCAACAGTCCATATCTATCAAGTAATCCTATTTTATCATCTCTACCCCTTTTTGTAGGAGCTCAAGATGAATTCAGTTGTCACCAGTTCTGTAGTCATGTGAGATAAACTCTCTTTTTTCTTTCTAAAACAATAAGGAGTGGTTGTAGCTCATAAGAAAAATTCTAGAATGTTTCCCAAAAAGTGATTTGTAAATGGACTTTCATAAAACTCAGACTAACAAAATCTGGCTTGTACTGATTAGAGGCTAAACTTGGTCATTTATAAAGGGCACAGGTGGGTCCAGTCAGTGAGGGGTGTGATTAAAATGGCTAAAGCACACATCACTAAGCCAGCATCTTTGTTCCTGTACCTGCAGCCTACAAAACACACTGGATGGGGACAACAGTTCGTGTGGAGGTTAAGGCATTGGACTCTCTCATGGCTGACTGTGGTTTAAGTTCTGGACTTGATGGCTTGCTTTCTGACTTTCCTTTCTTCTTTCTCTCTGTCTTTCTCAGATCAAATTTTTAAAAATAAAAATAAATAACATAAATATTTATTTTAAGAGAAAACAAAACACTGGACACATGTGTGTTCATGTCCCAAATTCCAGATAAAAACAGAGATGGAGAAAGGATTATATTATGACTATTCCTCATGGGTGGTGATTTCTCACTTCCCCTCTGCGTCTTTCCCTAAAAAAAATACGATTTGTTTAATTTTTTTATTATTGCTATTTTAAAAATTTGACCAGAAAGAGAGGGAAACTGAGAAAGCAAGCCACCAGGTTCTAGACTTGAACTGGTCAGCCAAGTGGGAGTTCAGCACTGTGACCACTCTGCCACCGGCTGGTCCCTTGTAGGAAAAACTTTTAAAAGGTACTACATGTAGGAAAATATTTAGATTCTTGATACTGGTAGGGGTAGTATACAAGTATATAGTGCTTCAAGTTTATCAAATAATGGACATTAAATATGTGCAATTTTGGGATACTATTTGCACCTCAATAAAACTTTTAAAAAGAACAAATCTATTTTGTTCTTTATCTTTATTTTGGACTTATTTTGGTAAAAGTGTTATTGTCATGTGACATAATAAGAAATAATTTGTAACAAATATATAAATTTAAAACTTTTAAATTATTTTCTATTTAGAGAGATTTTTGCTATAGGGCATGCGTTCTTGCCAGAGAGAGACAAATAGAGAGACAACAAGTAAGAAATCACCCACAGGAGGGATAGCCATGCCATAATCCCTTCTCCTCCATTCTCCACTTGGAATTTGGGGCATGCATGTACACATCACTTGAATGAGTTTTAAGCCTCCATGTCTGAGATTTGAATCATGGTCAACTACATGAGAGTCCAGTGACATAACCATTATGCCATCTTTGGTCCCCAAACTTTTAGATTCTAAAGAGGTTTTTATTCCTGGTAGTCAAGTAAACATTGCAGAGAGACATAGAACATGAGAGATGAGAAAAGAAGTGCCTCCATGGGGAATGAGCTGCAATCTCTTCTTTATTTCTCCTTTATTTGGGGATTTGAGGAATGCATGCATGCACACGTGCCTGGCATGTTTTTGAGGCCTAAAGGTTTTGGACTTGGGTCATGTGGAATTTATTTGCCTTATTCAATAGACCATAGATTCATCCCACTAAAGAGTTAATGTTTGGAGAATTATTTATTTAATTTTATCTATTATTATTTTAAATTTGCAATGGGGCATAGGTGCTAATGAGAGAGAGACAGAGAGAGAGAGAGAAGGAAAATGAGAAAGCAAGCTGTCAGGTCCAGGACCCAAACTAGTCAGCCATGTGGGAGTCCAGAGATTTAACCAATATACCACTTGTAGGCCTCACTAAGGAGATTTTTAATAAAACATGTTAGACTTTTGTTTTTGAATTTATGACATTCTTTTGCAGAAAATAATTAACTTTTATTGCTTATACAACTGTTTTTTCAGTCTTTACATTTTCCTTAGAGGTTTTGGCACATGGGCTCGCCAAAAACACGGAGAGAGACAGAGAGATAAAAATCAAGAAATCACCCCCACGGGAGGATGGCCATGCCACAATCCCTTCTCCTCCATTCTCCTCTCAGGATCTTGGGCACGCACACACATGTGCCAAGCGTGAGTTTAAACCACCAGGTTTGGAACTCGAACACTGGTCAACTACACAGGAGTCCAGCAACATAGTCAATATGACAACTGCTCAGTCTTTACATTTTTAGAATAGAAGCACTCTCATTTTTAACATATCTAGGTAACCATTTTGACAAAACTACTTGTTTTTCCCAGAGTCAACTTCAAACTTTTTCAAAGAGCAAATCAAATGTTGTTATTGCTAGTACAGTAGAATTCAAAAGGAAACTAAATTTCTTATCTTTATTTTTATGTATGTATATTGTATTTACTTGTTTTCTCACCAAATTTGTCTAATTTATTGTCACTTTTTGATAAAGATATTTTCCACATAATTAATGAACTTGCTTATATTCTTTAAATTATTTATTTTATTAATTATTATTTATTTTTAAAAAGTTTTTCTATATGGTGTGTGTACCACCGAAGAGAGACAGAGAACAAGAGGGACAGTCCCAGGATTCAAAAAAGTCAATCATGTGAGAGTTCAGTTCCTTAACCATGATGTCATCTGCTGGTTCCATTATTTAGTGTTTCTTTAAAATACAAACTTATTTATAAAGCAAATAGGATATCCTGAGTCTATATGCACCAAAAGGGGTTCAGTGTTTTAAAATTGGATCACTGTTTCTTCTTCCATGATTTTGAAGACAGTATAAGAAAAATTAAAATTAGTTCTGTTATAATTAAGACAGGCACAATACATAACTGCAAACACCTGTAGGTCATCCATACCAGTAAAAGAGCACATCTGCTCAGATGCTCCCCAAATGGTCATTCTGATGTTAGCATAGTCTAACATTTCTTCCAATATTTTGTCCATCTTAACTCTGTTCATTCTAAGTTATGTTAAGGTTATATTGTGACTACTTTCTATACTTTCTCTTATCATAATTTTACAAAATCAAGGACAGGGAAAGACATGGTGAAGTTGAGGGGACAGAGAGGAGAAAGAGGGTGATGGGAAGAAGCCAGCCTACAAGAACAATTCATAGAGAAACACAGAGTGGATCTATCATGTACAAATAATGGATAGCTCCCTTTAGAGAAAAAGGTTTATTCTCTATATATAATCTTTTTCAATGCCACAAAAAAATATACATGGCTTCGTGGTTAGTGTGATTGAGTTTCCACATGACCTACCACAGCTTGAGTTCTATATCTGGAGGCTTCAAAACCGTGCCAGGCATGTGTGTGAGCATGCCCAAAACCCTGAGAGAAGACTAGAGAAGTGACTGCATGCAGCATGGCTATTTACCTAGAAGGTTATTTTCACTTTTCTTCTTTCTTTTTCCTTTCTGGTAAGCACACTTGCCCTAAAGGAAAAAGCTAAATACAAAAAATTAAAATAATAAGAATAAAAAAACACTTCAGGGGTCAGAGGTGATTTGATGGTAAAAGAGCACTCCCATATGACTGACCATGGTTTGAATCTCAGACCTGTAATGTGGAAAATCAATCCAGGAATGAGCGTTTGGTTGGTGCCCAAATCACAGGAAGAGAATGGAGCAGAAGGGATTGTGCTGTGGCCATATCCCCTGGGGAATGACTTCTCTTTCTCTTTCAATATGTCTCTCTGGTGAAAACACATGACCTATGAAAGAAATAATTTTTTAAAAACAAAACAAAACAAAACAGCCTCCAAATATTATCAGGTGCTTGTGAAGAATGTTTACCTGCCAGGGAAGAATAGGCTGGTCTACTTCTCCTGTGGATCCCATTTCTATTTTTTGCAGAAGCATCTGATGAAGATACCTTGCGCCACCACATGCACAGCACTATAAATAAAATAACTGGAGTCAGATATTGTCATCGTGTAAAAATTAAATGGCAGAAACTCTATGGAAGTATTTGGTGGGCAGTCTCCAAGTTTGCTACATAGTGGCCAACTAAGTGAGCAATTAAAAACATAATCCCAGAGTCTACCGAAGTAAAAATCTTCTGGGTATTGGAAAGGGTTGGCTGTCTTGAGAAATTGTTCAAAACCAGGAATACTCCTTTTCTGGTTTGAAATAAAAAGGCTTCCAATGAAAGTGTATGGCATGCAACTCAAAATACGCAACATATCTTCCAACTCTGGAGAGTGGAGATTTCTCATGATCCATACCTTTCCCAAAATAAAATTAACATTTTGTTCCCATCCCATGCTCAGGATACTCCATTCATCACCATGTATTATATACACATTTGCAGATGAAACTCTGATCCTCTTTACAACATTTAAGTCATGATATAAAAAGACACCTTTTGTGGCAGGGAGCTTTTCTGTAAAGTCCACACAGATATCATTTTCTCTCATCTTTGCTTTTACATCCTGAAGGAACTGCTCCCCTTGCATATCATCAGATACATAGAGCGCCACCCACGTCCAGCCAAAATGCAGCAACAAGCAGATGATTCCATAAGCTGAAGAGCTGTCCTTGGTGGCCATCTGATAAACTGATGGAAATTGGTCTTTATCACTAAGGATGGGATCAAAAGGACCATATGTGACCAGAATTTAAAAAAAAAAAAGAAAAAAATCTTATACTTTTTTTTTTATATAAACAGCATTAAATGCCAGATTGGAGTCATTTAACTAAAATTCAGACTTCTCAGGTTTTTTTGTTTTCAACTTTTACTAAAATTAAGAGGTGGGGAGAGGTTATTTATGAAACTTGCTGGTGAGGCAAATGAGATAAAAACCTTTTCTAAATTTTTTTTAAAAAATTAAACTAACTGCCCTGAAGTTTCTGCATGAGAAATGTAGATACAATATTGAGCAAAATATGTGGCCTACCAAGTACATCAGTCACCTATGTACAAGTGTCTTGTACACCATAAAATTGCAGGGCATCCGTTGATTAAAAATAATTAGTATGTGTTATGTGTAATAAACTTAAATTTACAAAGGCTTTCCCATGCAGAAATCTGATTCTATTTCTAGAGAAGGGAGGAATCATGTATTAGCCATTTATCCATCACAGACTGCACTAGAGCATTTCTGGGGGCTGGTTGGATTTGCCAGTGGGCCAGTGAGGTCAGTGGGCAACTTTCTAAATGTTATTCAGTTGATTCACTTCACACACCAGTGTTTTTTTTTTAAATCCTAGAATAGGAAATGTTTTGCCTATTTGGTGACAGTCAAAAGGGAATGCAAAAATTTTACTCTGACCTAGTTCTCCTTGCAGTCAGAGCCCCTCACCTTGGAAAATGTGAATTGCAGTTTTTTTTATAAAGAAGTTGAACTGTATTTTGCATTTTGTGTACTTGTAAGTGAATGCAACATACCATCAATTTTCCTAGTTTGAATATAGAATTGTAACACTACATAGTGTTCATGCCTAGAACCGTGTGTCTATTTCCAATGAACTTTTTGCAAGCACACTTGTAGGCATATGTGTATAATTAACGCATCTGTATATGCTTGTGCCTGAGCAAAATTTTTTTTTCAATTCTTGTTTATATTGTCTGTAAAAATGTGTGTTTTTTATTTTGAAAAATACAGTTTTGAAATTTGCACAAAAAAATGTGATTCTGAATTTAGTGTGATTTTTTTTAAAAATTCCCACTTGGGAACCAGCAGTTAGCATAATGGCTAGGTCACTGGACTCCCACGTGGTCGACCGCGGTTCGCGTCCCAGACCCGGTGGCTTAAAACTCAACGCTGGGCGTGTGTGCATGTGTGCCCAAGATCCCAAGAGGAAAATGGAGGAGAAGGGATTGCGCTGTGACCATCCCCCCTGGGGGGTGATTTCTCGCTTTCTATCTGTATGTCTCTCTCTGTCTGTCTGGCGAGCGCATGTGCCCTATAGCGAAAACCTCTCAAAAAAAAAATTTTTTTTTCCACTTAATCAAGGAGGAGCTAATTCTCTACCTGTTTAGACAATAGAATAGAATATTCAGTGAAGATATTGCAAGCTGTGGAAATAATTATATTTTGTCAATATGACCATTAGAAAACTGTTTTCAGTCCCGTTTTTTTTTTTTTTTTTTTTTTTTTTTTTTTTTTTTTTTTTTTTTTTTTTTGAAACAGTGATTAGTACAGGTGACAATATCACTTCCAGACCAAAGAGTGAAAGAAAAACTATAAGGTTCAATACATGATTTATTGCCTACAGTAGGAACTGAGGTATGCATAAAATTTATAAAGATTGCACAGCAAGATGATAATGATTCTGCCTTCCTGGGCCCATGTGACAAATGTGGATCAAGTTTAAAATCTTAAACTGTGAGAAGAAATTATGTATTGAGCTTTTCATATTGCTTCTTATCAACACAGCTTAAAATATATTGTCTTGGGACCAGCAGTTAGCGTAATGGCCATGTCACTGGACTCCCACATAGTCGACCGCAGTTCAAGTCCCGGACCCAGTGGCTTAAACTCACGCCAGGTGCATGTGCATGTGTGCCCAAGATCCGAAGAGGAAAATGGAGGAGAAGGGATTGTAGCGTGGCCATCCCCCCTGGGGGGTGATTTCCTGGTTTTTGTCTCTCTGTCTCTCTCTGTCTGTCTGGTGAGCGCACGTGTGCCCTATAGCAAAATTGTCTTGTAAACACAAACATATAGCCTCTATGATATTTTTAAAATAAATTTTTCTACAACATAATTATTCTATGCTAATGCTGTGTTTACAAATAAAGTCTCCTGAAACTTTTATAAGACAATTTCCCTGGAAGAACCTCTGAGGTGGAGAGTTGTCATGCTCAGAGTAACTGGAAGTGCTTCCAAGAGATCCACCTGCATGGATGTGAGGAAGGGCAGAGGGATGTGGTAAACCTCAGCTGGGGGAACTGAGCCATTCTGTGAGTTTGGAGGATTTCCAGTGCTGAGATATTATTTACTTGTCCAAAGTGATAATGAATGCAAAAGTTTTTATATTTTTCTGCCTAATTGTCCTCTGAACACCACCCTAATATTGTCCTGTCATAAGATCAGATGGTTCCCTATACTGTGGGCACTTTTTAAAAAGCATCTTTAAGAGAGCCATCAATATTCCCATTCCTGGGGTTTGGATGTCATGGCTATAGAAAGAAATATGGGTGGAACTTGACAAATTTTACTACTTTTTAATTTTAATTTGTTATAGGGCATGTGTGTTTGCCACAGAGAGAGAGGGGGGGGCAGTGAGAAATCACCCCTCATAGGGGATGGTCATACCAATATTCTTTCTATGTTGGGATTTGGGGCATACAAGCACATATGACCAGTGTGTTCTCCAGGATACCAAAATCAAGACTTGTGCCATGCAGTCAGCCAAGTGAAATCCAGGCACATTAACCACCATATCACCAGGTGTCCTACTATAGTTCTTTTTCTTTCTAATCCTTGTACTGTTAATAGTCCCATGACCAGGAAAGAACCTGTGCTTTTTTTCCTCTGTTTAAGCAAGTTGTGTTCAAATAACCAAGAGAAGTACTGAGAGCATCTAAAGGTATGTAAACCCAGCTTCCATGTTTTCTCTGCTCAGATGTAAGAGGATTACATTAGGAGCTATCCAATTTTCATGCTTTAACCTGAAAACCCACTTACCTGTGGGTTTTTGTAGAGCTCCAATAGGGTTCCAACTTGGGCTGAAAATATTGGCATGTTTCCTGCAATAATAGCAACAGGTTGTTTCTGTGTCTGGCAGTTGTAGTTTGGCAGGGGCTGATTCCCTCCAGAGAGCAAAAATAGAGCACTTTCTAAAGTTCTTTTGTCACTGGGAAATGCATTGTAGAAATCATACCCAAGGGAGAGGTTGGGGAGTAAATGGGGACTCTTATTGATCTGCTTAATGGCAAAGTAAAAGGCCAATACATATCTGTAGTTCTGCCACTGGTACCTAAACAGAGGGGACAGCATTAGGAAATACTGTCAAGTCATGCGATTCAGGGTAAATTCCTCAACCAAGCCAAAAAAACATAACTTTATAGGCCCAGGTTCTAACTCAGAGATTCTTTTGCAATGGTACACAGAGCCAGTGTGAATAATGTTCCCAGGGTTTCAGAAAACTTTGAATGCATTTTTTCCCTCTGCTTCAGCAAATCATGTCCAAACAATGAAGAGAGGCTTTGAAGGTCTTGTGAGTGAGATGAGGTGTCATTGAGGTGGATGATGACATTGTTGTCTGAACAGAGATGATTTTAAAGGAGGATCATTAATATATAGAGAAAATGACAAATTTCTTTCAGAATATAACTAAAGAATTCTCCACTTCTCCTTACCACACAGGACTGCCCCCAGCTCTCCCATTTCTATCTCCAGACCCCTGGACTCAGGGACAGTGAATCAGGGCCTCCTTGCTCCAGCTCCAGCTTTGGTTGCCCAACCACAGTGACCCTCTCTCTCTGTCAGTAAGATAGGCCTTTTTTCCTCTTCTCTCTTTCTTTCTTTTTTTTAAATTTCCCATTTCTCCTTACCCCACAGGACTACCTCCAAGCTCTTCAGCAGAGCCCATTTCCATCTCCATACCCCTGTCAAAATTGTGCACCTCACACTTTATTTTCTTACACATTTGTTTCTCTCCCATCTTATATTGTCATCTCCTGCCAATCCTCCATGCACCATAAGGGGTTAGACAGATCCAGAAACACAATTTTCAAATACCCTGGTATTGTGAGGCTCCCTGGGATTCTCTCTTTTACATAACCACTTGTGAAAAAGGAAAGACTGCTCTTTGGACTCTTGAATAGAAGACTTCTCCTGTGCAGACCACATCACAAAACACAGCAAAAGAAATACTTTGGCACACATCAGTCTACAAAAAATGAAGCACACTTGTTCCCAGTGAAAGAAACATTTTACAAAATGGTATCCAAAAATGAATACCTCTCCCCATGGATGGAATTAGAAGAAGAGTCTCAGGTCTGAATATACCAGGAAATATGTCTCCATCCAAAGAACACAATAACTCCCCTCCATCTCTTGAAAAAGCAGATGTTACCAAAATGTCAGAGAAAAAAATGTAGAATATTCATAGAGACAAAATTCTATCAGTTGAGGGACCAGCAGTTAGCGTAATGACTATGTCACTGGACTCCCATGTAGTCAACCTTGGTTCGCGTCCCAGACCCGGTGGCTTAAAACTCACACCAGGAATGTGTGCGTGCGTGTCCAAGATCCTGAGAGGAGAATGGAGGAGAAGGGATTACGGTGTGACAATCTCCCCTGGGGGGGGTGATTTCTCACTTTCTGTCTCTCTGTCTCTCTCTGTCTGTCTCATGAGCACACATGCCCTATAGCAAAAAACTCTCAAAAAAAATTCTATCAGTTGGAACAGAAAAGGGACAATGAGCTACAGGAGATTAGAAAGTCATTCCAGGATATAAAAAAGAAATGGACACTCAGAAAGAATCAGATGGAACTATTAGAGATGAAGTCTGTAATACAGGAAATAAAAAATGCTCTTGAAAGTATTCAAAGTCAATTAGACCTTGTTGAATATTGAATTTCTGGCATAGAAGATAAAACCTCTGACCTAAAAATATCACCAAAAGATAGAGAAAATAACAACAAAAAAAATAGGATAATATACAAGAAATATTGGACTGTATTAAACTTCCAACCATCTGAATAATTGGTATCTCAGAAGGTGAAGAAACTAATATGGACACGGAAAGTCTATTTTATAAAATTCTGGAAGAAAACATCCCAAGTCTAGAGAAGCACTTATACATAGAGACACAAGAAATACAAATGACGTCAAGTAGAATCAACCCAAGAAGATCTTCCCCAAGGCCCATCTTAGCCAGAATGGCCAAGACCACAGATAAAAACAAGATAATAAAATTGCCAAGAGAGAAAAGAGAAGTGACTTACAAAGGTCATTTCATCAGGGTAACTCCGAATCTTTCAACAGAAAATGAAAGCAAGGAAAGAAGGGGAAAACATATTGAAAGTGTTAAGAGAGAAACAGTTTCAACCAAGGTTATTATATCCAGAAATGTTATCCTTCATATGAGGAAAAAAAAATCTTCTCAAACAAAGAAAACCGGAAAGAATTAGCCAACACCAGACCAACTCTTCAAGAAACTCTGAAGAGAGTCCTGTTCCAAGAAAACTAAGAATGATCAGCCAGAAATAAGGGAATGAAAGACAACCAAGACAATGGCCAACTTAAAGGTAAGGAAAAGTCTAGAAATATCAATAATAACATTGAATGTTAATGGATTATATTCTTCAATCAAAAGACACAGACTGGCTGAATAGATAAAAAACAGAATTCTTCTATTTGTTGTTTACAAGAAATGCATCTCATGGATAAAGACACACATAGACAAAGAGCAAAGAGTTGGGAAAAGGTATTCCATGCAAATGAGAAGCAAAAAAAAAAAAAGCTGAAGTAACGATACTAATTTCTGACAAGATAGGCTTTAAAACAAAAACTGTTCGAGAGACAAAGAATGGCACTATATTGTAGTAAAAGGGTTAATCCATCAAGAAGATATAATGCTAACAAATATCTATGTACCTAACACAGGACCACCCAAATATGTGAAAGAAAGACTATTAGATCTAAAAGGGGAGATAGACTACAACACACTATTGTTGGAAACTTTGACACCTCACTATCTCCTCTGGACAGATCATCTAGACAAAAAATAAGTAAAGAGGTAAAGGATCTAAATGATACCATAAATCAAATGGACTTAACAAACATCTATAGAACTTTCCACCCGAAAACCACTAGATAAACTTTTTCTCACGCCCACACGGAACTTTTTCAAAGATTGACCATATGATAGGGCACGAAGCAAGACTCTACATGTTCAAAGGCATAGAAACTATATCCAGGATATTCTCTGACCATGATGGAATTAAACTTGATTTTAATTTCATGAGAAATTCTCAAAAATACACAAATACATGGAAACTAAGTAGCTTACTCCTGAATGACTATGTAACTACTGAAGAAATTAAGACTGAAATCAAAACATTCATGGAAACCAATGACAATGAGGACACGAGTTTTTCTATAATCTTTAGGAAGCTGCAAAAGCAGTCATAAGAGGGAAATGTATAGCAATTAGTCCGCATAAGAAGAAGATGGAAAGAAGGCAAATTGATTACCTAACATCATGCCTCAGAGAATTGAAAAAGCAACAGAAAAAAATCCAAAAAGCCCCAGGAGAAAAGAAATAATAAAGATTTGAGCAGAAGTAAATGAAATAGAAAATAAGCAAACTATACAGAAAATAAATGAAAGCAAAAGATTGTTTTTTGAAAAGAAAAACAAGATTGGCACACCATTAGCCAGACTAATTAAGAAGAGGAAAAGGAGTGAGATAAGTCAAATACACAACAAATCAGGCAACATTACATCAGAAATAACACAAATACAAGACATCATTAGAGCATAGTTGTCCCGACCCGGGGGGACAGCCGAACGGGTTTCCTGAGTGAAGGAGTGAGAGCCGGGGCAAGCAGCGTAGTGTTCCAGCACAGAGACGACAGTGTCATCTGTTTATTGTGGGCAGCACGGTGCAGCACAGAGACGACGCAGTGTCACAGCTCTTAAGGGTCGCGTCGTCTACTGTGAGCAGCACGGAGACGACGCGGTATCACAACTCTTCAGGGTCGTCCGGAGATGATGTAGTGTTACAGCTCTTCAGGGTCTCCCAGGTCATCTGGAGACGATGCAGTGTCAGCTCTTCAGGATCTTCAGGGTCGTCCGGAGACTGCGCGGTGTTTCAGCTCTTCAGGCTCTTCAGTTGTCGTCTTCCTGGTCGTCGTCCAGAGCAAGGTTTCGAAGGTCAGGTTTTTGGAAGGGAACCAATCATGGTAATTGTTTGCTCTCTGAGAAACCTCAGCAGACTCGCTGGTGCGCAGCTTCCCACACATAGTATGATTGAGTCTACGCCAACATAGAAGAAAACCTGGATGAGATGGACAAATTCCTGGGCACATATAATCTACCAATATTTACTCAGGAATACACAGAAAGCATGAATAAACCTATAAAGGAATGAGATTGAATCAGTAATAAATAACCTGTGCATAATAAAAGCTATTTATAAAAAACCTACAGCTAACATTATACTGAATGGGAAAAAGCTTAAAGGTTTTCCACTAAAAACTGGTACAAGACAAGGCTGTCCACTTTGTCTGCTCTTATTCAATATAGTACTGGAAGGTCTAGCCAATGTGATCAGACAAGAGAAGGAAATAAAAGGCATTCCAATAAGAAAAGAAGAGCTGAAATTACCTCTGTTTGCAGATGACATGACTGTATACATAGAAGTCCCAATAGTATCCATGAAAAAACTTCTCGAAGTAATAAATGCATACAGTAAAGTGGCAGGATACAAAATTAACTTACAAAATCTATAGCATTTCTATATGCAAACAACAAGCAGACAGAGGCAGAACTGAAGAAAGTAATTCCATTTACCATGGCCACAAGAAGCATAAGATAATTAGGAATAAAAATAACCAAGGAAGTAAAAGACCTCTACAAGGAAAACCTTAAAAAAGAAATAGAAAAAAACAGTAAAATGTGGAAGGGTATCTCATGTTCCTGGATTGGCAGAATCAATTTAATCAAAATGTCAATCCTACCCAAATTAATCTACATATTTAATGAAATCCCTATAAAATTACAAGAGACATTTTTCACAGTCCTAGAAAAGACAATCATAGATTTTGTCTGGAACCATAAAAGACCCCATTTTGCTAAAGCCATCCTGTGCAAGAAGACAAGAGTAGATGGCATCTCACTTCCTGACCCCAAAATATATTACAAAGCTGTGATAATCAAAACAGCATGATATTGGCACAAAAATAAACATGAGGACCAATGGAATAGAGTAGAGACTCCAGAAATAACCCCCAAAACATACAACCAACTCATCTTTGACAAAGGGTACCAGTCAATCCAGTGGGACAAGGGCAACCTCTTCAGCAAATAGTGTTTGAAAAACTGGGTATCCACCTGCAGAAAGATGAATCTGAACCCCTATTTTAACCATTAACAAAAATCAACTCAAAGTGAATCAATGATCTAAACCTAAGACCGCAAACTATAAAACTACTGGTAGAAAACACTGGAGAAACTGGGAGACATCGGGATAGGCAAATACTTCTTGAGCAAGACCCCCAAAGCACAGGCAATAATCCCCAAAATAAACAGATGGGATTACATGAGATTAAGGGGTTCCTGCACAGCAAGCATACCATAATTTGTGTGAACTGCCAAACCTTGGAATGGGAGAGAATTTTTGTTAACTGTGCCTCAGATGAGGACCTGATAACCAGAATACACAGGGAACTCAAGCAGCTTACCCAGAAGAAAATGATTAAGTCAATTAAAATATGGGAAAATGAGGTGGAAAAAAAAATCCTCTCAAAGGGAGCTATAGGAACAGTCAAAAAGCATATGAAAGAATGCTCAATATCCCTCATTGTAAGGGAGATGCAGATCAAAACCACAATGAGATATCACCTAACCCCAGTTAGAATGGCAAAGACTGGGACCAGCAGTAAGCGTAATGGCTATGTTGCTGGACTCCCACATAGTCGACCACGGTTTGAGTCCCAGACCTGGTGGCTTAAACTCACACTGGGCGCGTGTGCGTGTGTGCCCAAGATCCCAAGAGAAGAATGGAGGAGAAGGGATTGCAGCATGGCCATCCCCCCTGGGGGGTGATTTCCTGCTTTCTGTCTCTCTGTCTCTCTCTGTCTGTCTGGTGAGCACACATGCCCTATAGCAAAAGCCTCTCCAAAAAAAGAAGAAAGAAAGAAAGAAAGAAAGAAAGAAAGAAAGAAAGAAAGAAAGAAAGAAAGAAAGAAAGAAAGAAAGAAAGAAAGAAAGGCAAAGATTAAAAAATAAAACAAATAATAATAATAAGTGCTGGAGAGGATTTGGTGAAAGGGGGACACTCCTACACTGTTGTTGGTAATGTAAATTGGTCCAGCCACTGTGGAGAATGATATGGAGCTTCATCAAAGACCTTCAAATAGAATTAAGACAAGACCTGGCAATTCCACTCTTGGGTATGTACCCAAAGAATAGGAGGAGAGCACTTGGTCAGAAAAGCACTTCACAACTATTTACATTGTAGCATTATTCATGATTGCTAAATCGTAGAACCAACTTAAATGTCCACAAACAAATGAATGGATTGAAAAATTATGGCTCATATATTCCATGGAATACTATTCAGCCATAAAAAACAATAAGGCTCTGTAATTTTATAGAAAGTGGATGAATATGGGACCAGCAGTTAGTGTAATGGCTATGTCGCTGAACTCCCATAGAGTTGACCACGGTTTGAGTCCTGATCCCAGTGGCTTAAACTCACGCCATGTGTGTGTGTGTGCATGCCCAAGATCCTAAGAGGAGAATGGAGGAGAAGGGATTGTGGCATGGTCATCCTCCCTGGGCAGTGATTTCTCACTTTCTGTCTCTCTGTCTCTCTCTGTCTTTCTGGCAAGCGCACATGCCCTATAGCAGAAATCTCTCCTAAAAAAAAAAAAGAAAAGAAAAGAAAAAAGAAAGTGGATGAATATGGAAGATTTGTTGCTGAGTGAAGCAAGTCAGGCTATGGAAGAGAGACATTGTATGTCTTCACTTAACATATACCAACTGTCTGCACTCTATGGTAGAGACTGAAAGAGTGAAGAACATAAAAGCATTAAAAATTGTAATGGACACTGGAGACAAGTGGAAAAAGAGTATGGGAGGGAAAGAGCATAGAAAAGAAAATTAGGGGAAAAAAGGAGAGGTAAGGCACTTGTGGAACACAGATGAAGTCTTTTTATGTGTTGATGAGGATGTGTACAATAGTCTTAACTGGGCTGGACTGAGGTGTAAAGTCTTCACAATCTAAATGATGTATAGCGTTTTAATTTATGAATAATAATTTTTAAAATTAATTTTAAAAAGAATAGGACTAAAATGCACACATTCACTTTATTCATACTATTAAAATATTTATATATAGAAAAATTACAGATATGTATATTTATAAAATACAAAATAGTTTTAAGATTTTTAAATATGACATCAACAATTGAAGTAAGGCCATTACTACATATATCACCTGAAATATTTCACATTTTCTGTGATGAGAACTTTAGTATCATAGTCTTTTGGCAGTATTAGAATAAATAGTATTCAATCATGAGTTACAGTCACCATGTGTACACTCACCTTATTAACCCTTGTAGAATTGGTTATATCCCACATGTCGCCTTGTTTCTATTTAGTTCCAGAAACCATGATTAAAGCATTTCTTATTTTTTCTATTTTCTGGAACATTTAAATAGCATCTGTCAGGGCCAGCAGGTGGCATGGTGTTTAAGGCTCTGGACTCACACATGGTCAACCACATTTCAAGTCCTATTCCTGATGGCTTGATTTCTCACTTTCTCCCCACTCCTCTATGTCTCTCTGGTGAGCACACAAGCCTGTTGCAAATTCAAAAACAAAATAATAATGATAAATAATATTAAATAAATAATTCTTTAAAGAAATAAAGAAAGTATAAATAGTATCTGGTTTGCCAGTTTTTCAACTACTTGGCATATTTCAGGTACGTTTAGGTGACTCTTTCTATATTTTATACACTAAAATGTTAATTCTAAAAAAACTGTTGTTAAATATGTTTTTGTCCAAAATTGAACATTTAATTAAAATCTTCTAGTCAATTACTGGCAGCATCAAATTGTTTTACAAATTTGTTAAATTTTTTTTCTCTGTAGTTAATTGGTCTTCATAATTGTTCATTTTCCTCTTAGAAATTCTCAGCTCTTAAAAAAATATTTGCTAAAAGTATGTTTTGAGTTTTAAAAATAGCTCATGACTGAATCTAATTGACTAAAGGATATAGAAACAGAGTATATAGTTGTAAATTCCAGATATAGTGTGTGTGAAAGAGGAGGGTCTGAGGAAGGACATTTAGAAGAAAAATAGGGAGGCAAAGCATTAATGGCACAAAGAAATACGGTGTTATCTGTTGAAGGTATTTTGTAGTTTTATCAACTGTACTAGGGAGAAATGCTCACCTGTTGAAATATCCATTCTGTAAGCCAAATAATGTGATTGAATGTATAAAAGAAAATGAAATTTAAAAAATAATAACAATAAATAGCTCATGTTTTGGTTATCAAATTAGTATTATATACTGTCTTTAATTCTTTCTCTGTTCTCTGTGTAATTATTCTGGTGTTAATTTCTTACATCTAAACCTTAATTTAAACATTCAAAGTGTTTTTTCTTTTCTTTTTTGAAAGGTTGTTGTCACAGAGAGTGTACCTTAGAGAAAGAGAACATGAGAGGAAAAGTGAGAAATCATCCCTCAAGAAGGTATGGCCATGCTGCAATCCCTTCTTCATTTTCTTTTGGGGATTTTGGGGCCACATTTACATGTTCCCAGCATAATTTTGAAGACATCAAGTTCAGCATTCAAACTGCAATCAGCGAAGTGGAAGTTCAATGACTTAATGCTCCACCATCTACTGTTTCCCTGATTTGTTAATAAAGCATGGTAGACTAAAGATTTTTATGTAATCAGAACACTGTTTTTTATAAATTGGTTCTTATGTTTTATTTTTACTATTTTTTTTTTTTTTTGCTATAGGCTGTGGGCACCCCCCAGAATGAAACAGGAGGAGAGAGAGAGTTCCCTGTGGAGAAAGTCATGCCATGATGCCTTCTCCTCCATTCTTCTTTTGGGATTATTGTACATGCAGGCATATCCCCACCTCTCATGTTTATCAAACAACTCAATTCAGGACCTTAACCATGTAATCAGCCATGTGGGAAGCAGCTGCCTTAAGTTCTATGCTGAGTTTGGAGTTAGACCCCACTCTAGGTAGATAGGAGATGAACTCGGCATAAAGCAGTTACTGTGGTTTTCTTTCTGTGGTCTGGTGAATGTTCACTATGCCCCCATTACTAGTTTCAGAGGAATTTATGATTCCCCATTAGGTGGTCTAAAATCAGACTGAAATCAGTCACTGTGTGGAGCACAAATTGAGATTCAAACATCTGGATCTGCAACTAGAATTATGAACACATCATACAGCGCCTCAACCACTAGTCTACTTACTGGCTTGTGCTAGATAAAGCTTTAATCAGACATCTGAAAATTCTCCCAGGACTATCTGGAAACTTGTATATAATCCATACAAGTGGATTTGGCCAGAATCTCTATTGCCTCTAATGTTACTACTTAGTAATTTTCTATACAATTATTCCCACCTTTCTTTTTGGGTACAAATTTTATTTATCCTCGATATATTCAGATTAGAACCTAATATTTTTGAACTACTGCAAAATCTCATGGCCACATTTCCCATGTATATTTTGAGACTTTAAAGGAAGCTTTCTTTACTGTGCTGTAAATGATATCATGAAAGGACCAGAAGGTGGCATGGTAGTTAAGGTACTGGAGTCTCACATGGATAACCACAGTACATGTCTTGGGCCTGGAAGCTTGAAAATTATGACAGGAACTTGTGCATGCATGCCCAAAATCCTGAGAGGAGAATAGAGCAGAAATTGGGGTGTGGATATCATCACTGGTTTATATATGGTGGCAGCCTTCAGATACCTATGACTTCTCTCTTTAAAAAGCACACTTTTACCATTCCCCAGTCAGCATTGAGCATTCAGTCAGCACCTTGATTCTAGCATTAACTTCATGTCAGGAGCTCAGTGTCACAATATGCATGCAGGCCTCACCTCACTACATGAGTTTTGGTGGGAAAAGTGCAAAGGTACCAACAATCTCATTCTGAGCCTCCCACTAAATATGAAGGTAGTGTTGATGGAGTGGACAACAAGCTATATTAATTCTCTCTTCTGTCTTGAAAGAAATGAAGAAACACTGAAAATGAGAAGAAGAAAGATGATAAAAGGATAACAAGGCATCCTGAGTTCACAACTGTGCTCTTCTCTCATTTCTGTGCACACTTGATTATTCTCAATGGGATTAATCACACACACAGAGATTCAAACTACATTATTACACAGGTATAAACACATTTACACATACATATAACCAACAACTTACAGAGGTTTTGACACTTCTTGAGGTGGCCTCATCAGAAAATGTAGTTGGCTTACAGTTTCATTTTCTTCCATGATGTCAAGAGGGAAAAACCCGCCCAGTACCAGGTCCCCATCCTTGTAGACACTTGGCTTCCAGTATCTATGACAGGTAAAATTTTTCATCTCACATGCCATTTGTAAAGGCTGCAGAAGTAGCAAGACACTAATCAAAGGTAATGACATGTCTGAGCTAGCCCGGCACAGATAAAAAGCCCTATGTGTAAGAGCTGAGGAGGAGATGGAACTGGATTGTGTCTGCAGGCTCAGTACTCTGCAGGAAGAGTCAACTCTGTGGAGGGCACAAACGATTCTCACTTCCACAGTCTGCCTTCAACCTGTACAAATTTTTTCCAGACTGGCATGACAGACAGGGACATAACTAGAACTTTTAAAAAGGCATTTCTACAGAAGCCATGTTGCTGAGACTTGTGCTTTATCTGAACAGCCCTGGTTTCCCTGTCTTTTTATTGTTTCACTTAAGTCCCATCCAGGGGCTCTGAGGATCTCTCTGCCCTGGGGCTCTGCACCTGCCACCTTCCATTTTAGTGAAAAACAATTTGGGAAAAACATGTTTTGCACTGTTTTTCTCCCCCAGACCTTATGATTTCATAAAGACCAGGTAAGGCTTTGGGGACCATCCTATCCTCACACAACAAGTTTTGTAATTTTGTGACTAAGAGAGGCCAAAGTATCTGTATCACATAATTGCTCTTATAATTTGGACTTTAAAAAATGGTGTTAAAATATAAAAAAGTTGGAGTAGCAGGTGGCATAGTAGTTAAGGAACTGAACTCATGCATGACTGACTATGGTTTGAGCCCTGGACCCTCAAGTTTAAAACTCATGCTGAGCACTTGTGCATGCATACCCAAAATCCTGGAATGGAAGAAAATGGAGAAGAAATTGTGGTGTAACCATTATCCTCACGGGGTGATTTTTCACTTTTTCTCTCTCTCTTTGGCAATCACATGTGTCCTATAGCAAAAGCATCTCTCTAAATAAAAAAAAAGTAAATCCACAATGACCTAATTCTGTATGATACTTTGAAAAGGAGGGGAAGGAATAATATCAGTCATTGGTGGCTTCCTCACTAGTGTACAGAAGGCATTTCATTGCTATGTCCAATATCACTCTCAGGTCTGCAAAACCATCATGGCACAAATGAGCCTTATAACTTACAAAGAAGTAGGATACTTTCCAGAAAAGATTAGATT
>NW_006203922.1:64608-75916 GCF_000334495.1 Tupaia belangeri chinensis
ACGGGCGGAGCCCGGGGGGGCCGGCGCAGGTCCCGCCTCCGGTCGCAGCCATGGCGTGGGGCCCGGGGGCGCAGGGCCCGCCTCCCGCCGCCTTGGCGCTGGTCCCGGAGGAGACACGCTGAGCCCGGGAGGGCCCGCGCAAGTCCCACCGCCGGTCACAGCCATGGCGCGGTGCCAAGAACTCTATTCTTGACCCTACATTTATCTGTTACATTTTTTCTCTTACCAGTCTTTATAAAAAATATTCTTGAAAAATTGTCATGACTTGTTTATTAATTTATTTCTGTACTTCTATTTTTGGATTTTTATAAAAATATAAAATGAAGAAAGATATTTTAACTGATGTATACTTTGAGTGATGGGTTAATTGAGCCATTTAGTGTTATTACCAGGGTCAGCAAGTGGTGTGGCGGTGAAGTTGCCATACTCCCACGTGGCTGACTGCAGTTTGAGTTCCAGACTTAGCAGCTTGCTTTCTCAATTTCCCTCTCTCAATTTGGTCAGAATTAAGAAATCATAATAATCAATAAAATTAAATAAAATAATTAAAGCAACATATGTGTTACCTCACAACTTGTTTCTTGAGTGAGGTCACAATATCTACTGTCAGAGAATTATTCAGGTATACAATATAATGTAATTAATTACACTGATATGTACATTAGAACATTCAAACTTATTCCTCTTGTTTAACTGAAATGCTATGTTTTTTGACCAACATTTTAATTTTAATTGAATTTCTTTTTAGAGAGAATTTTGCTAAAAGATATACAAACACAAGGGATGGATGTGAATGCCAGATGTGGTGTGTGTGGAGTAGTGGGGCCTAGGGAAGAATATCTGGAGGAGGGATACAGAGGCAGAGCATTGACAGAATGGGGAGGTGTGGTGTTATAGGTTGAAGATATTTTGATCAACTGGACCGGAGAGAAATGTTCACATATTGAAATGTTCACTTTGTAAGCTAAACAATGTGATTGAATGTATATTAATTAATTCATTAATTAATTACTTAATTAATTTTTAAAAAGAGAATTTTGCTATAGGGCATATGTACTTGCTGGAGAGACACAGACAGACATAAATCAAGAAAGCAACCCCAGGAGGATGGTCACACTGCAATACCTCTCCTCCATTCTCCTCTTGGGATATTGGGCAAACACACACATGTGTCTGGCATGAGTTATAACCACTGGATGCAGGAATAATTTGTGGTCCCCCTGGGAGCCCAGCGACCTAACCATTACACTATCATCTGCTTTCTTTTCTTTTTTTCTTTTTTTGGAGAGATTTTTGCTATAGGGCGCATGCGCTCGCCAGAAAGAGAGAGACAGAGAGACAGAAAGTGAGAAATCTCCCCCCATGGGGGATGGTCACACCACAATCCCTTCTTCTCCATTCTCCTCTTGGGGTCTTGGGCATGCACGCACACGCGCCTGGTGTGAGTTTAAGCCACTGGGTCCGGGATGTGAACCGTGGTTGACTACGTGGGAGTCCAGCGACATAGCCATTACAATAACTGCTGGTCCCTCATCTGCTTTCTTGACCAATATTTTCAAAACCTGACTACCCTCCACCTGTAGTAGCTGTCATATTACTCTCTGCTTCTGTGAATTTTAATTTTTAATACTTACATGTAAGATGACAAGGTGTATGTTTTTGTGTATCAATTGAGTTATTTCAATCAGCATAATGTCCTCCAAGTTCATCCCTGTTGTTGAAATAACGGAATATGTTTTGTTAATTTTAGGATCCATGTGGTCACCAGAGGCTAAGGGAGAGAAACACTTCCCAATGGAGTTTTATCATACTTCAATCCCTTCTCCGTTTCTCCATTCTGTCAGGATTTCAGGAATGCACACACACATATACATAGTGTGTTTTTTAAGCTACCAAAAATGAGATTCAGATCATGGTCACTTATGTGGAACCCTGATCTTTTAAACATTAGGTTTATGATGCTGGTATGCAGAATTCTACTTAAAAGGCTGGATAATATTCTATTGTATACATATATAAAAGGTTTTCTTAAAAATATTTATTAAATTTATTATTATGTTTATTTAATTTTCTGTTGGACATGTGTTCACTAGAGAGAAACAGATAGCAAGAGAGAGAGAGAGAGAGAGAGAGAGAGAGAGAGAGAGAGAGAGAGAGAGAGAGAGAGAGAGAGAGAGAGAGAGAGAGAGAGAGAGAGAGAGAGAGAGAGAGAGAGAGAGAGAGAGAGAGAGAGAGAGAGAGAGAGAGAGAGAGAGAGAGAGAGAGAGAGAGAGAGAGAGAGAGAGAGAGAGAGAGAGAGAGAGAGAGAGAGAGAGAGAGAGAGAGAGAGAGAGAGAGAGAGAGAGAGAGAGAGAGAGAGAGAGAGAGAGAGAGAGAGAGAGAGAGAGAGAGAGAGAGAGAGAGAGAGAGAGAGAGAGAGAGAGAGAGAGAGAGAGAGAGAGAGAGAGAGAGAGAGAGAGAGAGAGAGAGAGAAAGTAAGGGAGCAAGCTGACAGGTCTGAGACTTGAACTGTGATCAACCATGTGGGACCAGCACCTGAAATACCACAGCACTTGCTTGTCTCTGTAACATGTTTTAATCCATTTGTGTGTAATAGTTATGTTAATGTCTTATCATGACTATCATGAATAAATTTTCAATGAATGTGGAAGCATGAATATATTTTTAATATATTAATTTCATAGCTTTTACACATAACCAATTACCTAATTCTTTTTAAATTTTATTTATTTTTTTAAATTTATTTTTCTTTTTCTAACATTAATATGCTATACATCATTACAGTATACAAAATGAATTTTTCATCCAAAATACACCGTCTGTTGGCTCAATCAAGCACATCAACATATTTTTCCCATCCTTGATTCCCTATCTCACCCTCTGCCATCTCCCACCCTCCTCCCACACTGTGTCTGGTATCTATTGTTGCTTTCTATGCCTCCCCCATTTTATTGTTTCACTAAATATCTTAATAAATCTAAATATTTTCAATAGCAAGCACAGCTGATATGTACATATCCATGAACACAAGACTGACTTTAGGCATAAACCTCAGTGAATAGAATGAACATACTGTAAAGTAGCACCTAACTAGGGCTATATAGCTTAACTGCAGTCATCAAATAGGTATTTCTAATGCCTTTTTTTTTTTTCTTCTGAAAATTTTTTTTTTTTATTAATTTACATTCATTCCCTGAGCATCATCACAACATTCTAAATGTGGTTTCCCATCTAGAATATACTATATAGTGGCTTAATAATGCATGTTATCATCCATAATATTCCATTTCTACTTTCATATATATGTTTTTTTACCCCATGTCTAGCCCTCTGCCCTATTCCACTCTCTTATTACACTATCTCTGCTGTCTACAGTTGTCTTCAATCCCTTTTCCCCCAACATTTCGTTGGTCACACAATATCATAAGTAATCTAACTACTTTCAATAGCAAGATCAGCCGATGGTTTCAAGAAAAGCAGTTTTGAACTGGTAAGGATATTTCTTTGAAACTTAAAGCCTAGAAACAGGTTAGTATTCTGTTCAAATAGTCGGAACATGAATCTATTGATAGCTGAAGACAGGACAAAAGTCCTTAAAACCAGACAACAAAGCTTAGAAGAAAAGCAGCAATATTTTAGTCAAGTCGTAGAATACTGTTTCATCAGTTCAGTCTCATGTACTTAATCTTTCTTCTGTATCTGTTGAGGTTCGATGTTCCAGATTGAAATCTGGGATGTAATACTCAACTCCAGCTTTTGGCCCTACAATTAAGTTGCCCATTTTCTTAGTTTCTGAACTCTTATTTCTGTGTGTCTGCATTTAATTTTACTGACATAGCACTCCCTTAAGAACTTCTTGGAGATCCGGTCTGGTGCTGGTAAATTCTTTCAGGTTTTGTTTATCTGGGAAAGTTCGTGTCTTTTCTTCCCAAATGAACGATAACCTTGCTGGGTACAGAATTCTCGGTTGAAATTGCTTTTCCCTTAATACTTTGAATACATTTTCCCATTCTCTCCTCGCTCTCATTGTTTCCGATGAGAGGTCTGCCGTTAGTCTGATGGGATACCCTTTGTAGGTAACTTGCCTTTTTTCTCTTGCCAGTCTTAGTATCTTGTCTTTGTCTGTGGTTTTGGTCAATCTGGCTATAATGTGTCTTGGAGAAGATCTTCTTGGGTTGATTCTATTTGGGGTCCTCTGTATTTCTTGGGACTGAATCTTTGAGTGCCTCTCCAGGTTTGGAAAATTTTCTTGTAAGATTTCATGGAATAGATTATCAATGCCCTTATGAGTCTCTTCACCTTCTGGGATGCCTATTATCCGGATGTTTGGACGTTTGATGGTATCTAGTACTTCTCGCATATTATTCTCAAATTTTTGGGCCATTTTCTCAGTCTTCGCGGTGGATTTTTCTAGGCCAACCATTTTCTCTTCTACATTAGAGATTCTATTTTCTGTATGATCTAGTCTGCTTTTAATACTTTCAAGGGAGATTTTGACTTCTTGTATTATAGCCTTCATCTCTAACAGTTCCATCTGATTCTTTTGTAAAGTGTGAAATTCCTCTTTTAGATCTTGCATGAATTTCCTCACCTCCTGGAACTCTTCAACTCCTTTCTCCTTCCTCTTCAGCAGTTCCTTGTCTCTCTTCTCTTCCATCTTTGTTAGCTTTGTCATTATGAATGTTCTGAATTCTTTATCAGACATTTCCATGATTTCCATTGAACTGTGTGTGGATGAAGAGGAGCTATCCTTTTCCCTTGTGGGAGAGGTATTTTCCTTCTTCCCCATATTTCTTGTGGTCCTGCAGTGATTTCTAGTCATCTGGTGGAAGGTCGGTTTCTTCCCAAACTTGGAAGTTCAATCTGAGCATTGAGGAGTGTGCAGAAAAGGAAACAGAGAGAAGAAAAAAATACCAACAACAGCAAAAAAAGAAAAAAAAGAAAAAAGAAAAAGAAAACAAAACCAGAAAAAGAAGAGAAAAACTTTTAAATAAATCTTTAAAAAATATTTTAAAAATTTCAATAAAACTCAAAAATTAGAAAACTGCATGGTGCGCTTGTGCACCACGCAAAATGGCTAGATTGCAGGAGTCATGGAGCTGTCTGTATCTTGAAGAAGGGCTGTTGTGTTCCCTTCTGCCTCTCCTGGGTTGAGAGGAGGAGAGGGGATTATTAACAAGATAAAGGGCTAGGAGGGGCCAAAGGGCCCTGTAAAATGCCTCACCTTAAAAAATTTTAAAAAGCAAAAATTTAAAAAGAGAGAGAGAGAGAGAGGACAGAGACAGAGGTAGAGAGAGACAAAGTCAGATACAGAGACAGGAGACTTGAAAGGGGTCTTCCTACCACGTGAGTTTTGTATGCTGGAGGCCCAGTTATCAGTGGGACATCTTCCTTTCTCCCAAAATGGCTAGATTGCAGGAGCCATGGAGCCGTCTGTCTCTTGAAGAAGGACTGTTGTGTTCCCTTCTGCCTCTCCACATGAGTTTTGCATGCTGGAGGCCCAGTTATTGGTGGGACATCTTCCTTGCTCCCAAAATGGCTAGATCGCAGTAGCCATGGGGCAGTCTGTCTCTTGAAGAAGGGCTGTTGTGACCAATTACCTAATTCTTAAGTCACATGGTAGTATTATTTTTAATTTTGTCAAAAATCTTAGAAAACTATTTTCTATTGTGTTAAACCAATTTATATTTTACCAACAATGTTCAATAGTTCTCTTTCCTTCTTGCATTTATTGAATTGTATTTTTAAAAGAATAGTTATCTTAAGAGGTGTGAGGTGGGGGTTGGCAGGTGGAGTGGTTGTTGAGGCACTGGACTCCCACATGGCTGACTGTGGCTTGAGTCCTGGAACTATTGGCTTGCTTTCTCACTTTTTTTGTCTCTCTCTCTGGTTGAACTAGAAAATAATAACAACAAACAAATAGATAAAATAAATAAAATATTTCTTAAGAAAAGGAGACATGATGTGATATTTCACAACTGTTTTCACTTGTATTTCCCTAATGATTAGTGATGTCAAGTGTTTATTCATATACCTATTGGCCATTTGTATACTTTCTTCTATCCAAGTCCTTTGCACTTTTCTCCCTCTGTTATTTGTTTTATGAATATTAAGTTTTAAATTCATTTTGAATATTAACTTTTTATGTAATATTTTACTTACTAATATGTCAGTAATTATGCAGTTCCTCAAACTTGTTTTTGTTTAATTTGTTGGACATTATCATTTTAGTTTTATATAACTTTTTTGTCTATTATTACTTTTTCTGTTTTTCATCTTAAGATATATAAAAGTTGTACAGGGCCAGCAGGAAGCATAATGTATAGGGCATTGAACTTCCAAATGGTTGACCACATTTGAGTCCTGACCCGATGGCTTGAAACTCATGCCAGGAATGTGTGTGTGCATGTCCAAAATCCATAATAGAAGAAGTTAGGAGAAGGGACTGCAGCATGGCCATTCCCTGTGGTGGTGATTTCTCACTTTCTGTTTCAGGGCTACTCTTTCTCTCCAGTGAGTGCTTGTGCCTTATGCCAAAAACATAACAAAAACTGTTACCCATGGGGCCAGCAGGTGCCATGGTGATTAAGGCACTAAACTCCCACATTACCAACTAGTTTGAGTCCTGGACCTGTTGGCTTGAAAATCACACCCAGTGTGTGTGTTTGTAGGGGGGGGTGTGAGTGTGTGCCCAAAACCTTGAGAGAGGAATGAAGGGAAAAGGATCACACTGGGCACATCTGTATGTGTCCAAGACTCTGGGAAGAAAATGGAAGAAAAGAGATTGCAGTATGGCTATCTCCCAGATTGGGTGATTTCTCACTTTCTCAAAGTCTCTATCTTCCTCTCTCTCAAGGCAGCACACCCACCCTAAGGCAAAAACCTCAAAAAATAGGGTAATAAAATTAGACCATCTTTAGGCAACAGATAAAAGTTTTAAATTCCAGGGGCCAGCAGGTGGTGTAGTGGTTAAGGTGTTGACCTTCCACTTGGCACACTGGGATTTGACTTCTGGATCTGGCAGCTTGAAACTCACACAAGGCACATGCCCAAAATCCCAAGAGGAGAACTAAGAAAGGATAGTGCCATGACCATTACCTCTGGGGGGAGGTGATATCTCATTTTCTATCTCTCTGTCTCTTTCTCTCTGGTGAGCACACCCACTCTATAGCAAAAATCACCTTTAAAATACATGTAATTACACAATTATAATGTAGCATTAAAATTAGATCATATATCTACTTAGATAGCACAGTAAATAATATTTTAATAGAGAACATGGAGACATGTATAGACTGGGGCAATGAGATAATGTGTGAGAGAGATGAGCTCAAGCAGAGAGTCTTTGTCAATACAGACAGAATTATTTAAACAATGGGCCAGCAGGTGGTGTGGTGGTTAATATGCTGGACTCCCACATGGCCAACCATGGTTTGAGTTTCTAAACCTAATGGCTTGGTTTCTCACATTCCTTCACTCTCTCTCTCTCTCTGTTTTTCTCTGGTCAAATTAAAAAATAATAATAAATAAATTTAATAAGTAATTATTTGAAAAGTAAAAATAAGAATTACTTAAACAAAATCTAAAAACTAAAACTAATTGCGTTCATTCTCTCACACACACAGCTTTTTAAAACAATCCTGCAGCTAACCCTGTAGTTGAAGTATGAGACCCAGCAGCTTGTAAATCTCAGTGGGTGCCTCAGTGTGCATGCCCAAAATCCTGAGGAGAATGGGGATGAGTATCCTCTCTAGGGAATGATTTCTCATTTTCCCTCACTGTGTCTCTTAAGTAAGCATACAAGCCCTATAGCAAAAACTTAAAAATATATATCTTAATTAATAGTAAAAACAAAACCATTTGTGAGCTGTCTAGATATATTACATTGGGGATACAGATGGTGCAGAGTAGTAAAACACAATGCTCCATGAGGGTGACTTACCTGGAAATATTTCTGGGATTCATGGCTGGAGACCTACTAGAGTATGCTGAGCATATGTGTGCTGTGGTTCAAGGCTGGCTGAGTGTGAGAATTAATCATGATATCAAGACTCTATTGAGGGTGCTATCTGTCTCTCTCATGGAAGAAAAAAACTTTTTGTAATGAAAAATGAATTTTCTAGAAAAATAAAAATATTTATATAATTAAATAAAAATACTTATATAATTAAATAGTTAAGGTCTCATGCTTCTGTGGCCAGCTAGCAATGGATGTAAGTGGCACCACTTCTGAACTATGTATGGCAACGATGGTAGGCCAGAGTAGCACCATGGCCACCACCGGGGTGTGCCAGACCCTGTTCATCAGGAACTACATTTACTTTGATCAAAAACAATGGAGTAACCTCAACTTCTAAAACAGGCTGCAACAATGAAGAAAGAAAGAGAAGTTTGCCAAGGAGTGAGCCCAATTCACTAAGTTACCTAAGATGCTGAAGCAGTTCATAGTCTTCCCTGAAGAAATTTAGCTTACCTAAGATGCTGAAGCAGTTCAGAGTCTTCCCTGAAGAAATTTAGCTTGGTGAAGCATTGCTAGATCAAGGTGAGTAAGAGAAGGGTGTGGAGTGTCTGACCAATGCCATCGCTGTGTGTGGACATTCACAACAGTTACCTAAGGTGCTGCAGCAGATGCTGTCACTTCCCATGTTTCAGAAAATGCTTACCAAGCTCCCAACAATCAATCAGAGAATTTTCTTTTTTTCTTTTTTTGGAGAGGTTTTCACTATAGAGTGCGTGCACTCGCCAGACAGACAGAGAGAGACAGAGAGACAGAAAGTGAGAAATCACCCCCCATGGGGAATGGCCACGCTGCAATCCCTTCTCCTCCATTCTCCTCTCAGGATCTTGGGCACGCACGCACAAGCGCCCAGTGTGAGTTTTAAGTCACTGGGTCTGGGACGCGAACCGCGGTCGACTACGTGGGAGTCCAGCGACATAGCCATTACGCTAACTGCTGTTTCCAATCAACAGAGATTTTTCCTTTAGGATTCCTGCACTCACTGGAGACAGGGAGAAAGAGAGAGAGACAGACAGAGATGGAGACAGTGAGAGAGAAAGTGAGAAATCACTTCCCATCATGAATGCCCAAGCATGCCATAATCCTTCCCTTCTGTTCTTCTTCTGGGATCTTGGACATAAACACACTTGCACATTGCATGAGTTTCAAACCACCAGGTCTGGGACTCGTACCATAGTTGGTCATGTGGGAGTCCAACCAGGTAACAACTATGTTGTCTGTTGGCTACAATCAGAGTATTTTAAGTGTTCAGAGCTTGGCTAAAAATGACGTGGAGTGAGACATTAATGTCAACATAATAAAATCACAATTAATTATATTTTTAAAATTCTGAACTTGGAAGTTGAGCAGCTCTAGAGAATAAGGGAAAATATGCTTGCTATAGGACTGTCCTGTGCTGAAATCTACCAAAGGTATTGTTTACTTTGTGTAGATCTATTTTTCTGTTTTATTCATTTTCCCACTAAAAAATGTATTTTGATAGAAAATTTCTCATTTTATAAATATACTCATGAGTTACCAAGATACTATGGTATTCTTTTATTCCTAAAACAAGCAATTAAAAAATACATATAAAATATTTGCCCCCCAAAACGGGGAGGGACAGGTAAAAAGAGCTTATTTCTTTTTAATTATTTTATTTATTTTTGTTATTTTTTTAAAATTTCTGTAGGACATGCACACTCATCAGAGAGCAAGAGAGGGAGAATGTGAGAAAGCAAGCCACCAGGTCTGGGACTAGAACTGCTCTCTATACCATGTGGGACTCCAGTGCCTTAACCACCATGTAACGTGCTGGTACTGAATGCAATTTTTTTAAAAATACAGAACAGTTTTTGTATACATTTAAAAATGGTATAGAAACTTGTGTTTATGAAAAATTGCATATTAAAGTTTCTGAGAGACAATTTCTCCCCATTTGCTCTCAGATATTAAAAATCAAATTAATATATGTAAAATGTCCTGAAGGGTGCCACTGCTTTATGACTGCTGGTCCCAGTAGGAGAGCTCCTGAGCACTCACCACCATCATCAGCATCTCCAAGAGGGCAGGCCTGGGGAGAGCAAGACACCTGGTACACCACAGCCTTCACCACCAGCTTATTTCTGCCCCTGGCAATGTGAGCTCCAGAAGGTGGCTGTGCCCACTGGCCCAGGGGTTGTGATAGGCAGCAGGTTCCTGTTAGGCAGGCTGGTGCAGGAAGGGGGCAGTGGGAGAAGGATGGAGGAAAGCATAGAAGAAGAGGGCGACAGCTATGAGTGATAATGGATGACCAGAACTACAACTAGGAGGCAGCCTTGTAAGGTTTCCTGCAGCCACTGCCACCTCCACCACTCACTTTGTTGATTTCCATTCCTGCCTGAGAGTTTTCAGGGGACATTGTTGGTGGTATCAGGATAGGAAAGGCACAAAGGAGGGGATTTTAATGGGATCTCCACCACCACTGGAGTCCAAGTGGGTGATGATGATGTTAAAAAGCTACCACTTGGCTGTAGCCAAGGCAACCCCCACCCCAGCTCTATCATCAACTTCAACACCTCCACCTCCAAGTTCTTGGTGAGACTATTATCTCTTAATATGACTATTAAAGATACAAGGGCACATATTGGGGGCTTCAGGTCACTTAGTGGTTAGGCGCTGGATGTTGATATGATCGACTGTGGTTCAAGTACCAGACACAGCTGGTTGAAATTCATGCCAGACACATGTGTATGTTTGCCCCAAATCTTAAGAACAGAATAAAAGTGAAGAAATTGCAATGTGGCCATCCCCCCAGAGGGTCATTTCTCACTTTCTGTGTCTACCTTTTTTCTCTTTCTGGCAATCATATATGCCCTGCAGAAAAATCTCTCTCTAAAAAAAAAAAAAAATCTGGACAAAGTTGGATAGTGTCATAGATGAACTTTTAATACAGAATCCGATGACTATATCCCTATATCCTAGGACTAGATATACAGCTGTGTGTATGAGTGTGTAAGCCAGCAGCACTGGAACAGATGTATAGTGATCTGATTTAAAAGATTAATCACTTAGAGGGACCAGCAGATGGTGTAATGGTTACATTGCTGAACTCCCATGTAGTCAACTGTGGTTCAAGTCCCAGTCTCAGTGGCTTAAACTCACACAGAGCACGAGTTTATGCCTATTTTTATGTCTATGTTATGCCCAAGATCCTGAGAAGAAACTGGAGAAGAAATTGAGGCATCACTATCCCACCTGGGGGTGATTTCTTGCTGTCTGTCTCTCTCTGTATTTCCAGTTAGAGCATGTGTCCTATAGTAAAAACCTAAA
>NW_006203922.1:82750-86401 GCF_000334495.1 Tupaia belangeri chinensis
AGCAGTCTTTCCTTCACATATTTAGGCGCACCTGAGTTGGGTGCATAGATATTTATAAGGGTTATATCTTCTTGCTGGATTATCCCATTTACTATTATTTAATGCCCTTCTTTGTCTCTTCTTACAGTCTTTGTCTTGAAATCTATTTTGTCTGAGATCAGTATCGCTACTCCAGGCTTTTTTGATTTCCATTTGCATGGAATATCTTTTTCCAGCCCTTGACTTTTAGTCTATGTATGTCTTTATCCATAATGTGAGTTTCTTGTAGGCAACAGAGAGAGGGTTTCTGTTTTCTTATCCATTCAGCCAGTCTATGTCTCTTAACAGGAGAATTTAATCTATTGACATTCAATGTAATTATCAATATTTCTGTACCTGATCCTATCATTAAGTGAGCCATTTTCTTGGTTGCTTTTTGTTCTCGTATAACTGTCTCTTGTTTTTTAGTTTTCCTGGTATAGTACTCCCTTCAGAACCTTTTGAAGAGCTGGTCTGGAGTTGGTAAATACCTTCAAATTTTGTTTATTCGAGAAAGCTTTTATCTTTTTTTCCCATATGAAAGATAATTTTGCCAGGTATAGTATTCTTGGTTGAAATTGTTTTTCACTCAACACTTTGACTATGCTTCCCCATTCTTTCCTTTCCTGCATTGTTTCTGCCGAGAGATCCGATGTTAGCCTGATGGGATGACCTTTGTAAGTAACTTGGCCTTTCCCTCTTGTCAACTTTAGTATCTTGTCTTTGTCTGTTGTTTTTGCCAGTCTGGCTATGGTGTCCTTGGAGAGGATCTTTTTGGGTTGATTCTACTCAGGGTCCTATGTATTTCTTGGGTCTGGATATTTGAATGCCTTTCTAGATTTGGAAAGCTTTTTTCCAGGATCTCATGGAATAAATTTTCTAGGCCCTTATTATTTTCTTCTTCTTCTGGAATACCAATTATACAGACGTTGGGGCACTTGATGGTATCCAGTATTCCTCATATATTATACTCATTTTTCATGGTCTTATTAAAGGAAGATAACTTGACTTTTACTAGAACTTTTTGTCCCAACCATTTACAATGTTTTTGTACTCTGCGTCTTGAACATTGTGCACTTTGCAACTATGTGGCCATGTTTTCATACTCACAAATGCTTCCTAGAAGTTTATGGACCCCCAAGTAACACAGCAAAATGTCTGTGTGGCTATAGTAGGATGCTAACTATGTGGGAAAACAGAAGCAAGTTATGCATTGGTTAGATGGTCCCTTGCCTCACTAAAGCATATTTGTGGCGATGTTGGGGACCAGCTCTCATAGAGCATTTCTGTTCCCTCTGTTAATGAATGTGCACTCCCCAGCTGGTGTAGTCTCAGCTACAGTACTCTGCAGTACCGTAGCTTAGGGATGGGTGGTACTTGAGCAGTAAAGTTCTTTTTGTAATGTTGATAGTTATTATTATTTTACTTATTTATTTTAGGCTTTTGCCATAGGGTTTGTACACTCACCTGAGAGAGAGAAAAGGAAAGTAAGAAAGGAAAACCCATTAGGGGGATATCCATGCTGCAATCCCTTCTCCTCCATTCTCTTCTCAGGACCTTGGACTAGCACACACCTAGTGTGATTTTCAATCTGTTAGTCAACCACTCGAATCATGGTTGGCCATGTGCTAATTCAGGGCCTTAACACCACACTGGCCTACTGGCTGTAGTATTATAGTCCTGGACCTGGCAGGTTTCTTTCTTACTTTCCGTTTCTCTCTCTCTGTTAAAAAAAAATAAACTGTTCTTTTAAAATGCCTATGAAGCTTTTTTATTTTATATAATTATTTATTTATATTTGTTATTATCATTTTTAAAAATTTGATCAAAAAGAGAAAGAGAGAGACAGAGGAACAGTGAGAAAGCAAGCTACAAGTCAAGGACTAATACCATAGTCAGCCATGTGAAAGTCCAACACCTTAATCACCATGTCAGCTGTTGGCTCCTATTTTTGTTTATGAAAGGCAACAAAATATAGGTGTTTCAAGGGAAAATATTTTTCTTCTTCTACAGTAAGTTCCATTCCAATATAAATTTATCTGTGTAATTTGCTTATATTATGGTTTCATGATATTTGTCTATTATTGCTATATTACAGTTTCATAATATTTGTTACTGTTGAGTAATATTATTGATAGTTATTACCATTGCCTTAATTCATAAATTGGTTGATTAATTCTATAGGTATATATATTTTATGTTTAGGTAAACATTAGAAAATTTTGGTTCCTTTTTCTTTGAAAATGAAACATTGGAATTTTGATGAGATGCCATTAAATTTATAGATGAATTTGGGCAATTGGTCATTTCATAAAGATAAATTTTCCTTATTTGTGTACATGTTATGTAATATCACATTTTTTCATATCCCTCGATACACTTTTATTTTCTCATATAGTCTACATATTTCCTTTTAGAAGCATGTGGAGAGCCAGCAAGGTGGAGTGGTGGTTAAAATGGCTGGACCTCACATGGCTGATAGCACAGTTCAAATTCCAGATCTGGTGACTTAAGAAACACAATAGGCACAAGTGCGTATATGTTCAGTATCTTGAGAAGAATGGAAGAGGATGGACTGCTGTTGATCAGCCACCCTGGGGGGGGGTGCTTTTCCACTTTTTTTCTCTTCCTCTTTCTGTGTTTCTCAGATGGGTGCAGGTACCCTATAGCAAATTTAAAAAATAATGAGTATGTGTGATACATCACATGTTTTCTTTTTATAACTAATGGTGTGTTTTACACTTTTTGCTAAATTGAATCTATAAGATCTAAAATAAGGCTCACCCCTAGAACACTTCCTCTACACTTTCTCATTCAACTCTTTCTTATTAATCTCTTCTTGACGCCTTCCCTTAGTTTCAGGTGTTTGGATTAATGCTTCTGTGAGCTCTTTCTATAGTACTAATGTGTGTGCATTTCTTTGAGTTTATGCTTTTGGCATGTGATTGGGCTGGTATGTTATGTGTCTTCAGAACCCAATTTTCCAAAATGTTTGTAACTGACGCTCCAATTTTGGTTCTAAGAGTACAGTTGTTCCACATTTATTGATTTTTTAAAAATGTGGTCTTATTTTATATTTCTCCATTTACTAATGTTAAACATGTTTTATATATTTATTAAACCTTTAGAAATCTCCTTTGTGAAGTGTCTGTCCAAGTGTATCATCTCTTTTTCTTCGAAAGGGCTCAGTTTTTTTTCTAACTAAAGATGTCAATTATCTGCTTCAGAGGAAGAAGCAGAAGGATCACCAGTTAGCAAGACCCTGGTTTCTTTGTTGCTCTTTTTAGATTTTGCTAAATGGATAAAAATATGGGTTCCAAGTTTGATAAAACTGGCAGAAATGCTATACCTTACAAAAAATATTTCGAGTAGGTAATTTTGGCTGTTTTACTTAAGTCTTTTTTTTTTGTATCAGATATTTTATTGACTTTGTGTTTTCAAAAATTCTCCCCATCACATTCTGTTCTGGTTGGCTTCTTTTTCTTTTTTTTTAATTTAATTTAATTTTATTTTTAATTAATTCACTATACACCTTCACAACACACAAGTGAATTTTCCATCCAAAATACACTGTGCATTGGCTCAATCGAGCACATCCACATACATGTTTTCAGCAAATAATTTTCCAATTCT
>NW_006203922.1:87037-87343 GCF_000334495.1 Tupaia belangeri chinensis
TCAAGGGTGGGTCTCGTGCAGTTCCACAATTGTAGGTGAGTCTTCATGGAACACAGTTCCAGGAAAGCGGCTCTGGTAAGCAGAGATGATTATCAGTTGATGCGGCCCAGCCGCCATCTTGCGATTAGCAGAAATGGTGTTGTGGGGATCTGCTGCATGAGTTGTCCTCGGGTATCTGGCTTCCTTAAGAATGGTAGAGCAGTTCCCGTTCTTCCCTGAGGCAATGCAGGGCTGGCAACCATCATCTTCTCAAGTTGCAAGTTCTCAGACCTTGTTTTCCGCTTCAGCTTGCTGTTCCAAAGGCCA
>NW_006203922.1:87454-90185 GCF_000334495.1 Tupaia belangeri chinensis
GGACCCTGGGCGTGGCAGTGGGGCTGCGCAGGGCCCGGGTGGGCCAGCGCAGGGCTCTTCTGCCCACCACCGCCTCGCTCGGCGTGGGCCCTGGGCGTGGCAGTGGGGCCACCTGTTTTACTTAAGTCTTAAAATAGGTCTCTGATATGAACTGTTTCAGCATCTTTAACGTCAGGTAATTTGGAAAGGCCAGCTTTCTCTGGCAAGCTTCTGTTTCTTTCTTCTTTCTCATAGCCTAGGGTCACTCCATCACCTGCAGGTGATGCAACTGCGGTACCAGGTGAGCAGGCCTGCAAACCCCAGTGATGTTGGTGCTATTTCAACCCTCCATCTTCACCCACTGGAGTATAGATGCAGTACCTGCACTGGTGCAGCAGATCAGCCAGAAGCCTTGGTACAAAACATGTTGTTCAGACTGGTTGCCAGTCAGCCAGGAAGGCAGAAGGTCTTAACTTTTGAATTATATAAATATTTCTGATCACTTTATTTTGTGCTCTATTTTTTATTTTTCTATAGGATTAAGTTTTTTTTAAGCTTTTTTCTTCCATGACAGACAGCACCCTCAAGAGTGTCCTGATGCCTTGATTCATTCTCACCTCAGCCAACTGTGGAGCACAGTACACAAATGCTCAGCATGCTCAAGTAGGTCTCCATTCTATCTCTTTAGCTCCCAAAATGTTTCCAGGTACATACATTACCATCATGGTGCAGTGTTTCTTACATTGTGCCACCATATGTCCTCTCTATGGGAAATCCTTAAATGGTTAGAAATAGTGGTGTTTTACTATTAAAATATTTTTAATGTTTTTTGTCTCTAGAATTTTGGTATAGGTCATGTGTGCTTGCTCAAGAGATACAGAGAAAGGGAAAATGAGAAATCATGTCCAAGGGGGATGGCAGTCCTTTCTCCACTCTTGTCAGTATTCGGGGAACAAGTAACTAGTGTGTTTTTCAAGTCGTCAGGTTTGAAACTCAAACCACAGAATCAGTTATGTGGGATCCTTCACTTTAATCACTCTGCAACCTATTGGCCAAAATATTTATAATTTTGTTTAAATAATTCTATCTGTATTGACAAAGATTCTCTGCTTGATCATAATTTAGCCAGGCTTCTTAAACTTTACCAAGATCTTTTTGTGGACTTTTCTATGAATTCAAAGTAGGTGGGTTTGAGTAGAATCCCCCTTAGACCTAAGGTTAGCTCATAGACCTGAGGTTATCTCATAGTGATGTGCAATGCACTGACCAGCATCTTGCTGCATGGTTCTAAATTCACACTAGCCCATTCTATATTCAGAGTTGAGTCCACTCTCTCACACAGAATCTCACTGTCTCAGTTCTTGTACCTGTCTCCATGGTCTCTAATAAAATGTTATTAATTACTGTGCTTTACTAGGTAGTTATATTACATAGTTTTTAACACTACATTACTGAATTCAAAATATTTTTGAGAGAATTTTCTTATCAGACATATGTGCTTGCCAGAGAGACAGACAGAAATTGAGAGATCATCCCCCAGGGGAATGGCCATGCCACAATTTCATTTCCATTCTCCTCTCAGGATTTTTGGCATGCACAAAATGCACTCAGCATGAGCTTCAAGCCCCTGAGTTCAAGACTCAAACTGGTTTGCTATGTGTGAGTCCAGTGCCTTAAGCAGTATGCCACCTGCTGGCCCTTGAAACTTATAATTTTTATCTGCTGTTTAAAAATGGTCAGGATTTGTTATTTTTTAATAAAGCCTTGAATAAAAAATATTTATAGCTAAGGCATGGAATTATGTTGTGTGTGCTAAATTGAGAGCTATCTAATATTTTTAAATATATTTTAATTTATTTTATACATTCAATTACTATACATCAGTTAGCTTGTAAAGTGAATTTTCCAACATGAATATATTTCACACAAGTCCACTTGGGGATACTATACACATTATTAGCACAGATAATAATCCATTTCTGTCTCATAAATTTTATAAACTATTCTTCTTATGAGAGCTAGTCAATATTTACATTTATTTGTTTCAACTCTTACAAACTGTCAGTAGTATATTATAATTTTCCTGACTTTTAAAATATTTTGCATTATATCTTGTTTATTTCCATTTATGGTTTTTGTTTACCACTGGGGAATTTGTAATGCTTGATATTCACTTGAAGTTGACCAGTTTAATTCTGCTTTTTCACAATTAAAATTGTTATATGTTATAGTGTCTTTGTAGTGCTTTTTTTTCTTACCTTTTTGCCATCGGGCACATGTGCTTTCCAGAGAGAGACAGAGAGAAAGATGGTGAGAAATCACCCCCTGAAGGGACTGGCCATGCTGCAATTCCTTTTCCTCCATTCCCCTCTCAGAATTTTGGGACCATATGTATATGCACCAGGAGTGATATTTTTCAAGCCACAAGGCCCAGGACTGAAGCTGTCCCAAATATTTGACTGGAACTTCTGTCAGCCTTGTGAGATTCCAGTACCTTAACTATCATGCAACTTGATGACCCTGTAACCCACTATTATTACCAGATACATTCTAGCCTTCATATATAAGTAACACCTATAATATCTGTGTGCCTGACTTTGCAGTTATAGAAGAAATAATTCTAAAATTTGAAAAAATTCACAAAAGATACTGAATAGTCAAGGCAATCCTAAATAGACAAAGAAACATAACAAACAAAGCAAAGTTGAAGGAGCCTTTAAGTACACTTCAAAGCTATATGAACAAAAATAAC
>NW_006203922.1:90765-97293 GCF_000334495.1 Tupaia belangeri chinensis
CAGTGACATAACCATTACACTAACTGCTGGTCCCCTGATTTCCTTTTTAAAAAGAGTTATTTTATTAACTTTATTTGTTATTATTATTATTTTTAATTTGACTAGAGAGAGAGGGAAAGTGTGAAAGCAAGTTGTCAGGTTTGGGACTCAAATTACAGTGACCCACATGGAAGTCCAGCTCTCAACCATCATGGCACCTGCCAGCCCCTGGTTTTCAACAATGATGCAAAGAACATACACTGGTGAAGAACATTACTTCAATAAATGGTGCTGGAGATAGTGGGTATTCATGCAAGAAAGAACAGATTACAATCTTAAATGTAAGGCACAAAACTATGGAAGAAAAATTAGGAAAAATGCCTGAGGTGTTGATTTGTCTGAGCATAGTTGTTGAAGAAGACCTAAAAATCAGATGCAACAAAGCAGAAAGAAACAACTGATAGTATACCAAACTAAAATGTTTCTGAACAGCAAATAATCAATAGGGTGAAGAGACATCCTGCAGGAGAAGGTAAACTTATTTTCAAGCTATTTATCTAATGAAGGATTAATATTAAGAGTATATAAGAAGCTCAATAAACTCAACAGCAATAAGAAAAAAAAAAAAACAGCCCTGATTACAAAATTAAGTCAAGACATGAGCAAACATTTCTTTTTTTGGAGAGGTTTTCACTATAGGCCACGTGCGCTCACCAGACAGAGAGAGACAGAGACAGAAAGTGAGAAATCACCCCTGAGTGGGGATGGTCACACCACAATCCCGTCTCCTCTCGGGATCTTGGGTACGCACGCACACACACCCAGCGTGAGGTTTAAGTCACTGGGTTCCGGGACGTGAACTGCAGTTGACTACGTGAGAGTCCAGTGACATAGCCATTACACTAACTGCTGGTTCCCAAGACATGAGCAAACATTTCTGAAGAAGACATACAATAGTCAAGTATATGGAAAAATCCTCAATATCACTAATTACCAACAAAACATAAATCAAAGCTAAACAATAATAAATGTAGGGCAGGATGGTGATGACCTGATAAAACTTGACACACTACAAGGTTAACTCACAAGAGAAGGTTTAGAATTCACCTCTGGAGACCTCCCTGAGTGTGCTGGGCATACTTTTACCCATAAGCTCAGACTAGCTGAGGCTGGGGTAGATAATGTGTAGAAACACTGTTAAAAGTGTCTGTTTCTCTGTCTAAAGATCTCTTTCTCTAACTTTACTTCTCTCTTTTACTCATGAGAAAAGTAAATTTGAAACAGTTTTTTTAAAGGGTCAGGGGCTACCATTTTTATAGTGTACTCAGTGAGAAATAAGAGGACACCATCAAGTTTACTGATTAAGCCAGCAGCTTACAGGGTGACTCATGTCTCTCAAAACCCCTCAGCCCCAAGTGAAAGGAGAAAGGGGCTTATATAGGCCAAAAATGTACAGATGTTTTGCAAGGACAAAGGAATAAAGTAAAGGGGCTTCAGGAGAGATAGGGGGTAGGGTTTTCTATCTTCAAAGCAAAAAATGTCAGTTACAGAAGCAAAGCAAGCAGGTTAATTCGTCTTGAGGATAAGTTCTGATTACAATAAAATTTTAATGGCTTCTCTGGTTCTGGTCAAGGTTCTTGAGGCACGTGGGAGTGGGGCTTCTTTGGATCCTATCTGCCCTCAGGGGAGGGGGAGAAGGAAGCATAGTTTCTAAAATGAAATCAGCCTTTCAAAATGGAGTCACACTTGCTTCATTCGCAACTTCTCTTGGAGGCGCTCCTCTAAGATAGGATCATGCCTGCTTCACCATAAGGCACATGTGCTCACCAAAGAGACAGGAATGGAAACTGAAATATTACCCCAAAGGGGGGGGGAGCTATGCCACAATCCTTTCTTTTTCATTTTCTTCTCAGGATTTTGGACACACACACACACAAACATACAAACACTCCCAGTGTGATTTTCAAGGCATCAGTCCAAGACTCGAAATATGAGGAGGCCAGCACCTTAAACATGATGCTACTTCCTGGCCTCTTTGAAACAATGTTTTGTGTGTGTGTGTGTTTTGTTTGTTTGTTTGTTTTAATCAGCAATGCTGTGTCAATGGGTGGTGTGCTGACTGGATGGCTGAAAGTACATGCCAGGCATGTATTCATGTGTACACAAAATCTCAAAGAAAATGGGGGAGAAGGAGTTGCACTTTATCTTTCTCTCTTTCTCTTCATCTCTTTCCAGTGGCAAGTGCATATGCCCTGTAGCTAAAACTAAAACTAAAATAAATCCTGACTAACTGTATTCTGAGTCAATTGTTTGAAGTAGTGTATGTTATCAAAGACTGCTCAGGAAGTTTCCTGAGGGTCCCTTGAGCATGAAGCAATTCCTCCTCCTGCTATGGCTCTTTTGGAATGGGGCTGTGCTCCACTAAAAGATCAGCAAAGTATCAAATGTACTATATCAAACATTAGCAACTTGTTTTAGAATTCTACATTCCCATATTGGCCACCTCAAGATGAAAACAGATAACTTCCTAAATAGTTACTGACTTTAATTGCCTAAGATCAACCATAAAAACTACAGAGAAATATAGAAATTCAAATATAAGTAAAATAAGTGTGTCATAAATTGTAAACAATAAACTATTTGTGGGACAAATGGATGGATGACAAATGGTCTGCTATGTAAATTTTAGAATGAGGCAGACAAAAGTTGGAAGGCTGATTAAATTTCCCCTCTTTCTCCTGCTTCATTTTTGTCTCCTTGGGTATCCAATGTCTACAATGTCAAATTGTGTCTCAGTAACTGCATTATTAATGTGGTGTCTTTGTATGGCTCTTCACTTAATGTATCGAGTTCAGCAACAACTGTCTTTCCAAGAGAAGGCTTTCTCTGGAGAGTTCAGAATCTCATAACAGAAAAGAGAAGTCAAGGGCTAGATCTGATCTGATAGGATGTATGGGTCACATTTCCTTTTTCCTCATTTCTGAAGTATCTTGCTATGGTTGTTTTGACTGATCCTCAATCCCTTTATTATCATCTCCATCAGCAACCTCAGCCACGTAATGGTAGTACTCACCTTTCACTTGAAGTAGAAGACTTTACTCTCTGCTTGGGAAGCATGGTGGATCAAGAACTTTTCCAAAAAAGACAGTGCATCATTGTAGGTATATCTTAGCTTGGCCTCGACTTTCTCTCTGTACTCTCAAGCCACCTGCTGTTTCATTCTCAGCACATTATTTTTAATGTTTCTCCATTTTTTTCAGACAGAAGAGACAAATTAATATAGTTTGTTGTCCACTCCATCAGCATTATTCCCATATTCAGTCTTTGGAAGGCTCAGAATAAGTGAAATTATTGGAGCCTCAACCCTTTTATAACCAAGACCTATACAGTGAGGACCACATGTATATTAAAATGCTGAGTTTATGAAGTGAAGTTAATGTCAGCATCAAGAAGCTGACCCTGGGTGCTCACTGCTCACAAGGGGATTATAGAAATGTGCTTCGTAGACAAGCCTTGGGTGTCTAAAGGCCACAACAATATATAAACCACAGAAGATGGCCACACCACAGTCCCTTCTCCATTCTTCTCTCAGGGTTTTGGTCATGTATGCACTTGTGCTGGCATAATTTTCAAGTTTCCAGGATCAGGACTCGTTCCATGGTCAACCACGTGGTATCCAATGCCTGAACTGCAAAGTTAATATCTTTTAAAGCACAGTAAAGAAAGCTCCCTTTAAAGCCTCAAAATATATATGAGAAATGTGGCCATGAGATTTTGCAGTAGTTCAGGAATATTAGGTTCAACTCTGAATATAACAAGAACAAGTAAGAATTTATATCCAAAGAGCAAGATGAGAGTAATTGATAGAATTACTATTGATAGAAAATAACTAAATGGCAACATTACAGGTATAGCCAAATGCATTTACATACATTATATACAAGTGTGCAGATAGGACTGGGAGAACTTTCAGAAGCCTGATTATACTTTTACAAAGCAAGGGCCAGCAAATTGCATAGTAGTGGTCAAGGCACTGTTCTCCCATGTGGTCATCATTTGAGTTCCATGCCCAGTGGTTTGATAGTCACTCCTCGTGCTCCAGTAATTGGTTTCAGTCTGATTTTAGCCCAGCCTACAGGGAGTTTTAAATTTTTCTGAGGCTAGAAATAGTGAAAATTTACCAGACCACAGAAAGCAAAACCAGAGTAACTAAAATATGGAGAGCTCATTTCCTATGTACCTACAATGAGAATCTAACTCCCAAATCAGCATAGAGGTTAAAGCAATTGGATCCCACAAGACTGACTATGTGGTTTGAGTTATGAATTGAGTGGCTTGAAAAACATGCCAGGTGAGTATGCCTGCATGCCCAATAATCCCCAGAATGGAAGAGAAGGGATTGTGGCATGATCATTTCCATAAGTGCTCACTTTCTTTTTCTCTCTCTTTCCCTCTCTGTTTCACTGTGGCAAGTGCATACACTCTATAGCAAAAACAAAAAAGGAAAAAAGTAACAATAAAACATAAAAACAAAGTCAACAAAAGTAGAGTTCTGATTGCATAAAATCTTTGGTTTAGCATTCTTAATGAACTAATCAAGGAAGCAGTAGATAGTGTAGCAGTAGTTATGTCACTTGACTTCCATATGACCAGCTGCAGTTCAAATCCTGGACATGGTGGCTTTAAAATCACCAGGCACATGTGGTTGCATGCCATAAGATCCTGGGAGGATAATGGAGAATAAGGGATTGGGGCCTGGGCACTCACTCTGGGAGTTGATTTCTCACTTTCTCTCTCACTCTGTCTCTTTGTCTTCCACACACCCTAAAGCAAAAACTTCTCAAAAACAAAAATCAGAACATTTGAATATTTAAATTAAGATTGAGTTTTAAGATGCTAGGACTAGAATAATTCCATAGAGAATGAAGAAATAATAAAAGACATACATAACACTAACTAAATAAGAAATAACAAGGAACTATTTTTTAAAAAATATCAAAGCATAGTTTTAAGTAGTATTCTTTTAAAAACTGAAAATTTCCAAATGGAAAATAATTATGAAGACTAGTTAACTGCAGAGAAAAATGTATTTGTAAATTGGTAAGAAGACAGGTGTAATCAATAATTGCTTAGAAGATGTGAATTTAATGTTTTATTGTCAACAAAAACATACTTAAAAACACTTTTCAGAGTTAATGTAGCACTGTATAAAGCTATAGAAAAGCAACCAAAAGGTACCTGAAATTTGCCAAATGGTTAAGAAACTGACAAGTCAGATGCTATTTATTTATTTTTCTTTAAATAATTTGTTATTTAATTTTATTTATTATTATTATTATGTGTGTAATTTGCAACAGGGCATGTGCACTCACCAAATAGATAGGGGTGGGGGAGTAAGAAAGCAAGCCACAGTTCTGAGATTTCAACCATGACCAGCCATGTGAGAATCCAATGCCTTAGATACCATGCCACTGCTGGCCCTGCCAGATGCTATTTTAAGGTTCCAGAACATAGGGAAAATAAGAAATGCTTCAATCATGGTTTCTGGACCTACATAAGGAGAGTATGATACTACGTTCTCATCACAGAAAATGTGAAATACCTCAGGTGACATACATGTTAACTGCCTTTGTCCAATTGTTCCATGTTCTCTTTAAAAATCCAAAAACTGCTTTGTATTTTATAATTGTATATATATAATTTGTATGTATATATTTTATAGATCTATATTCTATTCTTTTCTATATATAATTTTTTAAATGTATAAAAATAGTGAATGTGTGCACTTCTCATTCACAATATTTCTTGTCTTCTCCATACATTCATGATCCTCCTTTAAAGTCACCTCTGTTCAGGTGAGCATTAGTCATAGAAGCTCCATGTACCAGAGCAGGAGAATATCTGAATTACTATCTAGGCCTAAACCTTTATGTTTTGTGACTTGGCTGAATTGTTTGTCCTGAATCACATGACTTGACTGGATTTCCTAATGCTGTCTTCTTTGCTTTGGTGTATATATATGTTCTTCAATATATACACCAGTATATATTGGCCGCGTGCATGTGCGTGTGTGTCCCAAATCCTGAAAGAATTGAGAAGGGATTGCAGTGTAGCCATTTGCTCTGAATAATGATTGCTCACTTACGCTCTCTCTCTCTCTGTCTGTCTTTCTATGCAGTTAATGCACACATCCTATAGCAAAAGTCTATAAATAAAAAAGCAAACTGGGATAGCAAGTGGTAAAGGCATGGGATCCCATATGGCTCACTGTGCAGTTAAAATTAGATCCTGAGAGGAGAGTGGAAGAGAAAGGATTGCTGCATAGCCATCTCCCCTGGGGAGTGATTTCTCACTTTCCTCTCATGTTTCTCTTCAGAGACTGCAGTGGCCTTATAGGAAAATACTACAATAAGTAAAAAAATATGTAAAAAATAAGTAAAAAATAAGTAAAAAATATTTTTGCTATTAATAAATTGTTATAGGAGGGCTGGAAGGTGGTGTAGTGGTTAAAGGCTCAGGATTCCCACATGGCCAATTATGGTTTTAGTT
>NW_006203922.1:97425-100353 GCF_000334495.1 Tupaia belangeri chinensis
TGAATTATCCCCTTTGTGCTGTTTTAGCAAATCCCTGACCTTCATAACTGATGACTGTCACTTTGTGCTCTGTGCCTGGGGATTGGAATGCTTAGTTTGGCACTTGAAACTCTCTCTGAAGTCCACCTTACTATCATTCACTCATTCCATCATTTCAATAGTTAAGTTCTGAGCAGTAAATAAACAACATTTCTTTTCAAGTAGTCTAACTGGCCCAGTTGAATCCACCTGTGGCTCTCTCAACTTTTTAATTTATTACTTTGGCATTGTCTTCCAGGATAGACTGTGACATATGGGTAAGCACCTCATCTATTTTATTCACTTTTATTTCTTCTAAACTGTCTCCTGCTCACTGAGGGCACATGAAGAATATGATAAAACTACTGCAAATACTGAACACCTTAGCACAGTCCTGAAGTGTCCACCCTTAAAGGGAGTATGTGAGTGTAAGTGCTGCCCTCCCCACTATAGAGAAAAGCACTGGCTATGCCTTGCTGGAAAGCAGTTCAAAGCAATTCCTTGGAAGACTTTATGCAGGGGCATCCATCCAATAGCAGTGAAGGGAATACTGTACTACTTTTATTTCCATGATTTCACTTTCCATTGGTTGCTAAGAAAGCTATACACCCTGTGAACCATGATTACATTTCTCTGAAGTACATTGCAGTTTGGAAAACACACTGTGTGTGTGTGTGTGTGTGTGTGCATACATATGTGCCCAAATCCCAAAAGGAGAAATGGAGAAGGGATTGTGGTGTGATCATCCTGGGAGGAGGGTTCTTTTCTTTTTCTCTCTCTCATGCACCCTCCAGAAAAAATTTTAAAGACCACTTAAATTATTTGCTTTATAATCACTTTTTAAAATAATCACTTTTCTTTGTATGGAGACCAGTTAGAAAGGTGGGAAAATATAAAATGCTTAAAAGATAATCATCAAGATAGCCAAGTACATTTGGTCGAAAGAAAATCATCAAGATAGCCAAGTACATTTGGAATGTTCTTCTGTGTTCTTTCCATGCTACATTGATCATGTGCTAGTTAATTACACTTTACTAGATTGGAAATGTTAAAAACATGAATATGGAAGATAGAAATCAAACGTGTCAGTACAATCACACATTTAAAAAAAAAGATAGAGGATAGTACTGATGTTCCATCTGTCAGTGTGATAAACCATACTCATAGATTTCTGTGTATGAATTAGCTTATGTTCTCCAGAAAACTAGCTTTTCTTGATTCTATATCTAAAACTTTCTTTAAATTTCAAAGCCAATTAAAAATTAGGTCCTTTTGGGGCAGTGGTATGTCCCCTGTGGGTCCCTCCAGGAACCTAGTTCTGGGAGATCTGTCTGTATCATGTGTGGACCACACTATTCACACCTGGAGACATTAGTCCCTGAAGCAGGACCTTGAGTTTATATTTTAATTCAAAACTGAGCCTGAAGGTAGCAAACTGGGAACTCCTGCTGTACCATGCTGGAAAACAGTTCAAAACAGTTCCTTGGAGGACTTTATACAGGGGCATCCATCTGATAGCAGTGAAGGGAATATTGTATTATCTACTTTTATTTATATACATTCACTTTTCATGTGTTGCTAAGAAAGCTATAAATTCTGTGAACCATGTTCTTAGGAACCAGGTTTGCTGGGTGTTTTTTTTTGTTTTTGTTTTTGTTTTCCTGAAAAGAGAAGATGTGCTTAAACACCAGTGAGGTGAGCAGCAACATCTTTATTCAACACCAAAAAGTCTGAGTCTGATGTGAAAAAAGCTCTCCTGGAGTGACTTTGGGATCCTTTCCCCTCCTAGTGGCTGGCGGTGGGTCCATGCTCAGTGAGAGAATGACACGCTCCTAGTCATTCATCTTGATCTGCTTAGGTTCCAGCTTTGACTAGGTGGGTCCTGGTGCTTTGTCGGCAAGGACACCACCTTTGACACCTGAGTTGCCCAAGTATGAAAGACCTACTGTTGTATTGTTCACCAGGTTATAGGTCACAGTGAAAATTAGGCCATACAAGTTCTGTTCTGTGGTATAGTTCTTATCAGTAGTTGGTGTTCACCTGTTGTACTGTGGTTACCATGTGCACAAAGTGGTCTTGGGAAGTTCCAGAGACCTGGCTGGTTGAACAACAGTGCAGGTGACAGACTTAATCCCCATGGTAGTTGCTGTGGAGTGCTGATTAAGATGGGATGTATAGAGATCAACAGGTGGTACGGTGGTTGAGGTGTGGGACTCTCCCACGGTTTCAGTCATGAACCTGGAGGTTTGCTTACTCACTTTCCCAGGCTCTCTCTGTTGCTCCCTGGTGAATTAAAATAATAATGATGATGATGATAAATAAAATTAAATAAATAATTCTTTAAAAAAATATGGAGTGTGTAGACAAGAGACCATGATTGCTCTGGGCAACCTGTCTTCCTGGGTGAAGGCATGTCTGGACTGTGAGATGACAGGTTCAGGCTCAGATGACAGTGGCCTTACCTGAACAGGCTCTCTGAAGTCCAGGCTCCACTAGAGCAAGCAGATAGCACTCCACGTGGTTGGGAGAGGCCTGGCACTCCCAGAAGGGTGCAGTTCCACAGTGTCACTAACACAGGACAGCCCTAGCCTGTCTTATCCTAAAAGCCTGCTCTTTAATTTGCTTTCACACACAGCAAATTCTCCTGATGAACCTTTGTCTAGTTCTCCCTGGTAAAGTGGGGGAAGCCAAAAAGAAGACATGAGGAATGTGCACGACATGACCACCAGAATAAGACCAAGGTCATTTTCTGGACATGGCCTTGGGTGGCTGGATTGTTATGAGCAGAATGTCTTGGGATTGTTTTGAACTGAATGTTCCAAAGTATTGTTATAATAACCTGATAAATTCAGTAAGGACTTAAAATCTTACATCACAGATATCTCTGGAGTGTGTATAAATACTAGCAAT
>NW_006203922.1:100373-148411 GCF_000334495.1 Tupaia belangeri chinensis
ACCAGTATTGACTGGCAGTCCTCCCATTTCTATCTTGTCTTCTTGTCTTTCTTTAATACTCACCCCCAAACTTAGGAACTGTTCACTGTTGGTGGGTCTGACAGTAAAGCAATGCTGGGATAAAATGATAATTCAGAGAGACAGTGGCAGACTGATCTCAGCCAGCTTTGTCCACTGTCTTGTAGTATGGATTGTTTTTAGCAGCCAATGAGATTGCTCCTACAATTCTGCACAAAAATGAGGTGGCTTCTAATTTTCCTTTGTGCTGTCTCCACCTGAAGTTTTCTTTTCATTTAGTGGCTACACATTGTGACATTAAATTGAAGTCAGGTGATATTACAGTCCATTTTTTGCACCATGAAGACCCTGTTCCTGGGAAATGAATGGACAGAAGTTTGCAGTACTGATGGCTCATGTCAGGGAGGGCTGTGGTGGCATGAGCTGGGGGGTGGGCTGCGGTGTCTGATGTATCTGTGGTGGCTGTGATATCTGGAATGCCCATGGTCAGAAAGCAGCTGCACTAAATTCTCAGGGGCTCAGGCATCTCTTGCTTCTCCCTGTTCTGGCTGCATAGGGAGTGAAAGTGACCTTGATGTTTTCTGAGAGATCTGAATGTGAGCATTCAGGGAAGCTGTAGCAGTAGTGCCTGAACCTCAAAAATGCTGACCATTGTGCAGGTAGAAGTCATTGCTGCTTTATAAAGTGGGGTGGCATGGGTGGCTGGGGAAATGTTGTGCCATGACACTGCCTGGGGAGCAAAGATCTCCAGGTGGGACTGAAGATGAAGTCCAAGTCCATGCCCACTTCCAGAGCCATAGAAGCAGCAACGGTCACTGAATGTCCCTTTATCAGGTACTCAACTCATGGCCCTCCAGAAGTGCCAAGGCCAAACTTCTCCTGCCACACCATCCACTGGTGGTGTGTCCCTTCCTACAGAGAACTGTCACTGGCACTTTGAGAGAGTGCTGTGAGAGAGTGCCAAGGGAGAGCAGAGGTCTGTGGGGTAGGGTTGAGTAACAAACCACTGCTAATTTTTCTGTTAATTAAAAATTGCTCTAAAAATATATTCCATCATTTTTTTCTCAAAGGTTAGTTCATAGGGCATATGCACCCACTGAAGAGAAACAGAGACAATGAAAAGGAAAATAATAAATCACCCCATAGGGAAGATGGCCATACTGCAATCCCTTCTCCATTCTCCTTCTGGGATCTTGGGCACACATCACATGTGCTGGTATGATTCTCAAGCCACCAGGTCTGGGACTTGAACCAGGGTCAATTATGTGGGAGTCCAGCACCTTTACCACTATGCCATCTGCTGGCCCCTAGCTAATCAATTTTAAGAAAAAACATTTTCCTAACTTGATCATCTAAAACATGTCTAATCTCAATAGAGATGTACTTTAAGTATAAAATATACAATGGGGTTTAAATATTTTGTCTAAAAAATGAGTGTATAGCACTCCTATAATCTTTATACTGAACATGTGTTGTGATGGAAGTACTTAGTTTGAATAAAACAATTATTTTTTTTCAAACTTCAGGGCTCTTATGGTGTCAGACTTGGTCATTGCAAGGTGTACCCACCATACACACAAATGAGAGTATGACCAAGGCAGTTCTATGTCTTGTGACTGTCACATATCCTTACGGCCTCCCTCACTCCTTTACTGCTTCTGACATAGGGTGAGGATACAGTCATGTTTTTCCCTGCCCAGTGAAGATATGTTAAAGACCTACTACTGGTAACTGGGACTGTGGAAATACAGTCATTCCATATCTAATTAGCATGAGGTCACTGAGGTGGTATGGAACCCAATATGATAAGCGTCTTTTTAAAAATGGAAAAATGCCTTGTGACTGACCAGAAATTGGAGTGAGATAGCTGCAAACCAAAAACTGCTAAAGATTCAATACCAAAACCAGAAGCCGACAAGAGACAAGGACAGAGTCTATGCAGTCACAGAGGATGCCTGGCCCTGCTGAAGCCTTGACTTCACACTTGCACCCTCCAGAACTGTAAAATAAAAGGTTTCTGTTTTTAAAGCCATGTAATCAGTGGTACTTCCTTACAGCCACCCTAGGAAAAGCTACAGGTGACAGAACCCTTCCAATTAGGAGTGGTTTTCAGAAAAAAATGCTTGCTGGGGGCAGATGTCCCTTGCCACATACAGCTGAGGAAGACATTGAGATATTTAAGAGATCAGAGATATTATGAGGAATTGACAATTTTGTTAGAGATTATGGGGATTAAAAAACCTAATGTGGGAGAAAGGGCTTTCAAAAGATGTTGGGGTCAGGCATATCTGGTACTTTTCCACTAATCTCTTAAGAAAAATAGATCCTGGTACAACCAAATGGTGTAATGGTTACATTACTAGACTCCCATGCAGTCAACCATGGTTCAAGTCCCAAACTTGGTGGCTTAAAACACACCAGTCACATGTGCATGTGTGCTCATGATCTCAAGAGGAGAATGGGAGAGAAAGGATTGCAGCATGGTTATTTGCAGAAGGGGGGATTTCTTGCTTCCTGTCCCTCTGTCTCTTTCTGTCTTTCTGGCAAGTGTACATGCCCTATAGCAAAAAATCTCTCTAAACCAAAAGAAAAATAGGTCCTTGTACAGTTCAAGATAAACCCAAGAAAACGCTGTAAGTACTGAATTTTTCTCTTCTCATTTCCTTATTTGGTATTTGGAACTCTGGTTGTCTCAGTTTCCCAAAAAGAAATGTAATTATTGGCTTCGAGATTACATAGGTTAATTTACAAGGATATAAATAAGTGTAGAAGAGGAGTCAGGGTTCCTGACATCAATATGGGGCTGGAGAAAAATGCAGAGCAATGTAACTGATTTGAAAAGTAACACCTTGGTCCTTGAAATGAGGAATCCAGGTCTTGAGTAACTCTGGATATGATTTACAATTTTAAATATGATACCAAGTCTTGGGATGGAATTTCCGAGGCTGCTAGAGGAAGACAAAAAAACTAAAAAGGGAGAAAAATCTTTAAATTTGATTTGGTAAATTAAAATTTCATGAAGAAAATTAAAAGTACAAAGGAAAGCCCAATAATCACCACTAAGTACAAAGGAAAGCCCAATAGTCACCACTTGGTAGATAAGTTTACTTAGAAAAAAATAGCAATAGCAGGGCAATCTCAATGTGAGCTTACACCAAGTATATTTAAATTCCTTAAAGAAATAAAGGACCTTTTTTATTCAGTGTGTTTCTTGACAATTGTTACCTAGAGTCTCAGAATTCCTACCTCTTTGCCCACTTTCCCACCACCCTTTGCTGTCTGGAAGCCTGGAGGCAATGATGACTATGGTCATGCTACTGGCTGCTCCGTGAAGAACAATAAGGACAAAAAATAATATCCAAAGGTATTTTGGTACCAAAAGTGTTATCTATAGCAAGAAAGATGAGCAGTCTTTTCTAACCAATGAGATTTCCAAAAAGACTTCAGAGAGCCAAGATGATGTCAAAGAAAATACAAAAAAAGACTTGTTAGATATTATTAAGAGCATGAAATTTGAATTAAGTACTGTAAACGTACAAACAACAAAGTCACCTAACAGAAGACCACTTGCAAATTTGGAGGTTACAATTGGCAGGCCTAAGAAAACTACAGAAGATACAACAAAGAAGAGAAAGGGGCAGCTCAGTTCTGAGTTGGTGGCACCTCCATCTGCTATTGCAGAATCTCTCCCTTTCAACAAGCAGACAACCAAATCAGAACTGCTCAAGCAACTCTGGCAGCATGAGAAAGACATGAGGGCATATGTAGACAAAAAGAGATCTAAAACTAGTGTCAGCAACATAATATCAGATATGAAAGTTGCCAGATCTGTTACAGCTAGAGTTAGTACATGACCAGAGCATAAGATTCAGTTTGATGAAGGATTGGACAGTGACCTTGGTCAGAAGAGGACGGCTGATCTTAGAAAACATCTTAGGAGAAATATATTCAAGGGGAAGAGACTTAATATTTTTGACATTAAGACAGTTACTGAAGAATCACCTGAACCAGAGAAATCACCTTCACTTTGGAATGTAGAATTTGCTAAGCAGGTTGCCAGAGTCAATGAACAGCTTATTTCTAATGGATTTGAAGAGATGATCCAGTGGCCAAAAGAAAGGAAGCTGTGGAAGTTCCCAATTAGCAATGAAGCAGGTTTTGATGGTGAGTACATGTGCCCTACAGCAAAAACAAAAACAAAAACAAACAAACAAAGTTATTTTGAGTAGTCACAAGCACTAAACATTCCAAAAGGAAAACACAGTGAATGAAAGAAACTATAAATGTGGGAAAGTAGTGAGGGATAAATTTCCAAACTAGAGTCAGGTGTTTGCTTTCTTCTCACTTTTAAAATCCCATGAGTCCTAAGTAAATAATAATAATAATAAAACAATCTGTTGTTAAGTGTTCTGTGGTCAGTATGCAGACTAAAGGGGATTTTATTTTCTTACAGTAACCACAGAAATTAAACAGGTTACCTACCAAATGCCAAATAATAATAAATAAAAACAAAGTTGGCATTGGATTTAGTTTGGGAAGTTTCCAGAAGCATTTGATAACCAATGTACTGTAGCAGAAGACAGGCATATGAAAATCTTGTTTGAAAGGGCTGCTTTAATCTGTCTTGCATTCTTTCTGTCCTCTTCCCTTAACCTTCCTGAAGTGGAGCAAAGGGAGATCAGACTTAACATTTTTATACTATTTAATTCTACTAAGCTCTTCTCTCCTGCTGTCCTTGACAGTATACTGCCCTCAACTGTCACTGACTTAATGACACTGATCCTGTCACATCAATTTTGACTTTATAGACTTAGGACCCTGAAATAGGTGCTCTACTACAGACAAATTTCTTTCCCCCTGGATCCACTCATCTATTTTCCTGGCCATCACTTCTTCTCTTCTGCCTTGTTTCTCATATGAATACACTTATCTCTACTCTAAACTAGCAATGGGGTCCCTGAAGAATTTCAGAGGACATTTATGCCTCCCATTAAAGACTTGACCCAAAGCTATGATTTCTTTGTCTGTGTGTACCTCATGTTGTAACCAAAATGGCATCACCACATCCAGCAACTCAATCCAGAAGCTGTTGAATTATACTTAAGTCATATTTGTATACCGTTTCCCCCCCACATTTTATTGAATCACCAAAGACCCTAATCAATCCAAATACCCTCATAGCAAACAGGGGTGACACACACATTTCCATGAACACAAGTCTAACTTTATGCATCCTATAAAGTAGCACCTAGCTGGGGATACATATCCTACTGCGGTCATTAAATAGATATATTTTTTTCCTGAAACTTTTTTTTAACTCAATTTACATTCCTTTTCTAAGCATCATCACAGCACACAAAATGCAATCTCCCATCCAGTACACACTGCATAATGACTCAATCATGCACATCACAAAAAATTTTTTCAATTCTAGTTCCTAGAATTATTTCCACCCCGCTTTCGGACCCTCTGTCCCTTCCCACTCTCCTCTCAAACCATCTCCGGTGTCAAAAATTGTCCTCCATTCCCTTCCCACCCACATTGCATTGATCACACAATTTCCTACATAACCTAACTACTTTCAATGGTGAGTTCACTCGTTACTACTAAGAAAACCAGTTTTAACTTCAAACAAAGAAAGGCCAAGAAAATTTGCTTAAAAGCCAGGAAACAGGTTAGGATTCTGTTCAAATGGTAGGTGCATGAACTTATCAGTCTCATGTACTTTTATCTTCTGTTCTGGTTCAATTTTCCTGATTAAATTCTGGGATATAATATTCAACTCCAGACTTGTCCCTATGATTAAGCTGGCCACTTTCTTAGTTTTTGGACTCTTATTATACCCTTGAGAACTTTTTGGAGAGCTGGTCTGGTGCTGGTAAATTCTTTCAGATTTTGTTTACCTGAGAATGTTCTTTTCTTCCCACCTGAAAGATAATCTTGCTGGGTACAGTATTCTTGGCTGAAATTGCTTCTCTCTTAACACTTGGAATATTCTATTTGGGGTCCTTTGCATTTCCTGGGACTGGACCTTCGAATGCCTCTCTAGGTTTGAAAAGTTTCCTTGCACGATTTCATGGGATAGATTGTCAATGCCCTTATGGGTCTCCTCACCTTCTGGAATGCCAATTATACAGATATTTGGATGTTTGATGCTATCCAGTACTTCTTGCATATTATTCTCAAATTTTGGGGCCATTTTCTCAGTCTTCATGGTGGATTTTTCTAGGCCAGCCATTTTCTCTTCTACATCTTAGATTCTATTTTCTGAATGATCTAGTCTGCTTTTAATACTTTCAAGGGAGAGTTTTACTTCTTGTATTAAAGACTTTATCTCTAGCAGTTCTGTTTGAGTCTTTTGTAAAGTATATAATCCCTCTTTTAGATCTTGCAGGAATCTCCTCATCTCCCAGAACTCGTCAACTTCTTTCTCCTTTCTCTTTAGCAGTTCATTATCTTCCATCTCTGTTAGCTTAGACATTATGAATGATCTGAATATCTTATCAGATATTTCCATGATTTTCACCAAACTGCTTGTGGATGAAGAAGAGTTATTCTTTCCCCTTGGAGGAGAGGTATTTTCTCATTTTCCCATATTTCTTGTGATCTGCAAGTGATTTCTTGTCATCTGATGAATGCTGTGTTTCTTTCAAATTCTTGAAGTTCAGCCTTAATGTTCAGGAGCAAGAAGACAGAGGTCATCTAGAATCTCTTTGCCCTTCTGTTGTGATTGCTGGTGCAGCAGATTCAGTAGATAGGGGGAAATATTTTAACCCTATTAGTATTTGGATGTTTAGCTACAGTGCTCTTAGATCCATATAAAAACACATTCAAAGGATATTGGTGGGTGGAGAGACAAGAAAAAGGAAAATGAAACAGAGAGAGAAAAACAACAAAAAGAGAAAAAAGACAAATAAATTAAAAATTTGTAATTACTGTTCTTTTTTTATAAAAAAAAATCACAAAATAGAAAAACACGCAGCGCACAAGTGCCACTCAAAAAATCTAGTTCACTGGAGGAATGTGAAACCTTCTCCTGGAGGCCTGGCATCTATATCCTGGGTGGGAGGAGCAGAGCAATAATTAACAAGAAAAAAGGTGGCACTCAGAGCCAGAGAAACATTGTGCCTTTTAAAAAAAGTGTAAAAAGGAAAAATTACAAAGAAAAAGGGAAGACAGAAGTAGGGAGAGGCAGGAACCGAGAGACAGAGATAAAAGGCTGAGGGTGTGTGTGTGTGGGGGGGACTCCCTACTACTAGCTCGTTTTTTTGGAGGGTGAATTATCAGTAGAAAATCTTCATTCCCTTAAAAATCTAGTTCACTGGAGCCATGTGGAACCTTCTCCTGAATGCCCGACTTCTTCTGCCTGGGTGGCAGGAGCAGAACCATAATTAACAAGAAAAAAGGTGGAGCTAAGAGCCAGAGAAAAACTGTGACTTTTAAAAAAAGTGTAAAAAGGAAAAATTACAAAAAAAAGGGAAGACAGAAGCAGGGAAAGACAGGAACAGAGAGACAGAGATAGAAGGTTAGGAATGCGGGGGTGGGGGGGATCCCTACCACTAGATCATTTGTTGGAGGCTGAATTATCAGTAGAAAATGTTCATTCCCTTAAAAATCTAGTTCACGGGAGCCATGTGGAACCTTCTACTGAAGGCTCGGCTTGTTCTCCCTCTAGCTTGTTTGTTGGAGGCTGAATTATCAGTAGAAAATGTTCATTCCCTTAAAAATCTAGTTCTCTGGAGCCATGTGAAACCTTCTGAAGGCCTTTACTTGAGTCATCTTTGAATGGGTCATTACAGAGTCTCATCCCCACATCCAATCCCACATCCAATTTATGATGAATTCTCTTCATCATAAATTCACATCTCTCCACAGTCCAAGTCACCAGTTTCTATTCCCTGAAAATTTCCAACAGCCTCCATCCTGGTTTTCCTAATTCTACTTTTGCCTGTCCCCATAAATTGTCTTCACAATAGTTAGGCTAATCCAAAAAATGAATTAGATTATACTTTTTTTTCTACTAAAGTCATTTCAAGGCTTCCTCATTTCTCTGAGGTAAAACCCAAGATATTCAACAAGATCATGTCGACCTTTTCAACTCTCTTTTACACTCCTTTCCCTCTTCTACTGTACTTCATGCTGATGGGCCTTAGTTCCCTTCTATATTTGTACCTAAATTTTTCTGCTGTGGTCTTTGGATAAGATTTTCCATCATCCTCAAATACTGTTTCTCCCTCATAATCTGCTTAACTGTCACTCTTCCCATATAAATCCTTCAGGCTCCCCAGAGTGTGTGGTTGGTATTGTGACTAACTCTTTTTCTCTTTTATAGAAAGCTACAATTTTTTTTTTTAGAGATTTTCACTGTAGGGCGCGTGCGCTCGCCAGACAGACAGAGAGAGACATAGAGACAGAAAGCGAGAAATCACCCCCCAGGGGGGATGGTCACACCGCAATCCCTTCTCCTCCATTCTCCTCTCGGGATCTTGGGCACGCACGCACACGCGCCCGGCGTGAGTTTTAAGCCACCGGGTCTGGGACACGAACCACGGTCGACTACGTGGGAGTCCAGCGACATAGCCATTACGCTAACTGCTGGTTCCCACTACAATTTTCTTTATAGACTTTAACATAGTTAGAGCTTAGGTGTATTCTGTATAGTAAAGATGACTGTCTCTTTTTTTACTGGACTACAGCCATGTCTAAATTACTGTATTCACCAAAAGATATCCAGGTAGTGAAACTATTCCTGAGGCAGTGAGTTGCTGAATAATTACTTGTTGAAAAAATAATTAAATAAAGATATGACTGCAATTAAAATGAAAAATGTAAATACTAAAAGAGCAACCACAGAAGATTGTATATTTCAAAGATACAATACTTCCCATCCCAAAATCTCTTCTAGAACCTTGCCACATATACATCAAAAGTGTGTTAAAATGTTTCTTTTAAGTGTGTTTTGGTTCCTCAAAACCATGATTGTGAAATCTCTGTCAAGCAGATCATGCATCTTCCCTTTACTGTCAGTCCCTGCATTTTTTTTTTTTTGTCCATTGGTAACATCACATTCTCCTGATTATTCTTTATGCTTGTGTGTATGTTGATGTTTGTACATTGGAAAGCTGGTATTATTCTAGTGTCTGCACTCTGGCTTCGTTTGAGATGCTAGAAATACCCCAGTGGTTGGACAGAGCAACTGAGAGGTCCCTAGTGTTCCCATTGTCACCAGGGACCACAGCCCTAGCTACAGAAGAGCCCTGATGTTCCTGATCATCCCAATGTAAGATATTTCTGATGCCCACAAAATTGCACTAATCTGAAGAAGGAACATGCATAGGGTCACTTCACCATCTTGGCCCCAGTCAGCTGCAGCGTGGTGACACACTGAAAGCAGATCCACTGCCAAATAGACTATCCTGAGAAACAACAGTTCTTGTATATGTGCATCTCTGAGGTGCCATAAGCAGCCCTGTACACTGAGACAGTGGCTAGAGCATATACACACAGTAAGACAAAGTACAATAGTTAGGGCTTCTCATAGTAGGCCTATGACCCCTACTTCCACAGAAGGGGACTCTTTCCTCCTTACAGGGGCTCTAAAACAAGTGTATGTGTTCAACAGGAACTTCAAAGGTCAACTACTGTGAGGAGTCACTACAGAAATAAATAGAAGGCATTTATATTAGGAAGGAATACATCATGCTACCTTTATTTGTGGATGACATGACACAATTTTTAGGAATTCACTAGGAATTGGCTACAGACTATTTGTATGAACAAACAAGTTCAGGGAGCAGCAGTTAGTGTAATGGCTATGTCACTGAACTCCCACGTAGTTGACCGCGGTTCAAGTCCTGGACCCCGTGGCTTAAGCTCACGCAGGGCGTGTGTGCATGCATGCCCAAGATGTCGAGAGGAGAATGGACAAGAAGGGATTGAGGTGTGGCCATCCCCCCGGGGGGTGATTTCTCACTTTCTGTCTCTCTGTCTCTCTCTGTCTTTCTGGCTAGCGCACGTACGCTATGGCAAAATCCTCTCAAAAAAGAAAAGAAAAAGGAAATGAATAAACAAGTTCATAAAAGTAACACAATATAAGATAAATATACTAAAATAAATTATTTTATTTTTTTAACATTGCCAAAATACATATTCTTTAACTGAAGAGGGAAAGTGAGAAAGCACCCCAAATGGGCCATAGTCATGCTATAACCATTTAACCGCTATGGCAAAATCCTCTCAAAAAAGAAAAGAAAAAGGAAATGAATAAACAAGTTCATAAAAGTAACACAATATAAGATAAATATACTAAAATAAATTATTTTATTTTTTTAACATTGCCAAAATACATATTCTTTAACTGAAGAGGGAAAGTGAGAAAGCACCCCAAATGGGCCATAGTCATGCTATAACCATTTAACCTCCACCTGTCCCTTCTTTTGAGATTTTGGTTATGATTTTATACACACCTCACATATTTCTCAAGCCAGATACAGGAATTGAACTATGCAGTCTGCCATGTGGGATCTGACTGCCATAACTTCATGGAGTTGGCCCATAAGGTCAATTATTCTCTTAGGAATAATTATAACAAGAAAAGGAGAAACTTGAACACAGAAAACTACAATACATCACCGATGTTGGAAATAACTCACAACACTGAATCTCCTTTCCATGTTTCTGGAAAATTTACCATCCTAGAAAGGAAGAAGAGATTGTTTCTTGGTCTATTACTAGAGGTGAGCCCAAGGTGAACTCTACACATGCAAATGTGCATTATGGTCTCCATTTTCTTCTCTTTTTGGTAGGCATTATTTACTTAATTTTATTTATTACTAATTTTAAATTTGATCAGAGAGAGATGGAGAGAAAGAAAAAGTGAGAAAGCAAACTGCCAGGTCCAGGACTAGACATGTTTCACCCCTATGGAAATCCAGAACTTTAACCATCACATCACCTGTTGACCAACCTTATTGTCTCCATGTTAAAATATAGAAAACTAAAGTCCACAAAGAGAGTAAACAACACCTACATTTTAGAGTTAGGAATGTCAGGGATTGACTCTCCCAGTCTCCCCCTGCCAATCATCCTGAATTTAAATAATCCCCCCAATAAAATAACAATATATGTATAAGAAAGACCTGATATCCAAGGATGGGAGGAAGGGAGGCCAGGGATCCAAAACTAGAAGGTGAGAGAGTACTGTGGTGATCAAGACTAAGTTGAGTCTATAAAACAGAGTCACTGAAAGACACAACATCAGAGAAGATACAGAAATTTGAACACGGCAGGGCATATAACAGGAAAAGCAAAAATCAGGGATATGTCTTGAACAAAATCATGTCTCTTGTACCCTCCTCCAGTCACCACTCCCAATCTTTACCCACTTTTCATACTATTCCCTTATTTTACCACTCCAGTCTAACATTAACCCTGATGAATTAGGATGGGCATTTTGGGGCCAGAAGGTGGCCTCATGGTTAAAGGCAATGGACTCCCACATGGCTGAGTGTAGCTGGAGTCCCAGACCTGGTGGCTTGCTTTTTCACTTTCCCTCTCTCTTGCTTTCTCTTTCTCTTGTCAAATTAATAATAATAATAATGATAAACATAGTTAAATACAATAATTTTTAAAAAGATGGTCAGTTCTCTGTTTGAAAAGACACTCAGTGATAACAAAATGTATATGAAATTCCTCCTAGCCTGGTTTGTGGACAAAATCAAGGAAGGGTAGGTAAGTCAGGTACATCTCCCACACACAGACACACCCCAAATAATTAAAGATTTGTTAGACAGAATATGGGAGCTTTTGGTCAAGTAATTATTGGACACTTGAAGTGTAAATAGACTTGGAATATGAAATATACCTATCCTATTATTCTGCTGTCTTATCTTAAAAATACACTAGAACAGTTTTCCAATTGTAATAACCATTAAACACTCAAAAATCAGCTTATTGGGTGAGGATAAACATATTTTAATGACTGTAAGAGAATTACCATAGTAACTATCTGTTTCTTAATAACCTAAAACACATTATTTTTTATTTATTTATTTTTTGAGAGGTTTTTGCTATAGGGCATGTGTGCTTGCCAGACAGACAGAGAGAGACATAGAGACAGAAAGCGAGAAATCACCCCCCCAGGGGGGATGGTCATGCCGCAATCCCTTCTCCTCCATTCTCCTCTTGGGATCTTGGGCACGCACACACACTCTCCCAGCGTGAGTTCTAAGCCACCGGGTCCGGGACGCGAACTGCGGTCAACTACGTGGGAATCCAGTGACATAGCCATTACGCTAACTGCTGGTTCCCAAACACATTATTTTTTATTCTTTAGATCGCATTACTAAAAAGAGTCATTGGTCATATAACAGGAATAACTAGATCAGAACAAAAAAGTGTTAAATTAATTATTAATGTCATTGACTAAGTGACCCGCGTATGAATTTCCTCATTATCCCTGAAATGTCAAACCAGGATTTAATAAAGAACCAGGATCCTGTCTCTGACTCACCCTGACAGAGACTGTTCCTCTCCCATCAGGTTCTGGTCTCCTGGTTACAGGACTCTGTGAAAACTCAGGAACCTTCACTTTGTTGCCTAATCAAGGATCGCAGAGCCTTGTGGGAAATGTAGTCTCTGCCCCAATGACGTCATCAGCACAGGACGAGGAGAGCGGCTTTTTCAGATTCTTTCTCCTCCTGTGGTGCTCACTTCCTTCTGCGTGGTCGCAGGGGAGAACCTGCAGCTGTGCTGACCATACTCTGCCGGACACGGTGTCCATGGAGGTGAGTCTGAGTGTGAAGGAGGAGGGTTGCGGGTTTTGAGGATCCTAGTCATGGAGAGGTGCCCCTCTTCCTTGGGTGGAAGCAGAAACGTGGGGGAGGTCGGGTACGGGAGGAGTGGCGCCTGAAGGAAGGTGCAGCCCCTGGTCCGGGCTGGATGGGGAGAGCGACAGGAGCATCAGTTTGTGCAGGTCCTGGGTGAGGAAAGAGGTGACCTGGGCTTTGCTTCCAGTAACTGCTTTGTCAGAAGGTGCGTGTGTGCATTCAGGTGTACAAAGGTAACTCCAGAAGCTCCGGAATGGGGTGATCTAGTCCAAGCTGGACACGGGGTCGGTTTGTTATATTTTGATCAATGAGAAAGGAGAGGACACCCAGTTATAGCCAAATTATAGGAGGCATTATTACCAGCGACTGCGGGAGCTCTCATGTCTCTTAAAGACCCTGCTGCCCCAAGCATAGGGAGAAGGGTGCTTGTAAAGGCAAAAAGCACATTTGCGTTTATGTGGTGGGAACAGTAACCATTGAGGAGGGGGTGGAGAAGAAAGGGAGAGGGGATCCCAGTGGAAAGCAGTCACAGAAGCCTGATCAAGCAGGTTAATAATTACTAAGAGCCCTTTCCAGTCCTTTGCCAAAACATAATGGGATCTTAATGGTCTTCATGGCTTGGGTGCTTGTAAAGGCAAAAAGCACATTTGCGTTTATGTGGTGGGAACAGTAACCATTGAGGAGGGGGTGGAGAAGAAAGGGAGAGGGGATCCCAGTGGAAAGCAGTCACAGAAGCCTGATCAAGCAGGTTAATAATTACTAAGAGCCCTTTCCAGTCCTTTGCCAAAACATAATGGGATCTTAATGGTCTTCATGGCTTGGGGCTTTCTCCTGCTTCAGGTTGAGGGGGGCTTCCACTGGCAGTGAGTTCAGCTTCCAGCTCTGCTACAGGATCCTGATGAGAGAGGAGTAAGTTATCTGGTTAGGTAGATAGGGTGTGGAGTCTACGGAATGGAGGGTAGGAGACAAATGGAGTCAGTACAGTGAAACCTTAAATAAAAATACATTCACAACTCTCAACAGAAATAAATGATTAGCTCTTGCTTCTTACTTGGACAGAAGCTGCTTGCAGCCTGTTTGAGATAATTACAGCTGAAAGTAGCATTGTCCATACATTGCTAGATTCCAAATGAAAAGTGTAGTATCTCTTGGTCTGGAGAGCAGCAGAGGAAAGAACCTTACACAATAAACTCTTCTTTCATATTTCAAAAAATTTATGAGCACTTGTTGACTGGCTAGAAATAGACAAACTGCCTGTAGTCCTGAGCTCAGTGCTCAACTCAAGGACAACAATTAAGACTCCTGGTGGCACAAAACTGTGCTGGCTTCACTTTTTAAAGTATTTTTTCTCCATCTCCTTAGACAAAATTAATTTTCACATTTTTTTTCTTTTATTTTTCTTGTCAGGGTCCTTTCTGACACCCTGAGTATACCCATTTACTTAGCTGGAAGCTTTGACTCTTTTCTAATAAATTTTGCTTACTATACTCTCCTTTTGTCCACATTGCTAATTCTTTGTGACCATGAGAGAAGAACCTGCCTAGGTGTTGTATTTGAACATCTAGCACTTCATGTCACGGATGCTACTCTGTATGTCAATAAGTTTACCTATCTGTAATACAAGCCTATTTCCAGTACTAGTGAAATGCCCCCAGTTTCCCAGTGAAGTAACTGGGGAGTCTTTGCAGACACAGTGTTCTTATGGCAGTTGTGTTTGTGGGGTATCTTGATGTCTTAAAGTAAATGAAGCCTCTGGTTCCCTCCTGTATTTCTTTGGCCTGCCTAGCACTCCTGGGTAAGTTACTTTTTTTCTTTTAAGATTTTTACTATGGGACACAAGTACTTGCCTGAGAGATGCAGAGATTGTCAGGGTAGGTGGGGAGGAAGGAGGAATCACCCCCCTAGGGGAATGGGCATGCCAAAATCCCTTCTCTATTTTCCTCTTGAGATTTTGGGCACATGTGAACATGCTCTGGATGTAGTTTTCAAGCCACTGGATCTGGTAATCAGACTACAAAGTTGCATGTGGACCCAGTAGCCTTCCTCAATGCCACTGGCTGGGCCACTCCTGGGTAAATTTAAAAACTTTTAGAGGCTATCAGGTGGTGTAGTGGTTAAGGTTTTAAACTCCCACTTGGCAGAAGGAAGTGGCAGCCTTTCCATCAGTCCAAGACCTGGCAGCTTGAAAAATTACACAAGGCACATGTGCCTCTGTGTACAAACTTCCAGGAGGAGAATGGAGAGAAGGGATTGTGGTGTGGTCATCACCCTTAGGGGGTGACTTCTCATCCCCCTCCTTCTTTCTGTCACTCTCCACCAAGCACACTCACCCTATGACAAAAACCTAAGGGCAAAAAAAGTATTTTATACAAGTTCAAATTCAAAATCCAGTGACAGTGATTGCTGTTAGGCATTTTGAAGTACTGGTGAAGGGTATCATTTTATTTGGAATAAAGTAAGTATTATGAAGTTAGAAAACATACTGTACAGATAGGAATCTTGCCTGAAAGAACACCTCTCTGGCCTGAATACTGTATTAGTACTTCAGAGCAGTGGCAGAAGAGCCTGGGAAAGGAAAAAAAAATTAATTTGCCTAAAGTAATTATTGATCTTTCTTTCTAGAGTGGACAAAATTTGGATAATCCTACCTTCCTCTGAAGCACTAGATGCTGCTCAGAGTTTTGGACCAACTTTCAGAAGGGATAGAGAGTTTGACTGAGATGGGTAGGCAAAGCCCTAATGATGTTAGTTATTGGAGAAAGCTTAGAGTATGGCCTGGCATGAAGTTATGATAGGTTATGATAGGTTATGATAGTGTCTGTCTACAGTGCTCTGTAAACTGACTCTATTCTTTCAATTTGTTGTCATTGTTTCCTGTTTCTGAGCTTACTTAAACCTGATCTGTCACCAAATTTGGCAACTAGAGAAAAGCGGATATACCTTCTATCTTGATAGGTTTTCCTAGTAGCTCAGGAAGGGTTTGCCAAAGTATTTCTCCCTTATAAGAAAAATGGAAATAAATTAGATTTGAGATATGTCTTTCTCAGAGTCTGGTTATTTGTAGATGCTAGAGATTCTGACATTTTGGCTAGTGTTATCTGTTTTTTACCAGATTTAAATCAAATGAACCATTTGATTACTTTCAACTTTTTGTGTGTTTGTAACATTGAGGTTAACACAAACATGACTTTCAATACCTTTCCTATCCCCCAACAAATTTTGTGACTTATGTGGTTTCAGAGTTTTCTTCTTAATAACAATAATGTCTTATTAAGATGATAAATGCAGAAAATTTATTAGAGCCTTTATTTCTTCTGTTTTTTTAAAGATATTCTTGCTGTAGGATACACACACTAACCAGAAATAAATCTCCCCACCCCCAACCTTGGGGGATGGCCAATTCTGAAATCCGTTCTCTTCTCTCCTGTGATTTTGGGTGTACACACACATTCACTCACTTACTTATGTGCCTGGCATGGTTTTCATGCCACTGGATCTGGCACTTGAACCATATATTCAGCCATGTGGGATCCACTACCTTAACCACAGTGCTTCCCACTGACCCATAAGAGCCTATTTTATATTATGTAAAATAGGAAAATTAGACTAGATGGCACTTTTAGTTTAAACCAATTTTTAAAATATAAATAAAATGTAATGCAATAAGTACTCTTGTATGAGTAACAAATCCTTATGTTTTGTTTATTAATTAAATTTTTTTGTGTGTAGTTTTTCTAGGCAATGGGAGAGTATGCTTGTGCACATCAGAGAGACTGAGGCAGTGAGAGGGAAAGTAAGAAATCTCTCTCTAGGGGGGATGGTCACACCACAATTCCTTCTCCTCCTTTCTTCTGAGATCTTGGGCATGCATGGTCATGTATCCAGTGTGAGTTTTAAGTCACCGGGCCTGGTACTCAAACAGTGGTCAGCCATGTGATAGTCCAGTGACATAACTGCTAGGCCATCTGCTGGCTTTTCTTTTTTAGTTGCAGAGACTTACAGTATGTAAGAATCTTAAAACTTCATCTACTAATGTACACACAATTACTCTGTAGGTTTCTCAAAAGTCTTATATATGGCTGTGAAGTTCTATCGATTGTATCTGACATGTATTTAAGACTTTCTATCTCATATGATATTGTTAAAAACATTGCTGGGGCTTAAATGTATTGTTTAGCATTTTCTGTGTAAGGAACAAACTAAGTATTCTAAAAACTAGCAAATTTATTTGCTCAAAGGTCCTCAGATATACATTTTGGGGTTGGTTCAGCTGGGTAGTTTCTATTCTGGTTGACTGGATGGCAAGTGAGGCTTTAGTCATGCAGTGCCTCAAGAGAGTCTGATTCATGTGTGTGTGCACATACCCAAAATCTCAAGAGGAGAATAGAAGGGATTGTGGTGTGGTTATTCACCATTTCTCTCTTTCCTTCTCTCTGTCTCTCTCCAGTGAGCATATGCACCCTATGGCAAAAACCTAAAAACAATAAAGAAAGAATGGAAACACTAGTGGACAAAAACTTTCCAAACTTAGATTTCTATCACATTTTCTTTTTTCAGTTTATTTTATTCATGATAGAGCATGCATGTCCACTCAAGATTGAAAGAGAGAAGCACATACAGGGATTCATTACTGTGTTTCCCCAGCTCTGTAACTCATCAGGATCTTAGGCATGTGCACTTACTCACAGGATTGATTTTAGACTGACCTGGGGATCTAAAGGCATGATTAACCATATGACTTCCAAGGCTGCAGTTACATTTGTTACTGACTCCAGGCTGGACTGATGCTATGTTTTTGTTTTGTTTTTGTTTTGTTTTCAGTTTTTGCTATAGGGCATGTGTGCTTGCTAGAGAGAGAGAGAAAGGAGGAAGGAAAGTAAGAAGGGAAGAAAGAAGGAAGGAAGGAAGGAAGGACGGACAAATCTCAAACCAGAAATATGTCTGTGCCTGTTTCCTCTTCATTCTTCTCTCAGGATTTTGGGCACATCTGAATGTGTGCCTGGCTTGCTTTTAAAGGTGTTGGGTCTGGAACTTGAACCATGGTTGGCTATGTGGGATCCAGCTGCATTACCCCTCATGCCATTTGGTGGCCTAATAATTTTTATTTCAATATGACTTAATTTATGGATTTTGATTATATAATTGTTTCTTGATCTTTGTCTTTGATTGCTGTTTTGTAGTTTTATAATATTTGTTATTGTCAGTTACTCCAGTGCTTTAATTCCGAAATTGTCTAATTATATATGTGTTTATATTTGACATTCTAGGTAAATTTTAGAATTTTTGGTCCCTTTTTCCATGAAAAGAAAACATACTGGAGTTTTGATGGAATATTTGTATCTGTAACAGAGATAGCTTCATTTTGATGAATTTTGAAAAAGTGATCTTTGTAAAGGTGAGTTTTTCTTCACATACCTATATGTAACTGTCCCGACCAGCAGGACAGTCAAACAGGTTTCCTGAGGGAGGGAGTGAGAGATGGGACAAACACACAGACACACAGAGTGGAGATAAGACGAGGTGCTGATCAAGTCTCGTTTATTAAGGAAGAACAGCGAGCTTATATACAGGTTGGTGGGCATTGATTGGTTGCCTGAAATGCAAATGAGATAGAACAGCATAAACTAATTATTGGTGTGGGTAGATCTCTCCCATTGCCTAGAAACCCAACTGCCCCATGGGGAGAACAATTGGTCACATGATTTCTGAGAAACAGTTTGCTTGATGAGAAAGTGAAACCTAATGGTTTCCAAGATGGCGGATAGCTCAAGATGGCTTCCGTATTCAGTGCCCTCCACATGTTCCCCTTTTTTATTTTTTCAAAGAGGAGAAAAACCTGGGAGAATCATGCCTGTCTTAGGTTGGAGTCATTTTTTAGAGCCACACATCCATCCTTACCCATCATTGGAGAATCCCATTGCAATGATGGGTTTCCTGTCTTAGGTGGGTGGACTGTACAGCTGTTACAGGCTCAGAGTCTCTTACCCGTCTTTGGCTAACTGATTCAGTGCCTCAGGCAGGAGCAATTTCTAGGCTTCACGATACTCCATCTCCAGGTTGTGGTAGTGGACTTGGATAGGCTGCATTTTTATGGAGTCATCAGTTTGGTGTTTAAGGAAAGCCATGAGCTTATTAAAGAGAACAGGCCCCAAAGAGCAAACAATCAGTAAACCCAGAATCAGACCAAGTATGGGGAGGAAAAAGGGGAAGAGTCCATTCCATGTGGTCCATAAGGGGTTGTCGGCAAGCTGTTTTCTACATAGAAGATCTTCTTGTAATTGGTTGAGCTTGTCACGAACTATGTAGGACTTGTTGGCGTAAAAGCAGCAGCATTTCTGTAAAGCAAGACAGAGACCCCCTCCCCCCCATTCTGCCAAGAGGAGGTCTAACCCACATCTATTTTGGAGTACTACTTCTGCAAGGGAGACTAATTGGTCCTGAACAAAGGTAATAGTGGAAGCCAATTTTCTGCCACTGAGTCAATTATGGCTAAAGTATATAGAGCTGTAGCTCCATATTGAGCAACTGCTGTTTTAATTTCTTTTATAATGTTAAAATCAAAGCCACGTACATGGCACCATGCTTGCCCTTGTTGATCTTTGGTTTCTGTTACCGGGAAGGCTTCCTGTTCCTCAAAGTTTATTGATGGCTGTGGTATCTGAACTGGTTTAACTTTTGTGTTAGGGGTAAAAGTGGGCTGATAGCAATTCTGTGAGGAATCTGCACTTTTAGATTTACCCACTCTCAGTTTTTCCAATTGTGATATTAAGTCTTGATGTTTCTTTTTTAGTTGAATTTGTTCTTCAAGTTGTTTAATTTTATTCAAAATCTCTTCCCTAGGATCAGTAACCGGCATCACCAAAGGTGGTGCAGATGCGACTGAGTTGTAAGATGGCAGTCATTTTGAAAGGCAACCATTTTGAATTATTGTACTTGGCTGCCTGTTTCTAAAGTTTCTTCTTCAGGCAGCCATTTTGGATTATTGTATTTGGTTGCCTCTGTATCTAAAATTTCTTCAGGTGGCCATTTTGGGTTATTGTATTTGTCTGCCTCTGTTTCTAAAATTTCTTTTTCAGAATCAGTTAATTGGTCATCCAAATGAGTTTTAAGTTCTGTAAGAGTTGGGTATAATTTATTTTTGAGGCTTTTTTAAGTCTGTAACTTTCTCATTGACTCTTGGTTTTTTAATTTGTTTTGGTTTCATATCCGGTTGTTTATTAAGTTCTGTCACTTTTTTCCTCACTGTCCAAAGAAATTAAATCTTTTTCTTTTTTGGTGCCAGGATCTATTTTAGTTTCTATGGCATCTTTACTATCTGTCTGAGTTTTATTTTTTTGTATAATTTGTTCTCCTTCTGCTACAACTGCCACGATTTTAGGGTCAGTTGGCCAGAACCTAATGATCTCATCTATTAGGTTCCAATAAGAGAGGAAAGGAAGGAAGGAAGGAAGGAAGGAAGGAAGGAAGGAATTGTTTAATCTCCATGTGTCTTGAGGGCTTCAGTAAGCCCATGAACAAATAATTCACGTTTACTCATTTCTTGTCCCATAATCACCGTTATTACTTATTAAGTAACCTTTGTTACTTGCCGGGACGATTCTCTGCCGTCCCCTTCTGGAAGATTCTCTGCCATGCTCTTCTGTTTTCTGCCGTGGCCTTCCTCTTTATTTCGGTGCTCTTCACTGGATCCCTTGTACCCAGGTCCCTTGTTCAGGTGCCACATGCCCTGACCTGCAGGACAGTCGAACAGGTTTCCTGAGAGAGGGAGTGAGAGATGGGACAAACACACAGACACACAGAGTGGAGACAAGACAAGGTGCTGATCAAGTCTCGTTTATTAAGGAAGAACAGAAAGCTTATATACAGGCTGGTGGGCATTGATTGGTTGCCCAAAATGTAAATGAGATAGAACAGCATGAACCAATCATTGGTGAGAGTGGATCTCTCCCGTTGCCTAGAACCCAATCGCCCCACGCGGAGAACAGTTGGTCACATGATTTCTGAGAAATGGTTTGCTCAGTGAGGAAGTGAAACCTAATGGTTTCCAAGATGGTGGATAGCTCAAGATGGCTTCCATATGCAGTGCCCTCCACATGTAACCGCATTTTTCAGGTCTATAATTTTATTGTATTGAGAAGTGTTTCTTCTATTCTGATTTTGCTGAGAGTCTTAATCATGGAGGGATGTTGTATTTTATCAGACGCTTTTTGTGTACCAGTTGATATGATCATATAGTTTTTACCCTTTTTTCTGTTAATATGATGTATTACATTTTTTGTTTTATATATGTTGAACCACGTTTGCATCCATGGAATAAAGCCTACCTGGTCATAGTGTGTAATCTTTTAATGTGTCATTGGATACAGTTTGCTAGTAACTTGTTGAGAATTTTTGTGTCTATATTCAACAGGGATGTTGGTCTGTTTCTTTTTTGTTGTTATGTACTTGTCTATTTCAGGGATGAGGGTGATGGAAGCTTCATAGAATGAGTTTGTCAGAGAATATTCCTTTTGGATCTTTAGAAATAGTACGCTAAGAGTTAGCTCTTTTTTAAAAATTCTGTACAATTCAGAAGTGAAGCCATCAAGAACTGGGCTTTGTTTGTTGGGAGACTATTTATTACTGATTCAATCACATTGTTTCTTATTGGTCTCTTTAGGCTTTCCATGTCTTCTTGATTCAGTCTTGGTAAATTGTATGTGTCCAAAAATTTGTCCATCATTTTTATTTACTTACTTACTTACTTAAGTTTTGTTCATTTCATCCAGTTTTTCTTGTTTATTGGTGAATAGTTGCATGTAGTATTTTTTTTTAATATAGACCATACATTTGTTTATTTTTAACAGCCATCATGCCATGAATTCATAGGGAATAGGTTCCAGTGGCTCAGACTCCTTTTCATTGGTTATCACAAAGTGTGCTTCTCTGGTCAGAGCAGGCTGGCGCTTCTTTTTCTGGTCAATTTTCTTCACACGTGTTTGGAAGATATTTCTGCTCTTAGAATGCTTAATATGCTGAATACGCACATTAATTCTCTTGGCAAGAATCTTGCCCTTGTTTGTTTACAATTCCAACAGCATGCTGGGTAACTTTGTAGAGTCTTCCCGTTTTGCCATGGTAATATTTGTGGGGCATTCCTTTTTAAACAGTACCCATTCCCTTGATGTCTACAATATCACCTTTCTTGTAGATTCGCATATATGTTGCTAATGGAACCACTCCATGCTTTGTAAAAGGCCTAGAGAACATATATCAGGTGCCTCCCCTCTTTCCCTGTGTTCGTTCATTATTTTGGTTAATTACTGGAAGATAGAAGTTCAGACCAAAAGGCACTCATAGTATTTTTTTGTGATCTTTTGTATTAAGTCATCAGAAAAGTCATGACATATTTTTTCATGTTTTTGTATGCAAACATGTCATGACTTTTCCAACAACCCCAGTATTTCTGTTATGCTTGTTTTAATATAGCCTGTTTCACTGTTAATTTGATTTACATGGCTCCTTTCTCTGTTCTTGATTAATCTAGTTAACGGTGTGTCAATTTTTTTTATCTTTTTGATGAACTAATTTTGGTTTCATTTATTTTCTGCATAGTTTGTTTATTTTCAATTTTATTTATTTCTGCTTGAATCTTTATTTTGCTTACTATATTTTGGGTTTTCTTGTGGTGGTTTTTCCAGTTCTCTGAAGTGTGTCATTTGGTTATCTATTTTCCCCCTTTTATTTTTTTCCTGTGAGCAATAATTAAAATAAAATTACATTTTTTTCAAGAATTATTTAATTTATTCTCTAGTTTATTTTAATTTGACCAGAAAGAGACACACACACACAGAGAGAGGGAAAGTGAGAAAGTAAGCCACCAAGTCCAGGACTCGAACCATGGTCAGCCATGTGAGTGTATCCAATGCCTTAATTGCCATACCACCTGCTGGTCCCTACTATAAAATTACTTATTATGACTGCTTTCACCGTGTCCCATAAGGTATGAAAACTTGTGTGTTCATTATCATTAGTTTGAATATATTTTTTATTTCAGTCTTAATTTCTTCAGTGGCTGTGACATCATTAGGTAGCAGGTTGTTTAGTTTTCATGTGTTTGTGTGTTTTTAAGGATTTTCTCTGAAGTTAATCTCAAGTTTGTTTTCATTGTGGTCAGAGAAGTTGCTGGATATAGTTTCTGTACCTTTTAATTGTTTTCTGTCTTATCATGTGGTCCATCTTCAAAAATGTTCTATATGGGGGGTCTGGGGGGTCTGAAAAATGTGTATTTTGTGGTTGTTGGTTGGAAAGCTCTATAGATACCTGTCAAACCCTTTCAAATTATGGTATTGTTTAGATCTTGTATCTCTTTGCTTATTTTTTGTCTAGATGATCTGTTCAAAGGAGACAGTGGGATGTTGAGATTCCCATTGATTAGCATATTGCTGTCTGTCTCTCTGTTTAGATCTAGCAGGCTTTCTTTCATGTATTTGAGTGCTCCAGTGTTGAGTGCATAGATATTTATAAGTACTATATTTTCTTGATGAATAATACTTTTAATACTACACAGTGTCTTTGAACAAAAAATGAATTATTTATTTAATTTAGCTTATTATTATTATTTTAATTTGGTATAGGGCATCCATGTGCATTCAAGAGAGAGAGTGTGAAAGAGAGAGAGAGAAGTGAGAAAGCAAGCCACCAGGTCTGGGACTCAAACCATGGTTAGCCTTGAAGGTATCCAGTAGCTTAACTGCCATGCCACCTGCTGGCCCTCTAGTTTCCTTCTTTAACTGTTCTTATGGTTTTTGTCATAAAGTCTATTTTGTCTGATATCAGTATCATGACTCTAGCCATTTTCAAATTTCCGATTGTATGGAATATCTTTTTCCAGCCCTCTACTTTCAGTCTATGTCTATCTTTTAATTAGAGTATTTATGCCACTAACATTCTACACAATTGATATATACTGACTTATCACTACCATTTTGTTAGCCATCTTCCACTTTGTTTTTGGGCTCTTCTGTTTGTGCCTTTTTAGTTTTCCTGATAGTTCTCTTCTGTTTTTGCCTTTTTAGTTTTCCTGATATAATACACCCTTCAATACTTCGTGAATATCTTGTCTAGTGTTGATACATTATTTCACTTTTCCATTTTTTTAAAATCTGGGAATGATATTTTTGTGTTCTCTTGATTTGAAGGATAATCTCACAGGGTTTAGTATTGGTTAAAATTGTCTTTCTTTCTGTGTTTTGAATATGTCTTCCTGTTCTTTCTTTGCATTGTTTCAGTTGAGAGGTCTGATGTTAGCCTAGTAGGATAACAATTTGTAAATAACTATACATTTCTCTCTTGCCATTTTAAGAACATTGTTTTCAATTTTGATCATCAATCTGGCTGTGATGTATCATTGAGAGAATCTTCTTAGGTTTATTCCATTTGGGGTCCTTTGTATTTGTTTGGTATGATGTCTGAATGTTTCTCTAGGTTTGGAAAGCTTTTTCAAGTATTTGATGGGATAGGTTTTCAATGCTATGGTCACTTTCACTTTCTGGAATACCAATTATTCAGATATTTGGGTGTTTAATGGTGTCTAGTATTTCTGATATGTCATCATCATTTCGAGGGATTGAAGGTAGGCTGTCACGAAGAATTGAGGCAAGAGATGAGAAAAAGTTAAAAGAGGGGGCTAAAGCTCTCCTGGAACAGAAGCAAAAGTGTGCCAAAACAGAACCCATTTATTCTAAAATAAATCAAATAAGTACTGAGTTTAACTATAGAGAACAGTATACAATATACACAACATTCTTTGTAGGTTGTATTCTTAGTACAAGATCAATAGCTATCATTAACTTAGTAGTTAGACAGAATTTTGGCTATGGAATGTCACCAAACATCTTGAGACACAGCTCATGCCTGGAACTCTATCTGGGTGGGCGTGGAGTCCCTTTGACTTTCTGTCTAGGAATGGGGTTGCTTTCAACTCCCTTCTACATTCTTTCCTTCTGGTTTAATTCTCAGGCATGTGCTGTTTTTGTCCCCAACGGTTATTATTTTATTCTTTTTGGTGGTTTTGTCTAAGTCAATGGCTTTGTCTTCCAGATCAGAGATTCTGTCTTCTGCATGGTCTAATCTGCTATTAATACTTTCGAGGGAGGGTTTTTTTTTTTTCTTCCATTTTTTTTGTGTTAAAGTCCTTATCTCTATGAGTTCTGTTTAATTCTTTTTTATGATGTTTGTCTCTTTATGGAATTCTTTTTTCAGGTCTTGGAATGATTTCCTCATCTGGAGATGATTGTCTGTTTTCTCTTTCATCTCATTCAGTTTTATCACTTTGAACATTCTGTGTTCTTTTTCTGATATTTCTGTGAAAGAATTTTTCTGTTCCCTTGAGGGAGAGAAATTTTATTTTTTCTTCATATTTCTTGTTTCTCTGCACTGGTTTTTGGTAATCTAATGGATTACACACTCCTTCCTAATTTTTTTGGAGTTGATCCTGTAGTGTTGGTGGGGAAGATGAGCTATACTTCTCAGGTGTGTTTTTGGAAAATGACCTTTTCTGTCAATCCTAGAAAGGTAAATGTAGTCAGCTTTAGATGTTTGTTTCTATCCCAATCTCTCAGAATTAGTTGCACCTTGGGTTGATTTAAATAAGGAAGTACAAGTCAGCTAACAAAAATCTCCAAGCAAACTAAGGCATGCAAAAAGCAGGAGCAAGAAATCTGAGAGGCCTGGTCCTTCTGCACTCCTTGTCTCTCTTGCTGCCACTCACTCCTGAACCATGGGGGGTTAAGGTGGAGGGGAGTATGACAGAGGGTCCAAAGCACACCAGCTTGAGCTAAAGGCAGAAGCAAGAAGACTGAGATGTGCAATTCATCTATGCTGAATCTCAGTCTCTTATTGCCACTGGCTCCTGAACCATGGGGCTTAAGGTGCAGGGTGAAGTGGGGAAAGGGTCAAAAACACAGCTATGCAGTCAAAGGCAGCAGCAAGAAGTCTGAGATGTGTAGTTAATAGGCTCACTTTCTCTCTCTCTCTCTCTCTCTCTCTCTCTGCTACTAATTCCTAGCTCCTGCACCATGAGTACTTACTGCAGAAGTGTATTGGAGAGAGTGTCCAAAGCACACCTGCTCAGGCAGAAGGCAACAGCAAGAACTCTGAGATGCACTGTCTTTCAGTGTTCACTCTTTCTTACTGCACTGACTCTTGCACTGTGTCAGTTATGGCAGAGGGGCCTAGGCAATTGCGAAGGTCAAAAGCACACTTGGGCAGGCAAAAAGCAGCATCAAGAACACTGAGACATGAGGTCCTTCTGCACTCATGCTCTCTGACTTGCTGTTCCTGACTCAATGCAAAGTGGGTACTTAAGGAAGTGTGGGCAGGAGGGCATTATAAACCATACCCATGCAGGCAAAAGGCCACAGCAAGAAGTCTGAGATGCAAGGTATTTCTGCATTCACTCTCTCCTGGTATCACTGACTCCTGCACATGGGGGCTATGGCAGAGGGGCTGGAGGGAAAGGTTCCAAAGTGAATCTCTACAGGCAAAAGGCAACAACAAAAGTCTGAAAGTCAGTGCTCACTCCCACTGTCTCATTACCACTGGCTCCTTTACCATGGGGGCTTATGGTGAAGGGCAGAGTGGTTGGGGGCATTTTAAAGCACATCTAGGCTGGCCAAAGGGAGCAGCAAGAGGTCTGAGACCATTATCCTCCTGTGCTCACTCTCTCTCTCTGTCTCTATCTCTCTTGCCAATGGTGACTCATGCACTTTAGGAACTTAAAGCAGAGGGGCATGGGATGTAGAGAGTCTAAAGTACCCCTGCATGGGCAAAAGGCATAAGGAAGAAGCTCTACCCTTCTGTGCTCACTCTCTGTTGCCCTTGACTCAGACCAGCATTAGGTCTTATAAAGGATGGGCATGTGGGTGGTGAGAGGGTTCAAGGCACACCTGTGTGGGCAAAAGGCAACAGCAAGGACTCTGAGATGTGCAGTCATTCTGAGATCACTCTATTCTGTCTTGCTGCTGTGGGCTCCTACACCATGGGGCTTATGGCAGAGGGGTGAGGTGTGGGGACAATCTAAAGCACATCTACATGGGCAAAAGGTAGCAGTATGAAGTCTGAGATGTGCTGTCCTTCTGGGCATGCACAGGTGTGCTCTCTGTCTGCCACTGGCCACTGCAACCTGGGAGTTTATTACAGAGGCATGCTGTGAGTGGGGAGCAGAAATTTCAAAGCTCACTTATTCTGGCAGAAGGAAGCAGTATAATGTCTGAGACATGAAGTCCTTTTTTTTCTCTCTGTCTCTCAGTGCTACTGGCTCCTGGACTGTGGAAGCTTAAGGTGTAAGGGTGCAGAGAATGTCCAGAGTACACTTGTGAAGGAAAAAGGCAGCATGAAGGAGTCCAAGATGCTCCATTCTTATGTCACACTCTCTCCATCTCTCACTGCCACTGACTCCTGCACCATGGGAGCGTATGGTATAAGGCTGTGTGGGGGTGGAGGGATCTAAAGCACACTTCCACAGGCAAAGCAGGGAGAAGTCTGAGACACCCAGTTCTGTGCTCACTCTGTCTCTGTCTTCCTGCTGCTGGCTTTTGCTTTGTGGCACCTTTTGGTGAAGGAGCACTGTGTGGGGAGAGTTCAGAGACCATGTACATGGCCAAAAGACAATAGCAAGAAGTCTGAGATGCCTGGTCCTTCTAGGCTCATTCTTAGTCACTCTGGCTGCTGCTGGGTCCTGCATCCTGTGGGCTTATGGTGGTGAAGGGCAGAGGGACTGGGCTCAAACCACACCTGCCTAGGCAAAAGGCAGCAACAAGAAGTGTGAAATATGCAGTCTTTTTGCATTCACTCTATCTCTCACTGCTACTGGCTTCTGCACTGTGAGTGCTTATGGTGGAAGGGCTCAAGGTGGGACAGGGTCTAAAGCACATCTGTGTGGGAAAAAGGCAGGAGTTAGAAGTTTAATATGCATGGTACTACTGTGCTCATTCTCTTGCTACCTCAGGCTCCTGCAACATGGGACTCATGGAGGAGGAACAGTGTGGTGGGGGAGGTTCCAAATCATCTGCATTTGTAAAGGCAATAACAAGAAGTCTGAGATGCTTTGTATCTCTCTCTGTCTCTCCAGCTGGTTCCTGAACTGTGGGGGCAAGGCAGAGGGGAGCAGGGAGTAGTAGTCTAAAGAACACCTGTGCAGGCAAAAGCAACTGCAAGAAACCTGGGATGAGCATTCCTTCTGAGCTCACTATCTTGCTACTGCTGGTTCCTGCAGGATGGCAGCTTATGAAGGATGCTGGAGGGAGGGTCCAAAGCACATGAGTGTGTGTCACAGGCAGCGGCAAGAAGTCTGAGATACTCAGTCCTGCTTGCTCTCTCTCTCGCTCTCTCTCTCTCTCGCTCTCTCTCTCTCTCTCTCTCTCTCTCTAATACTGGATTCTGCACTATGGGAGCTAAGGGCAGAAGGGAGCAGGGGTATGGGGGTCCAAAGAACACCTGTGCAGCCAAAAGTCAACAGCAAGAACTATGGGACATGCACTTCTGAGCTCACTCTCACTTCTTCTGCCTCCTGCAGCATAAGGCATACTGTGGAGGGGTGCAGGGGGATGGGGGAAGTCAGAGCACACCTGTGCCATCAAAGTCAGCAGTAAGATGTGCTCCTATTTACTCACTCTCTCCTTTCCACTGGTTCCTGCCCAGAGTTGGCTTATGGTGGAAGGGCTCCATTGGTGAGGGTGGTGGGAGGAAAAGTTCCAAAGCACATGTGCACCAGCAAAAGGCAGCAGCAACAAGTCTGAGACAGGCGATACTTTTTCTCACTCTCTCTTGTACTGTTTTGCTGCCGGTGGCTCCTGCGCCATGGGGGCTTTTGGCAGAAGGATTTGTGGATAGGAGGGTCCAAAGTATACCTGTGCAGACTAAAGACCAGCAAGAAGACTGAGTTGTGTGGTCCTCTGTTCACTCTCTAGGTAGCACTGGCTTCTGCACCATGGGGGCTTATGTTAAAGGGATGGGCGCGAAAGTGGTGAGAGGTGTCCACATCACACTTGTGCAAGAAACTGGCAGCTTCAGGAAGTCAGATGTGTGCTCCCTCTTGCTCTCTCTCATTGCCACTGGCACTTGTACCATCGGAGTTTGTAGTATAGGAGTGTGGTGTCGGGGGATGTCCAAAGCACTCCTGCCCAGGCAGAAAGCATCAGCAAGAAGTCTGAGACATGGGGTCCTTCCCCTTTCTGTCTGTCTCTGTGTCAATGGTGCTGGCTTCTGGGCCATGAGGGCTTAAGGCAGAGGGGCGCAGGGGTTGTGTTAGTCTCCAAAGCACAACCATGAAGAAAAAAGTCAGCAGCAAGAAGTCTGAGACTTGCAGTCTTTATCTCTATCTCTCTCTGCCACTAACCCCTGCACTTTAGGGGCTTATGGGGTAGGACTCTGTGTGTGTGTGTGTGTGTGTGTGTGTAAATTCAAAGCACACATGTGCAGGTAAAAGGTAGCAGCAAGAATTCTGAGGCAAGCTGTCCTTCTACCAAGTTTTGCACCATGGGGACATAAGGTGAAGCTGTGTAGTGTGGGGTAAGGATCCAAAGCACACATGTGCAGGAAAATGCAGCAATAGGGAGTCTGAGATGCATGATTTCTTTCTGCTCTTTCTCACTGCATCTTGCTCCTGCACAAAGGGAGCTTACAGTGGAAGGTCTTGGGGGTTAGGGAGGGTCAAAGCACATGTGTAAGCACAAAGGGCTGCACAAGAACTCCAAGACACGTGGTCCTTGCACATTAACTTTCTCTGTTTCTCTTTCTCACTGCCACTGGCTCCAGCATCATGGGGGCTCATGGATGTGCTGAGGGGAAGGGCGCAAAGTACACCTGCACAGCAAAAGGGAGTAGCAAGAAATCTGAGATGGGCAGTCCTTCTGTACACACCCTCCATCTCTTGCTGCCATAGGTTCCTGCATCCTAGGGGCTTATGGCAGAGACACAAGGGGTTGGGAGGGCCCAAAGCCCATCTCTGCAGGTTAATGGCAGTAAGAAGTCTGAGATAAACGGTCTTTTGCATTTATTCTGTCTCTGTCTCTTTCTCATTACCACTGACTCCTGCAACTTGGAGGCTTAAGGCTGAGAGATGTGGGAAAAGTGGAGGATTCAGAGCACACCAGTACAGGAAATCAGCAACAAGAAGTCTGAGATACTCGCTTTTGCACTCACTCTCTCCTTGTCACTGGCTCCTGCAAGGGGGAGTGGTGGCTTATGGTGGAGAAACTAGGGTGGTGGTGAGGGAGGTTCCAAAGCACTTCTGCAGGGAGACAGAAGGTTGCAGCAAGAAGTCTGAGGTGCAAGGTCCTTAAGCTTCCTCTATCTCTCACTGCCTTTGACTCCTTCACCTTGTGGACTTATGGCAGGGTGCTACCAGAGAGGGTAGGGAGAGGAGGATCCAAAGTGCAACTTCACAGGCAAATGCAGCAGCAAGATTTCTGAGTCCTGTGTGTTCTCTCTCTCTCTCTCTCTCTCTCTCTCTCTCTCTCAGTGCAGCTGGTTCCTGCACTAGGAGCTGGGGAGGTTAAAGCAGAGGGACTCAGAGCCTAGAAAGGGTTTAGAGAACACAGGCCGGCAAAAGGCAGCAGCAAGAAATCAGAGATGGATATACAAGGCCCTTTTGTGCCTCTTCGTCTCCCTCCCTTGCTGTCACTGACACCTGCACCATGGGGGTATATGGCATAGGAATATATGGGGGGAAGAATCTAAAGCTCACCTGCACAGGGAAGAGGCAGCAGCTACAAGTTGGAGATGTGCAGTCCTTCGGCATTCACTCTGTCTCCCTGCCACTGACTCCTGCATCATAGAGGCTAATAGTAGAGAGCCTGGGTGGTGGGGAGGTTCCAAAACACATCTGGGCTTTCAAAAGGCAGAGACAAGAAGTCTGAGACAAATTCTGCACTTTCTGTCTCTCTCATAGTCCCTGGCTTCTGCATCTTGGAGATTTTTGGCAGAGGGGTCAGGCTGTGGAGAGTCCCAAGTACATCTGCATGGGCAAAAGGCAGCGTCGAAAAGTCTGAGACATGCAGTCCTTCTGCGATTACTCTTATCTCTGTTTTGCTGCTGCTGGCTCCTGCAATGTGAAGATTTATGGCATAGGGATGAAGTGTGGGGGAAAGGTCCAAAGCACACCTGCACAGGCAAAATGCAGCAGCAAGAAGTCTGAGACATGATGTTCCTCACTCTCTCTTTCATTGCCCCTGGCTCCTACACCTTGGAGGCTTAAAATGGAGTGGCAGAGAAGGGAAGGTCCCAGTACAAATCTGTGTGAACAAAAGGCAACAGGAAGAAGTCAGACATGTGGTCCTTCTGAGCTCATTCATTCTTACTATCTCTGGCTTCTGCACAGTAAGGATTTAAGGTGGAGGAGCATGGGGGAGGGGTGCAGGTCCAAAGCACACCAGTGTAACAGGCAGCAGCAAGAAGTCTGAGATGCACTGCCCTTCTGTTCTCACTCTCTCTGTCTCTTGCTGCCATTGGTTTCTGGACTATGAGAATTTAAGGCAAACAGGTTGAAGGGTCGGAAGGGTCTAAAGCACACCAGTGCAAAAGACAGCAGCTGAAAGTCTGAGAAGTGTGATCTTTCTGTTTTCTCTCTCTCTCTCTCACTCTCTCCTTCTCTCTCTGTCAGTGCCATGGGCTTCTATGAAATGAGTGGCTTATGGGGGAAGGGAACCCAAAGTACACCTGTGCAGGCAAAAAGGCAGCAGCAGAAAATCTGAGATATGTGAATTTGTGCATTCATTCTGTTTCTCTATCTCTCTTGCTGCTGACTCCTATGCTTGTGGCAGAAGGGTGCATGGGAGAGTCAAGAAAAAGGTCTGAGCAAGACATCTTAGTGGTGTGGTTGTTTTATACTCTCTCTCTGGCTGCTGAGGCACATGCACCATGGCCTATGGCTGAGTGGTTCATAGGGGAGGTTCCAATGCACACCTGGGCAGTGGGTGGGAGCTGGGGGAGGGAATGCAGCAGCAATACCTCTCAGCATTCCCTCTCTCACTGCCACCAGCTCCAGCACTGTGGGGGCTTATGGTAAAGGGAATGAGGAAAGTAAGGCAAGGGAGGTACAAAGCACACCTCAGTGGACAAAAGGCAGCAGCAAGATGTCTGAGACATGTAGTTCTTCTATGCCCACTCTTTCTCACTGCCACTGGGGTCATTTTTTTTTCTTTTTCTTTTTTTTTTTTTTTGGAGAGGTTTTTGCTATAGGGGGGGTGTGCCTGCCAGAAAGACAGAGAGACAGAAAGTGAGAAATCACTCCCCAGGGGGATGGCCACACCACAGTCCCTTCTCCTGCATTCTCCTCCCAGGATCTTGGGCATGAACGCACATGCACCCAGTGCAAATGTTAAGACACCAGGTCTGGGATGTGAACCACGGTCGACCACATGGGAGTCCAGGGACATAGCCCTTAGGCTAACTGCTGGTCCCCGCCACTGGGTTTTTCACCTTGGGGGTTTCTGGTGAGGGGTGTGGTGGGGAAAGGGTCCAAAGCACATCAGTACAGGCCAAAATCATGTTGAAATCTTGTTGTCTGTTTTTCTATTAAATTCCTACTAATACATATTATTTGACCCTAAGGCTTGATTCAAAAATAGCTGTGCAAGGCAAGCTTTGTCATTCTTCAGCCATGCAACATGCATCAGCCTTTTTCTACCTGCTACTTCTGTGCTACTTGTCTCTTTTGATATCATGAGGTCTGTTCAATATACTCTCATCAAATGCTCAGATATCCTGTAGAGATATCACATCTTGATCATTTTCTGTAAGGAGTGTTTGGAGAGAGGCCCTGAGGGTGTAGGGATGTGCTCTGAGCAAACACCACCTGTCCCTTTTGGCTATGGCAGAACCTCGCAGCTTGTCCTTTTCTTGACTGCTGCTACAGGCAGAGCAAAGGGTGAAATTTGCTAGGAGCTTTCCAATAGACACATCTGATGGAATTTAGGAAACATCTTGACCCCAATTAGTAAAGTCAAATCCCTGCTTTGCCACTGTAAGATTCTCTAGCCTTCTCTGATCCTGGGGGCACCTGCCCTATGGTAAGATTCTTTAGCCTTAGCAACATCTCTTTTATGTTTTAAAGATGTATCTTCCCCACACCTGCAGCTAGGCTTCTCTCCACTAGATAAGAAGTTTAAGGGACCAGCAGTTAGCATAATGGCTATGTCACTGAACTCTCGTGGTCAACTGCAGTTCAAGTCCTGGACCTGGTGGCTTAAACTCACACTGGGCATGTGTGTGTGTGCCCAAGATCCCAAGGAAGAGAAGGGATTTCAGTGTGGTCATACCCTCTGGGTGGTGATTTCTCGCTTTCTCTCTATCTCTATGGGGAGCACATGGGCCCTGTAATAAAAACCCTCCCCCTCAAAAAAAAGAACTTTAATGGGATTTCTCTTTGATATGATTATCACCAAGGGATACACCCAGCCCAGTGTATCTAAGCCCTTATAGATTTGTTACCTGCTTCTTATTGTCTGTAACATAACAATTTATCTATGGAATGTCATGAAATACATGTATGTAGTGTTGCTTTGCCCTATAAATAAAGTTGCCCAGTGTGTCTGGGCAGCTTTGCTTGAGCTGCCTAGGCTCAGGCCACCTGTGTCCCCTGATACTCTTTGTCTCTTTGATCTCTTTGATCTCTTTGTCTTTTTCTGTTTCCTCTTAGACTGAGCCAAGCCCAGGGCATATGCCAACAGTTTTCTTTCCTTCTCTCTCTCTCTCTCTCTCTCTCTCTCCTGTAAAGAGTCCTCTTCTCTTCTCTCTCTCCCTCTCTCTCTCTCCTCTCTCTGTCTTTGGTTATATGACATGTATGTTGTCAAGACAACATACAGGCTTAACCACCATGCCCTCTGCTAGCCCCAGTCTAACATGATTTTTAGCCCACCAGGTCTGGGACTTGAACCATGGTTGGCCATGTGGGTGTCTAGCATCTTATACACCACAATATCTGCTTGAGTCTCAGTCCTAGAGCCTTGCAAATTAAACCAGTTGCATGTGTGTGTGCCCAAAATCCAAAGAGGAGAATAGAAGAGAAGGGACTGTGGCATTGTTGACTCCTCTGGGAGTGATTTCTCAGTTTTCTTCTCACTGTCTCTCTTTCGTCAAGCACATGCACCCTATGTCAAAAACCAAAAAAAAAAAAAAAAAAAGGAAGAAAAATAAAAATAAAAACATGTACCTGTATCCAGCTTGGATACAGAGAGATTTGTTACTGAAAAACATTACTGGAAAATTGTACTGCCATCAATATTCATGATGTACATGTTTTCCTTTATGGTCATCCAAAAATACTAGGTTGCAGGATGCATACTTACTCTGGGGCTTAGTCATATAGATGCAAAAGCTGTTCTAGAGAAAACACTAATATAGAATGTCTGTATTAATAAGAATATACTTAATACTGACCAAGAGTTTTTCTATAATGTACATTTTAGTGAAAGAAAGTTTCTTTCTTTAGGATATAGTAATTTATTTAAACAGCCATTCTTAAACTCTTACATTATTTTTCACAGTAACTTTTTTTTTAAACTTTATTTTAAAATTTTGGTTACAGTTTCATTCTTTTTTTCTTAACAAGTCTACTGTTTAATCTCTCAGGATTTAAAAAAAAAACAGATTCTAAAGAATTAAACAACAAAGGAATATCAAGGGAAGGGCACAACTGCCCCATTCTCAGGGGTGTAATAGCTATTCCAGTTTAATACCTAGCTTCAAAACAAAATGAATTTTTATATATTCTAATGAAATAATGTACAACCACCATCTTCATCTGAGCTTCTTATAATTTTCAAACACAAAGCTTCATCTTAAGCTTGGTAAAAAACTTAACAGGAATGATGGCCGACCTTAGTGTGGAGTGTGTACCTTACATGAAATTTGTTAACAAACATAACACAGTAATAATGCCATTAATAATGAAGTCCTCAATTTTGAATCTGGAACATTCTTCCATCAAGGGGGGAAGGGGGAAATTCAGTCCAATGAGTCTGTCTCAAGATCTTCATCTCTTGTTTGCTCCACTTGTATTCTCTTTTCAGTAACTGGATTAATGCTTTGAGCCCAAAATGAGATATATTTTTTATTACTGTAGATTACATGTTGTTTGGTGCTCAGTTTCCATTTGTTCCTCTTGCTTGCGTTGTCGATCTGCTGCTTCTTTCTCATGTTGGCCTTTCAGCATATTCCTTCTGTGAGCAGTCTGAAAGTTTCTTCCACCTTTTCTCTTCTTTTCACCCTCTTGATCATCTTCTTCTTCAGAATCAGAGGATGATGTAACCCCCGTTTTAGCTAAATTTTTCCTTTTAGATTCAACTTCTTTCTTCCCTTCTTTTTTGTCCGGCTCTTTTCTTGGTTTATCTTCTTCCTTCTGGCCCTCTTCATCCTTTTTAAGCTGCTTTTTAGGTTGTTTTTCCTCTTGCCCCTTTTTCTTAATTTTGTCTTCTTCAGTAACCATGTCAGTCTCTGAAGGACAGGGCTGCTTTACCATTTTGGGTCTGCCTCTTGGCTTTGGAATCTTGACTTCTGTAGCTGCAGGTCGTCCTCTTTTAGGACTCACTTTTAGATTAACAGATGCTGTTGCTGTTGTCACTACTCCTGCCTCCTCGATTTCTACTTGTTTTTCTGCCTTTCTCTTCCTCCCTCTTCTGGCAGCTTTGGGAATGGTTATGTCAATTGCCTTAGTCACATCTTCATTGCTTGTTTTTTCTTCATGATCAGTATCTTCCTTTGAAGCACTAGTTTCTTTTTCTTCCATTTCAACATCAGATGAAGTGTTTGACTGTTTAGTTGATGCCTGTTGACTTGAAAATTCACTTTTGGATTGTTATCTATCTCCCATAAACCTTCATTAAAACCCTTTTGTTTATTTGGTTTGCCATATTTTTCCTTATTTTCTGAGTGAGGAAATATATCCTTTGGTCCTTAAAAAACAGTCTCATGAGTTCCAAAGAAGAAAATGGGTAGTTTGTTTGTGGGTGGCTTTATAGCTCCATCAGGAACTTCATCCACTCGAGCTGGCCAATGAGGATAACCTTTCATCTTGGCGAAGATGAGGTCTCCAGGTTTGAAATCGCGAGTCATGTTTAAAGGGCAACGCTGGGGGTCCAAAGCCCAGGAGGGGAGGCGGTGTGGGAGGCAAAGGGATGCCAAGCACGACCACGTGCCGAGCTCTTGGCCAGAGGCGAGGGAGGATGCCTCGGGGTGTCCCGATGTGCCTGCGAGGGAGTGCAAGGAGGGCGGTTAAAACCCGCAGTAACTTTTTTTGAAAAAGAAATGTTTGCAATAGGGCATGTGCACTTGATGGAGAGTCAGAGAGAAACAAAAAGACAGAAAGTGAAAAATAGCACCCAGTGGGGATGGCCATGTGCAATTCCATCTTCTTCATTCTTCTCTTGTAGTTTTGGTCATGTGCACACATGCTCTGAGTGTGTTTGTTTGTTTTTGAGAGATTTTTGCTATAGGGCATGCGTGTACACCAGAGAAATAGAAAGACAGAGGGAAATGGCCACACTGCAATCCCTTCTCCAGTTTCCTTTCGGGATTTTGGACACATACACATATGTGCTTGGCATAAGTTTTAAGTCATTGAATCTAGAACTTGAACTGTGATTGACTACATGGGAGTCCGGTAATGTAACCATTATGTATGTCATCTGCTGATCCCCAGTGTGAGTTGTTTTTTATTTTTTTTTAGAAATTTTTGCTGTAAAGTACGTGTGCTCACCAGAGAGACAGAGAGAGAGAAAATGTCAAGTCACCACCCTCCTGGGGATGAATTGCCATGTCGCAATTTCTTCTCCATTCTCCTCTTTAGATTTTCGATATGCATAAACAGGTTCCCAATCGTGAGTTTAAGCCACTGGGTTTGTGACTCAAACCTTGGTCGACAATGTGAGAGTTCAGCAAACTAACCATTACATCATCTGCTGGTCCCCACAGAAACATTTTTACTAAGTCAATAGGGAATGCATAATTTTATTAACCTAAGTTTAATATATGTCTTTCATTTCTATCAGTGAGTAAATTTGTGATTGCTCATTCAATAAGGTCTTTTTAGCCCATTCTCATGTGTAAGTGACTGTTCTCCCACAGGGGAATCTTGGAATAAGCAACATCATTTCTCTGACCTACTTCCTTCACCTTCTCTTCCAGCTATAATTTTAGAAACTGCTGTATTTTTCCAGACTTAAAGAAATGAATCCATTTTCGGTAAGTTGTTTACTGATCTCCCCACTTGTCTTACATTGTATTTAGGAATTTTATTAGGGTTCATAAATTAAAGTGGAAGAATAAAAATAATAAAATTCAGCATGAGAAATGCATAAAAAAGCAAGATAAAATTGACATGGTGAAATAGGCAGGTTATAAGACCTTAGAGCCCTCTGAGGTGAGTACAAATTGGTCTCAATTTTTCTGATACTATGGGAAAAACACATTTATTACATGGTTTGAATTGACTCTAAGGGGGGGAGCATGCTAAATTCTCAATGGATAGCAGGTTTCACATAGAGCATAGTGTTTCAAAACTAACCTGAAAATGAACACTCAGTGTTCTACAGTTATAACTATTACTGATTCCTAAAATACAAACCAGTCAGTAACTTTTTCTAGAGTTGCTAATATAGCATGGTCTCAGACAGCTCTTACAAGTACTCACTTGATGCCTAGTTTAAACCTGGAATGTGTGGCAGGAATCTACTACAGGTTCCTTAAGAACTCTCCATAAATTTCTCTCAGCTAGTATGTATGTACTGATTATGCCATAGACTGTTCAAAGTTATATTTCTTGACCAATATAGTAATGCACTGCATAGCAGCATTTCAGTGATGGGCTGTATGTAGTAACATGGTCCAAGAAGATTATAATGAGGCCCCAGAATTTCTGTAACCTAGCATGGTTGTAGCTGTCATAACCTTGTAGAGTAACCCATTACCCATGTGTTTGTGGTAATGCCGGTGTAAATAAACCCACTGTACTGACAGTTGCATGTAAGTACACATACAATTATGATCAGTGAATATGTATACATATAAAGATAAATATAAATAAATATAATTATACATAGTTTTTATTTTGAAATAATTCCTGGTTTACAAGTAATCATTGTACACCTTTGTGAAATGCAGTATTTGTTTTTAATAATTGTTTTTACTTATCTATTTATTTGTTGTCATTTTTGAGCCACCTGGTCCAGGACTTGAACCACAGTCAGTTATGTGGGAATCCACAACTTAGCCACCACTGCTGGATTATGATTTTTTATATTACAGTGTCATTGTGTCTCTATTCTGTTTTTTATTTTCTTTGCTGTTCAGAAATATTTTATCTTACATAATCAAGTTTCTCTATTTTTGGTGGTTTTTGTCCATGCCTCATGGGTCTTATTTAAGTAGTCTTTGCCCACTACAACATGTTGTTCTCCTACATTTTCCTTAGCAGGTTTATAAATTTGGCCATTATATTAAAGGCTTTAACCCATTTTGAGTTAAATGTAACTGGTAAGAGATGATCTGGTTCTACTTGAATGTTGGTGGATATTGAGTTCTCCCAGAAGCATTTATTGAATTTTTTTTTTCCACAGGTTTGATCTGTGCCTTTGTCAAAATCAGTTGGCTGTATGTTAAGTTTTTTTGTTTGTTTGTTTATTCTATTCATTTGGCCTGTATGTCTGTGTTTTTGCCAGTACCATGCCATTTGGGCGATTATGGATTTACAATATATTTTGAAGTCAGGACTAAGATGCTTCCAACATTATTCCTTTTGTACAATATTGGTCAGATTATATGTGTCTTTTGTGATTCTGCATAAATTTTATAATTATTTCTATGTAGAACATTGCTGGTCTTTTTGTAGAAATTTCAATGAATTTGTAGATTACTGTTGTGTAGTATTAGCACTGCACCTATATTGATTCTTCAAATTTATGAAAAGGACTGTCTTCCCTGTTTTTGCATATTTTTCAAGTAACTTGTTAAGCTTTTATAATTTTTTTCATAGAGGTCTTTGACTTTCTTGGTGAGGTTTCTTCCAAATAGTTTTTATAGTTATTGTTAATGGGGTTGCCTTCTTCATTTTTTTCTCATTTTATTCATAGTGTAGAAAAACACTACAGATATTTTTAATTACCCAAGGGCTTGTGTACTTGCTAGAGAGAGGGATAGAGAGATGGAGATTCAGGAAGGGAGAGAAAGCACCCCAAAATGAACCATAAAATGCCATTATAGGCTATAAACCTACTTGGGCAGTATACTCTGGACTAAACTGACAAAGCCAGGTTCCTCATGGATGTTACAATCCCTTTCCTCCAATTCGCCTTCCCATCAGGATTTTGGACACATGCACACATACACATACTCAACATGTTTCCCAAGCCCACAGGACCTTGAACTCAAACCACAGGTGATTATGTAGGATCTGGCTCCCTACACCTAGTATTTAAGCCCTGTGCAATGGGGAGAGCCTACTGTAGATTTTTCAATGCTGGATTTGTGGCCTGCAACTTTACTGCATTTGTTTATTTTATCTAAGAGTTATTTGGTGGATTCTTTAGGTTTTCTTATATATTGGGTTGTAAAGAAAATGTAGAAAAATGCATCATGACTTTTCTAATGAACCATTATATAATCAAGTCAGCCACAAATAGGGACAATTTAATTTTTTCTTCTCCAATTTATATGCCTTTTATTTTGTTCTTTCATCTGACTGTATTAGCTAGTACTTCCAGTATCTATGTTGAATGGGAGAGAAGAAAATGGACATCTCTGTCTTGTTCTAGTTTGAAGTTGAAAAAGTTTCCACTTTTTCTCATTCAGTATTATGTTAGCTGCAGGGATGTCAAATATGGCATTTATTTGGTTATGAAATGTACTTTTTATGCCTATTTTGTTGATTCTTAACCATAAAGGACCATTATATTTTATCAAATGCTTATTATGTGTCAATTAATGTGATCATATGGTTTTTCTCATTTCTTCTCTTAATGGAATCTATTACATTTGCTGTTTTATGCATACTGAATCATCCTTGTATTTCAGGAATAAATCCTATCTGGTGATAATGTATGATACTTTTAGAATGTTGTTGGATTGGTTTCCATCATGAGATATGGTCCTATATTTTGCTTACATAGATATGTGCTACTTTTGGAGTTCCTTAAATCTTTTTGTACATTTATATCAGTCTCCGGTTTTAGTTTCCTTAATCATGGAGAAGTTGCTTTTTTTTAAATGTAGATCTCCTGGCGATGAGTTATTTTAACTTTTTAATTCCCAAATGTCTTTGTTTTATGTAATTATTTTCTGCTTAAAAGAATGCTCACTCACTAGAGACAGAGAGGAGGAAAAGAGAGAACACTCCCATAACCAGCGTCCAATAAGTCTTTTTCTATTCTTCCTGGGTGGCATTGGGTTTGGCCCCTAATACATCATAGTAAGTGATTTCTTTGACCCCTTCCTACTGCCAGTGAGTGGGCAGAAGCTAGTGTAGGAGCACTTAGCTTTTGACAGCTCAGACAGCCATCACTCCTCTAATTCTCAACACGCATTCTGGAAAGTTTCTGAAAACCCTTTTTTAAAAATATATTTTCCTACCAACAGTCCTCATTTGTAACATTTCTATATCTCCTTTAAGTCCATAAATTTCTTTCTGCAGGGACCAGCAGTTAGCGTAATGGCTATGTCGCTGGATTCACATGTAGTCGACCGTGGTTTGCATCCTAGTCCCGGTGGCTTTAACTCATGCCGGGCACGTGTGCATGGGTGCCCAAGATCCTGAGAGGAGGATGGAGGAGAAGGGATTGCGGCATGACCATCCCCGCGGGGGGTGATTTCTCGCTTTCTGTCTCTCTGTTTCTCTCTGTCTTTCTGGTGAGCACACATGCCCTATAGCAAAAATCTCTCTCAAAAAAAATTTCTTTGTGCATAGTTTAACTTTCTTGTCTGCTACTTGAAATGTCTGTATTATTTGAGTAATTTTACTTCTGAAATATGGGTCACATTTTGCTTTTATTTTACTGAATATGAATTTTAAATTCTACCCTGGACATTGTAAATTATACATCATGAAACTTGTGTATACTGTTACATATCTCAAAAGATTAATTTTTATTCTACACGTTGATTAACTGGCTAGATTCAAGTTCTAGATTCTATATGAGGAGCTGATTCTTCTTTTCTTTCAGTTTCTAAATACCTGCTATTTTGTAGGTACCTCTGAGTTCTGTATATGTGTATTTTAGTAGTTCAGCAGCAATTTTAATGAGTTTGATATGCAAACCCTGAAGATAATATTCTTTGGCTTCCCCTTTTCTAGGACTTATGACCTTCTTTCCAAATTTCTGGTTCTCTGTTCAGCCCTGAATGTTAGTTTTTGATAACCTGAGCCAGTAAAGGTGTAGCTTTTACTTTCATTTTTTAAAATAATTCTTTATTTTATTTATTCTTTCATTTATTTCTTAATTTGACCAGAGAGAGACAGAGGGTGAGAGTGAGAGGGAGAGAGAGGAAGTGAGAAAGCAAGCCACCAGATTCAGTACTTGAACCCTGGTCAGCCATGTGGGAGTGTCTGGCACCTTAACCACCACGCCACCTGCTGGTCCTAGCTTTTACTTTCTTGATCTGTATGTAAACTGGAGAGTTCCCTGTGGTAAAATGACAAAAATTTACAAAATTTGTCCTTTAACAATTCTCTAAATTTACTTCTGCCTTCTTTTAACTATTCTCCACTGCCTTTCTACGTTTTTAAGTCATACACACATAAACAGAGAAACACCCACACACACGTGTGTGTATATGTATATTTATATGTGTACATGTGTATTTATTTTTCAAAAATGTTTTTTTGTCTAAACCCTTTGTCATTATTTCATGTACCTTATTATTTTTAAGTGTTCATATGATAATATCTTTTTTCTATTAATTAATTCATTCTGTGTGTATTGTAGCTTTATTTTCTCTACCCTGAACTATTTCAAATTTTCTAAGTCTAGCATTTTTTTACTACATGAATGTAGTCTGTCTGCCATTAAAGACACTTATATACAAGTTAAGTAATGGTGAAGTAATGCCTACATGATAGATTTAATGTGCTTCCTGTTTATATATGGTCCATAAACTTTTTGTTACCTTAAGTATAATATTTTTAAAATGGTTATTTTGTGGTTCACAATATTTACATTTGACTTTTAATTTACCTTCAAACACTTACATTACAGCAGTTTGTGTATAAGAACTCTATAATATTGTAGTTACACTTTTCTTAGTTTCTCTACCATGTCATCATGCATTTTATATTGTACATATTATAATCCCAACATGTGACTTCTTTCACTTTCCTATACATCCACACACTCAGGTTTAACCACATGACTCAAGACCTATAATCATAAATTACATTGTAAGCATGGGTTGTCCACATAGTCAATAGCCATATGTTGCTTCTAATGGACACTGCCTTTTTTCAAAAAAGAATTATTTATTTAATTTTATTTATAATCATTTTATTTTGCTCTAGGGAACTCACACTCATGGTGGGGGGAGTGAGAAAGCAAGCCACTAGTTTGTGCCTCAAACTGTTGTGAGCCATGTGGGACTCCAACACCTTTACCACCTCACTACCTGCTGGCCCTAACCAATGTCTTTTTTTAAAAAGTTTGAAAAGAAGAGCAATTTATGTGGGTCCTCACTTATTTTTTATTTCCAATATTCTTGTTTGTATCTTACCAGATCTTTATCTATTACAACGCTTTCTAGTTTGTGACAGTTTGGATATCATATGCCTTCCTGTAGTTGTCTTTCTATTGTCTTTTGCTGTATGAGTTTGGCTATGTTTTAAGACCATGACTTTTATGATACCAACTGTATGTATGCAAGTTAAGATGATATGATCCCCCAAATCACCTTAGACCTTATAATTTCTAGAGGCAAGTATGAACCTAGGAAGGTTTTTATACTCACTGCTATGATATATTACTATGCAAGAAACCAGTAAAATCAGCCAGGGGACAAGATGCACAGGGTTCTATGGGTCATTTGCTCAAGTTTCCAATTGTTTTCTTTCAGTAGAATTGTGTTGATATTGCCTATTTCTCCCAACAGTAATGGATGACAGCACTCACAGGACACTGCAAACATGAAAATCTCATCCAAGCTATTGTTCAGAGTTTGGGGTTTGTCTACATAGACATGCTTGTCCACCCATGTGATTTTTTTCACTTTACCATGCAGCCACACATTCATCTTTAACCACATGATTTGATATCTACACTCATAAATTACATTGTAAGCATGGACTATCCATATAACCCATAGCCATAGTGTAGGCAAAAATATTCTTGCCAGGTTAGCAATTCCAAAGGCTAAGAGATAATCTTCTGGAACTTCAACTGGCTGAATGTTTTCTGGGAGATCTATTTATTCATTAGAATATACAGCTTTTGACATATAGACTGAGAGTTTTGGCTTTATCATTTTCATCAAATTGAAAAATGATCAGCCTTTTTAAAGACATTATTTTCATCAGATTGAAAAATGATCAGCCTTTTTAAAGATAGTTTTTTGACTCAGCTATTCACTGAGGTGTTCAATTACATTTATAGGATACCCTTTAATTTTGCCCCATGCATGACAACTTACAACATGGCGTGCTTTCAGTTGAGATTTAGTAGTAATGCAGCCTCTTTCTCTGGTGGGACTTTTTATCTTTAGCTAAAGGGGAATAAAGATTTTGGAGCATAGGAAGCGTTATTTCTTCATTTTTCTATAGGGATACTGATTCTTTTAGATCTTTTCTTACAAATATGTAGTAATTCTTATTGAGAAAATAAATGTTTGTGCTGTGACTTGCTGTTTTACTTTTGAATTTGTTTTCAATTTTTATTTTTGTCATAAGAAGGTGTTTTGATATATATAGACTAGAGGTGTGGTTACATACAGATTTCTTCCATGAAGGACACTAGAGTAATAAAATAGGCACTTCAGTGTGTATTCATGCTGCAGTTTAGCCAATCAAGGTCATAGGCAAGCAGATTCCTAGTGTGTTTAGGGACACATTGGGAAGTGAACCCAAGAACTTTCCATGGGACCTGAGCATTACATGTGTGTTACCACTGCATGTCTGTAGCTGATTTTGTTTTCAAATATATGTATTTAAATTTATTGATTTTTACTTGTATGGCTTCAGAAGTTTGAGTTTTGTATACTGATCTTTTCATTATTTCTGGTTTGAAATTTTTAATTTATGTTTTATTGTACACCATCGTGAGATACAATATGGGTTTTCAAAGTATTCATGCAGTGTGTAGTAATCAAATCTGTGCTATTGCCATGTTCATCAGAGAACATTACTTTATGTGAGCACCTTCAAATTTTGTTCAACTAGTTTTGTGGGTATATATACATACATATACATACTTACATATATACACACACATACATACACACACACACACACACACACACACTTAAGATTGTCAGCATCTGTTTCTATTCCTTGTGGTATATTGTGCCAAACACATTTGTTTGTATACATACATTTTCATTCATTTCTCTTAAATGATTTCTTTTGAATAGATCCCACCTCCTCACTGCCACATTGTCTTTGGTATCTACAGTTGCCCTCTCTAAATCTATATCTAAATATTTTGGTGTCTGCTGCATAGTTCATCTATTCACTTGGAACATACTTTTTTCCGTTGTTTGGCTTATTTAATTTACCATTAAATCTTCTTCATTTATTTACTTTGCATTCAATGAACAGATCTCTTTATTCTTTATCCCTGAGTAGTATTCCATTGTGTCTATGTGCCACATTTTTTAATATGTTTTTACATTTTATACATAAGGTATCTGTTACCAAAATTGTTTACCTAGGTAAGTCACCCAAAAGTTACTTGTTGCAAAGAGTTTACCCAGCTAAACCACAAAACCATAAATTCAAGATATCCAAATTATATTTTATTAATACAACAAGTAAAAACTGATTTATCATCTTTATATAGAATTGCAGAGGAAACTGAAAAATAAAGCCTTTTTGTAAAGGAACATGCCTGCATGTAAGGGATTCTGATCTACTGTCAATTAACTAGAATTGTCATATTTCTTCTCTATATCAAATAAAAACCTTGAAAGTCAAGACCTTGACACTCTTTGATATCACCTGTATTATTTATTTGTTTCTATTAATTCATTTTTTATTTACATTTTTAATACATTCAATTACATTATTTAGCTTACAACATGATCATTTCAATATATGAACATTTCTCCCCGGTCTAATTGATCAAAATATAGCAACATTACCTCCCTGTCTCAACAATGCTGTCTTCGTATACCTCCTCCAAATGTTCTTCTCCAGGCCCCTCTCCTCCACACACCCCACATCCGGCATTCACATTCACCTCTTCTGTTTGTACATCCCTTAGCCTGTCAGTTTCAGTTATAGAGTGCGGACATTCGGTATATATTAAGTGGGGACGTACAGTGTCTCTCCTTCATAGCCTGGCTTGCTTCACTCAGCAGTAAATCTTCCATATTCTTCCACTTTCTGTCAAAAGCCAGGGTTTTGTTGTGCTTAATGGCTGAATAGTATTCCATAGAGTATATGTGCCACAGTTTTTCAATCCATTCATCCGCGGGGGCATTTAGGTTGATTCCATGTCTTAGCAATCGTGAAAAGTGCCGCAATAAACATCGATGTGCAAGCACTTTTCCAATGAGAAATTCATCTGTCCTTTGGGTAGATGCCAAGAAATGGGATTGCTGGATCATAAGGCAGTTTTATTTGTAAATTTTTGAGGAATCTCCAAATTGTTCTCCACAGTGGTTGGACTAATTTACATTCCCACCAGCAGTGTAAGAGAGTTCCTCTTTCACCACACCACCACCAACACTTATCATTTTTTGTTTTTTTAATCTTAGCCATTCTGACTGGGGTTAGGTGGTATTTCATTGTTGTTTTGATCTGCATTTCCCATACAATGAGGGATGTTGAGCATTTTTTTCATATGCCTTCTGGCTATTCGTATGTCATCTTTAGTGAGTGTTCTTTTCAACCCCTTCTCCCATCTTTTAATAGGGTTCATCATCTTTTTTTCCAAACAACTTCTTTAGTTCCCTATGTATTCTGGTTATCAATCCCTTATCTGATGCATAGTTTACAAAAATATTTTCCCATTCTGAGGGCTGTCAATTCACACTAATTACTGTGTCTTTTGCCATGCAGAAACTTCTTAGTCTGATGTAATTCCACTTGTCTATTTTGAGGAATATCGACTGTGCTTTAGGGGTCTTATGTAAGAAGTCTTTTCCTACCCCAGTGTCTCCCAGAGTTTCCCCAGGGTTTTCTAGAAGCAGTTTAATAGTTTGGGGTCTTCCTATTAATTCATTTTTATATAAAATCACTGTATCATTACAGTATGCAAAATAAATTTTCCAGCCACAATATACTGTATATTAGTCCAGTTAAAGATATTGTCATACACATTATCAACAATAAATAATTTGCCTTTTTTTGTCCCATGTTTTTCTTTTCCCTCTTGATTCCCTTCTTTCCCTCCTCCATCTCCCTCCCACACTGTCTCTAGTATCCACAAGTCCTCTCCTTGCTTTTATATCTTCCAATATTTCAGTTTCTGCCATAGAGTATTGACATTCAGTATCTATTGATTAGGGGCAAAATGCCTCTCTTTCATAGTCTGATTTGTTTTGCTTAGCAGTAAATCTTTCATATTTATCCACTTTCTATCAACTTCCATGGTCTTGTTTTTTATGATTCAGTAGTATTCAATAGTATATATGTGCCACACTTTTTCAATCTATTCATGTATTCATGGATGCTTAGGTCAGTTCTATATCTTAGCAATTGTAAATAATGCCATGGTAAACATGGATGTGTAAGTACTTTTTTGATTGACTCTATTCCTCAAGTTTGGGTAGGTACCCAAGAGTGGAATTGTTGAATCATATGGTAGTTTTATTTGTGGGATTTTGAGGATCCTCCATATTGTTCTCTATAGTGACTAAGCTAATTTACATTCCCATCAACAGTGTAGGAGAGTTTCCTTTTCACCACAACCTCATCAGCACTTGTCATTGTTTATTTTCTTAATCTTAGCCATTCTGACTAGTGTTAGGTGATATCTCATTATAGTTTTGATTCGTATCTCCCTTGTGAGAAGGGAGGTTGAGCATTTTTCATGTTTTTTTGACTTTTTATATCTTCTATCATCTTCAGAGAGTTATCTGTTGCTCATTTGCCCATCTTTTAATGGGGCTGATCTTTTTCTTTCTTTCTTTCTTTTTTTTTTTTTTTTTCAAGTGCACTGCTTGAGAGCTATGTATGTTCTACTTATTAGACCCCTATCTGAAGCATACTTTGCAAATATATTTTCCCACTTCAAGGCATACTTTGCAAATCTATTTTCCCACTTCTCAGTTCATGCTAATTCTTTATTTTGCTGTGCAGAGGCTTTTGAAATTACATGTTCTCACATGTTTATTTTTGAGGTTATGGCCTGTGCTTTGGGATCTTATGAATAAGTTCTTACCTATGCCAATGTCTTCATGGTTTCCCCTGCATTACTCACCAGAAGTTTTATAGTTTGAGGTCTCAGGTTTAGATCTTTGATCAATTTTGAGATGATTTTCATTCATTGTGAGAGATAGGGGTCCAGATTTATCTTTCTACAGGTGGATACCCAATTTTTCCAGACCCATTTGGTAAAGAGGTTTTCTTTTCTCCATTAGATTGACCAGTGCCCTTTGTTAGAAAACAGTTGGCTATACACTTGGGGATTTATTTCTGGGATTTATACAGGTTCCTATTGTCCACATGTCTGCTTTTGGGTCAATATCATGGTGTTTTGATGATCACAGCTTCATAATGTATTTTGGGTTCAGGGAGTTTATTTCTGGGGTCTCTATTATGTCCCCTTGGTCCACCTGTCTGTCTTTGTGCCAATACCATTGTGGGTATTTTTTTTTTTATTTATTAATTCACTTTACACCATCACAACACACAAATGAATTTTCCATCCAAAATACACTGTGCATTGGCTCAATCAAGTACATCCACATATATGTTCTCAGCAAATAATTTTCCAATTCTTACGTCCTGCATACCTTGCCCTTTGTCTTGCCATCCCTGATTCCCCATCCCCCACCCTCTGCTATGTCCCACCTTCC
>NW_006203922.1:150271-167570 GCF_000334495.1 Tupaia belangeri chinensis
TAGGTGGCGCCATGCTTGTCCTTGTGGATCTATGGTTTCTGTTACTGGGAAGGCTTCCCCTTCCTCAAAGTTCATTGTTGGTTGTGGTATCTGAACTGTTTTAATTTTTGTGCCAGGGGTAAAAGTGGGCTGATAGCGATTCTGTTAGGAATCTGTACTTTTAGATTTATCCACTCTCAGTTTTTCCAATTGTGATATTAAGTCTTGATGTTTCTTTTCTAATTGAATTTGTTTTTCAAATTGTTTAATTTTACTCAAAATCTCTTTCCTAGGGTCAAAGCTGATGCAGATGCAACTGGGTTGTAAGATGGCAGTCGTTTTTTGAAAGGTGGCCATTTTGAATCATTGTATTTGACTGCCTTTGTTTCTAAAGTTTTTTGTTCAGATGGCCATTTTGGGTTATTGCACGTGGCATTCTTTGTTTCTAAAGTTTCTTTTTCTGGCAGCCATTTTGAGTTATTATATTTATCAGCCTCGGGCTCTAAAATTTCCTCCTCTGAACTAGTTGATGACTCATTTTTCGTTGGCTCTTGTAGAGCCTTAAGGTTGTTTTTTCTTTTTTAGATTTTTAGGGTTTTGTCTTACTTTCAGGACTTTTAACTTCTTCCTCACTATCTAGGGAAATAAGATCCTCTCCCTGTTCTTTTTCAATTTTAGAATCCTTGGTTAGATCTGAGGTGGCTATAGCCTCCTCCTGGGGTTGGTCATTTTGCATGATCTGCTCTCCCTTAGCGATCATAACGGTAAGGGCTTCTATTAAGCTCTGAATAGATATTTCGTGCTGACTAAGCTTTTGTCCCATTATTACCCATACTTAAAATAAAATATAAGTAAATACTTACCAGGACGTCTTCTCTTCGTCCTTCTACGTTTTTTGTCAGCCTTTCTTGGTACGATTCTCTGCCGTCCCCTTCTGGATGAGTCTATGCTTGTCCCCTTCTGAACGAGTCTATGCTGTCCTCTTTTGTTTTCTGCCAGCTTTTCTTGCTTGCTCTGCACTGGAGCCTTCCTCGGGAGCTCTTCACTGAATCCCTTGTACCCAAGTTCGTGTTCAGGTGCCACGTGTCCTGACCCGTGGGACAGTTAAACAGGTTCCCTGGGGGAGGGAGTGAGAGACGTGACAAACACATGCACACACAATACGAGGTGCTGATCAAGTCTTCCATCTTCTTCTTCCATTTATTGAGGAGAAATGGCGAGTTATATACAGCTGGTGGGCACCAGTTGGTAGCCTGAAATGCAAATTAGGTAGAACAGCATGAACCAATCATTGATGTGGGTAACCTCTGCTGTTGCCTAGAAACCCAACCACTTCTGGGGAGAACAGGTGGTCACATGATTTCTTTTTTTCTTTTTTAAGAGGTTTTTGCTATAGGGCGTGTGCGCTCGCCAGTCAGACAGAGAGAGACAGAGAGCCAGAAAGCGAGAAATCACCCCCCAGGCGGGTGGCCATGCCACAATCCCTTCTCCTCCGTTTTCCTCTTGGGATCATGTGCATACACACACAAGCCTGGCGTGAGGTTTTTTTTCTTTTTTTTTTGAAAGGTTTTCGTTATAAGGCGCATGTGCTTGCCAGACAAACAGAGAGAGACATAGAGACAGAAAGTGAGAAATCGCCCCCCAGGGGGGATGGTCATGCCACAATCCCTTCTCCTCCATTCTCCTTTCGGGATCTTGGGCACACATGCACACGCGCCCGGCGTGAGTTTTAAGCCACTGGGTCCAGGACGTGAAACCATGGTTGACTATGTGGGAGTCCAATGACATAGCCATTACGCTAACTGCTGGTCCCTCTAGCTTTTTCTTTTGAATCACAGGTTCTCTTTGAAGCTATTTCATTCTAGATTTCCGGTGTACCAATAGAGCTGTGTTGGGCAGCATCATCAGTTCCCATGCTTCACTTATTCTAGCCACATGTCATAAGGTTGGGTCCTTGATGTGCTGGATATTCTGTCTTACATAATGATCAAGATAGTTTTAAAGATCGATAAGTTCAAAGGTAGGGGAAACTGCAGGTGTTTTAGTGGGATGGATGGTAATTTTGAAAGTATGCAGGATCCTCAGCTGCACCTCCTGTGTCTCCCTACTTCCTTCTGCCCTCCTACCACATTGTTTTAATGTGGTTGGTTCTTAGTTATACAACACTTAGGTTGATTACTTGTCTTAAGTACTGTGGTTCCTGCAAAACATGAATGTAGAAATGTCTCTCTAATATCTTGGGTTTCTTTTGAGTTAACACCTTCACCAAAGTTGCTCTGTACTGTACTCCATAGCAGTTGTGCTAATTTACATTCCCACCAACAATGTAGGCGAGTTCCCTTTTCTCCACTGCCTCATCAACACTTATCATTATTTATGTATTTTAAAAATTTTAGCCATTCTAACTGAGTTTAAGTGGTATCTCATTGTGGTTTTGATTTTAAGTTAAATTTTGAGCACATTTTCATTTACATTTTGGCTATTCATGTATCTTCCTTGGACAATTGTCTGTTCAGCTCATTTTTCTATCTTTTAATTGGATTGATGGTTGTTTGGAGGGCTCCCTTTTAATCACAAACTCCCCATTACTTGTGTATCTTATATCATAGCCATTCTGACTGAAGTTATGTATACTTCAGTGTGCTTTGGATTTGCATTTTCCTTATTATATGTGATATTTTTAATATTTCTTCATATGCTTTGTGTCCAATCAGATGTCTTCAAGAGTTGTCTGGTCAGACCAGCTGCCCATCGTAAAGTTGTATCATTAGTATTTTTGTGAGTGAGCTGCTTTAGTTCTCTGTATATTCTGGTTTCAATGCTGTATCTGAGGTATTTTATAAATAATTTCTATTTTGTTAAATTTTAATTAGACATTAAACCTCTTTATGTGCTGTTGGATTTCATTTGCAAGTGTTTTACTGATGATTTTTGCACCTGTATTTATCAGGGCTATTGGTTTGTAGTTTATAATTTGCCATGTCTTTGCTTTTGGTATCAAGGTGACAGTGGCTTCAAAAAATAAATTTTGGAGGTTTCCTTCCCATTGGACATTTATGAATAGTTTGATAAGAATTGGTGTTAATTCTTCTTTAAAAGTTTTGTGACAGTCCAGTCAGGTGGCGTGGTGGTTAAGGTCACTGTATGGCCAACCTGGCAGTTTGAGTCCTGGACCCAGTGGCCTTAGAGACAAACTGGTGATGAGTGTATGCATGTCCAAACTCCTGAGAGGAAAATGAAGCAGAAGGGAAGAATAATTTCTCACTTTCTCCCCTTCTCTCTTTTTCTGTCCCTCATCCCCATGTTGCACAAGCACACACACTATACAGTCAAAAATATAAATAAATAAATAAGTAAAAGGAAGAAATAAAAAAGACTGAGAAAGAGAAAAACTTTTGTAGAATTTAGAAATAAAACCATCAGGACCTGGGCTTTTGTTTGTTGGGAGACTATTACTGAATTCCATTGCTTTTTGTTGGTATATTTAGGCTTTCCATTTGATTGTATGATCCAGATATGTATTATACATTTTTCCTTTACAGTGCGTGTGCATGCTGGAGAAACAGAGATAGAAAGTGATAAATTACTGCTCAGAGGTAATGACCATGCCACAACCCCTTCTCCTTTATTGATGGGATTCTGGACACACATGCACACACCTCCATTGTGAGTTTCAAGGACTTTAACTACAATCAGGCATGTGAGGGTCCTGTGACATAAATATATGCTATCTGCTTGTTCTGATCCAGGTTTATTTTAATATGTCCTGAGATTATTTCATTTCCTCAAGGTTTTTAAATTTGTTGGTGTATAGTCACTCAAAGCACCTATAATTATCTGTGTATTTCTGTGCTGTCCATGGTAATACCATATTTTTCACACTTTATTTTCCTGGTGGTTTTTTTTTTTTTTTTTTTTTGCTTTTCTACTAAATAGTTTGTTGGGTTTATGGAATCATAACTGCAGCTTTTTGTTAAATATTTTTTCAGTCTTTGCTATAGGGTTTGTGCACTTTCTGGAAAGAGATGGGGTGGGGTGGAAAGTGAAAAATCACCCCTCCTGGGTGGTGACCATATTTCAGTCCCTTCTTTATTTTTCCCTTGTGATTTGGGGCATGCACACATGCACCCAGTGATGCCAGTTCCAGGACTCAAATAATACAGTCAGTCATGTAGGATCCTGCTGCCTTAACTGCCATTGGCTGACCCTCAGTTGTTCTTTATTCACTGTTTTACTTACGCCTGTTCTAATTTTTATTATTTTGTATCTTCTCTTTTAATACTTTTGTGATCTCTTGTTCCCTCTTTTTCAGTTTGCTGAGATAAATCATTAGGTTATTTATCATCTTTTTTTAAACGTGTGTGTGTGAGTGCTAATTGCTATAGACTTGTCTCTTAGGAGTGCTTTTGATGTGTTTAAAAGCACCCGGAGAGTTGCAATTAAATTATTACTTGTTTCAAGAAATTTTCTTTTGTACTCTTAATTTATTCAGTAATTTTGAATCTACTCGGGGTAAGTTATGTAACTTTCATGTATTTGTAATTTTTTTTTTTTTGAGAGGTTTTCACTATAGGGTGTGTGCGCTTGCCAGATAGACAGAGAGACACATAGAGACAGAAAGCGAGAAATCATCCCCCAGGGGGGATGGTCACACCGCAATCCCTTCTCCTCCATTCTCCTCTTGGGATCTTGGGTATGCACACACACGCACCCGGCATGAGTTTAAGCCAACGGGTCCGGGACGTGAACTGTGGTCAACTACGTGGGAGTCCAGCGACATAGCCATTACGCCAACTGCTGGTTCCCAGTATTTGTAAATTTTTGAAAGCACTTTTTGTTGGAGTTTAATTTCATCATATGTAGTAACAAAAAAGTTGCTCTATATATTTCTGTTTTCTTTTTAGTTTTAAAGACTTGTTTTGTGCTCTGTTATAGGGTCAGTCTTCAGAAATATTCAATGTGTGGCTGAGAAAAATGTGTATTTTGATGTTTTTGGCAAAATCTTCTGTAAATATTGGTTAGTTTATTTGGTTTATTTTATCATATATGTTCTGTGTCTTTTTTTTTTCTTTTTATGGCTAAATGATCTGTCCAGGGGTGACAGTACAGTATTGAAGTCCACATGAATTAGCACATCATGATCAGTCTTTCTGTCCATATCTAGCAGTCTTCCTTTCTCATGTTGAATGCATAAAGTTTTATGATTTTTATATCTTCTTGGTGAATGAATCTTTTTAATACAATGTGGCCTCTGACCCTTTTTATACTTTTTCTAAAATAGTTTTTACAATAGGATATGTGCATCCTCACCAGAAGGAGAGAGAAGAAAAGTGAAAAACCATCCCCTAGAAGGAATGGTTATACTGCAATTCCTTCTTCTCCATTTTCCTTTTAGGATTTTTGGTATGTATGCACATGAACTTGGTGTGATTTTTAAGCCTCCAAGTCTGGGACTAAAACTGCACAATCAGACATTTGGGACCCAGCTGCCTTAACTTACATGCACAAGCTTATGTAGTTTCTCTCTTTCTCTCTCTCTCTCTCTCAGATATGTATCAATTATTTAATTTTAGTTATTAGGAGTATTTAACTGGCTATATGGCACACACACTCACTGAGTATTGGGAGAAGGGTTCCAGAAAGCAAACCACCAGATCCTGTTCCAGAACTTAAACTATGGTCAGATTCGTAATATTCCAGCACCTTAACCTGCCTGCCAGCTCCCCTGCTGTCATATTTTTTAAATGTCTCTCTTTAATTTCAGTTGACTAGTACCTTATATATATTGTTAGTTATTGTGGTAGAACATTTTTATCCTTTAATGTTTCTCTCTTAACTGTGATACTGCCATTCACACCAAGATATATACGTATTATGTTAAAGAACATCCTAAATCTTTTATTGAAGGCATCTAATATAAATCAATATTTTAAAATATACCCTGTGTGGATGGAACACAGATTTTTTTTTGATAGAGCTGTGAATATTATAAAATATATTAGCACTAAATCATTTTTAAAAATATCTAGAATGTTAAAAATTTAGACCAGCCTATGGAATGAATGTTAAGGCATCAGGATCCCACATGTCAATTGCATGGTTTGATTCCTGAACCCAGTATCTTGAGAATCACAGTAGGCACATGTACATGTACAACCTAAATCCTTAAAGAAGGGAGAAATGGAGGAACATGAATTGTGCCATGAACATTCCTCTTTGGGAATGATTTTTTGCTTTCCATCTGCATCCCCCAGAAACACGTGAACCCTTTAAAAATTATTTAACAAACTTTTTCTTGTTTTAAATGATCTGATTCTCTTTCTCTATCAGTAAATATTATTTTGTTATTTTATTTTAATTTCTTTTATACATTGAATCACAGATGTCACATAGCTTGTAATGTGAATGTTCCAACAGGAATACATTTCTCATTGATCCAGTTGAGATTTTTGTACATTTTTTCCAATCTTGAATTATCTTAAACCTACCAGTTGACCCCAGGTCCACTTTCTTTGATTAGAATAGCTTCAGCTACCACTTAAATTTTCTTTTCTTTTCCTTTTTGTTTTTCTTGGAGAGGTTTTTGGTATAGGGTGTGTGTACTCTTGAGAAAAACAGAGAGAGATAGACAGAAAGTGAGAAATTACTCCCCAGGAAGGATGGTCACACCACAGTCTCTTCTCCTCCATTCTCCTCTTGGGATCTTGGGCACGCATGCACATGTTCCTGGCATGAGTTTAAGCAATCGGGTCTGGGAGTCGAACTGCGGTCAACTACGTAGGAGTCAGTGACATAGCCATTACGCTAACAGCTGGTCCTGCTATCACTTGAATTTCTGCTGCTTCCTAAATATTTGGCTACTGAAACTTCAAAGATGATGTGCACAAGATTCATCTCATTACTGCTCAGTTTTTTCCAAATTTTAACTTTTAGCTCTCATATGTATATACCTGCTTAAACAGAAGCATTTAGTTAAATTTCTCTTTTGATTCAGTGTCAAAAACGTTAGTACCAATTTTTTCTGCTCTCTTTTTTTTGGGGGAGGTGGGGAGATGAGTTCCCTATTTAATATTCTTATTTCTCTATAGTCTGATAAAGATGGTCATGTTACAACTTGGTTTTAACCCTATTATATCTTGTTTTTAACTCTATTATATCTTTCAGAGTAGTATCCTTAGTCTGCAGTCTGTGGATGGCAATTAGACTGCAAATCTGGTTATATAATGTATCACTTCTTTTGGCTTTATATTATTTATACTCTGTGTTTAAGCAAATGTTAAAGTGATATTCATATTTATTTGGACTCTATCAATATTTTTGAATGCACAACTGTAGTATAAAGATGCTTGTCAATATATTTCAACTTATAAGCAATTAAAAGTATGAACATAAAGTATTTTATTGGAATTAGGTTAAGTATTTAAATACAAAATCACTTTGTAATCAGTTCCTTGAACACATTTACTGCCCTTGTCTTTCATCACAGACCAGGAATACTTACCTAGATATACTGTTTCTACTTCCATTAATATTAGAAATATTCTTTGTGCTTTCACAGGAAGACTGCTATAGTTACATTTTTTAAATTTATTTATTTATTTTTGTAAATACATTCAATCACATTATTTAGCCTACAATGTGAGCATTTCAATATGTGAACATTTCTCCCCAGTCCCATTGATCAAAATATCTTGAACTGATAACACCATACCTCTCCATCCTATCAATGCTCTACCTCTGTATCCCTTCTCCAAATCTCCTTTATTAGGCCCCACTCCTCCACACACACCTCATCTGACATTTACACCCATCTCTTGTGTTTATACAAATGTTAGTCAATCAGTTTCGGTCTTAGAGTGCAGACATTCAGTATATGTTAAGTGGGGACATACAATGTCTCTCCTTCGTATCCTGGCTTGCCTCACTCAGCAGTAAATCTTCCATTTCCTTCCACTTTCTGTCAAAAGCCAGGGTTTTGTTGGTTTCTATGGCTGAGTAGTATTCAATAGAGTATATGTGCCATAGTTTTTCAATCTATTCATTCGTACGGGGGCATTTGGGTTGGTTCCATGTCTTAGCAATCATGAATAGTGCCACAATAAACGTCAATGTGCAAGCACTTTTCCAATGAAGAATTCTTCTGTCCTTTGGGTATATACTGAGGAGCGGGATACGTTGATCATATGGTAGATCTATTTGTAGATTTTTGAGGAATCTCCAAATTATTCTCCACAGTGGCTGGACCAATTTACATTCCCACCAGTAGTGTAAAAGAGTTCCCCTTTCACTGCACCCCCACCAGCACTTATTATTATTTATTTATTTATTTTTAATCTTAGACATTCTGACTGGGGTTAGGTAGTACTTCATTGTTGTTTTGATCTGCGTTTTCCTTATGATGAGGGATGTTGCACATTTTTTCATATGCCTTTTGGCTGTTCATATGTCATCTTTAGAGATTTTTTTTCAACTCCTTCCATCTTTTAATAGGGTTGATCATCTTTTTTCCAAACAGCTTCTTTAGTTCCTTGTGTATTCTGGTTATCAGTCCCTTATCTGATGCACCTCCACATACACCTCATCTGGCATTCACACCCATCTCTTGTGTTTGTTCATCCGTTAGTCAATCAGCTTCAGTCATAGAGTGCAGACATTCGGTATATGCCAAGTGAAGACATACAATGTCTCTTCTTCATAGCATGGCTTGCCTCAGCAGTAAATCTTCCATATTCATCCCTACCCCAATGTCTCCCAGAGTTTCCCCAATGTTTTCCAGGAGCAGCTTTATAGTTCGAGGCCTTACATTTAGATCCTTGATCCACCTTGTCTTGATTTTTGTCAAAGGTGAGAGGTAGGGGTTCAGATTCATCTTTCTGCAAGTGGAAATCCAGTTTTTCCAGCACCACTTGCTGAAGAGGCTTTCCTTTTCCCACTGGATTGACTGGTACTCCTTGTCAAAAATCAATTGACTGTATGTTTGTGCATTTATTTCTGGGAACTTTATTCTGTTCCATTGGTCCACGTGTCTGTTTCTGTGCCAGTACCATGCTGTTTTGATTACCACAGATTTGAAGTATATTTTTGGGTCAGGGAGTGAGATGCCGCCCACTCCACTCTTCTTCTATAAAATTGCTTTGGTAATACAGGTTTTTTTATGATTCCAGACAAATTTTATGATTGACTTTTCTAGATCTGTGAAGAATGTGTCTGGTACTTTGATTGGCATTGCATTAAATATGTAGGTTAATTTGGGTAGAATTGCCATTTTGATTATATTCTTCCAATCCATGAACATGAGATGTCCTTCCATTTTTTTGTGTCATTTTCAATTTCTTTTTTTTAGCTTCTCATAGTTTTCCTTGTGGAGGTCTTTAAATTCTTTGGTTAGATTTATTCCTATATATCGTATACTTTTAGTTGATATGGTAAATGGAATAACTTTTTTCAGTTCTATCTCAGTCTGCTTGGTATTTGTATATAGAAATTCTATCAATTTCTGTTTATTGATTTTATATCCTGCAACTTTACTGTAATCATGAATTACTTCCAGTAATTTTTCCATGGAGATCATTGAGTCTTTTATGTATTCAATCATGTCATCTGCAAACAGAGAAAGTTTCACCTCTTCTTTTCCCATTCAAATGCCCTTTATTTTTTCCTCTTTTCTGATTGCCTTAGCGAGGACTTCCAGTACTATATTAAAATGGAGTGGAGAAAGTGGGCATCCTTGTTTTGTTTCCTGTGTTTCGTGGGAAAGCTTTCAGCTTTTCTCCATTCAGGATGATGTTCACTATGCGTTTTTCATAGATGGCTTTTATTGTATTGAGAAATGGCCCTTCTATGCTGATTTTGCTGAGAGTTTTGATCATGAAGGGATGTTGTATCTTATCGAATGCTTTTTCTTCATCAATTGATATGACCATATGGTTTTGATCTTTGTTCCTGTTGATATGATGTATTACATTTTGGTTTTGCGTATGTTGAACCAACCTTGCATTCCTGGAATAAAGTCTACCTGATCATGGTGTATGATCTTTTTTATAAGTTGTTGAATACTATTTCCTAATATCTTGTTGAGAATCTTTGCATCTATGTTCATCAGAGATAATGGTATATATATATTTTTCCTTATCCTGTCCTTATCTGTTTTAAGGATGAGGGTGATAGAGGCTTCATAGAATGAATTAGGGAGAGATTCACCCTCTTGGGGCTTTAGAAATAACTTGAGCAGAATGGGAGTTAACTCTTCTTTGAAAGTTTTGTAGAATTCAGAGGTGAATCCATCGGGGCCAGGGCTTTTCTTTGTTGGGAGATTATTTATTACTGATTCAATCTCCTGGCTTGTTATGGGCCTATTCAGACTTTCTATATCCTCTTGGCTCATTCTTGGTAGATTATATTTGTCCAGGAATTTGTCCATCTCATCCAGATTGTCTTGTTTTTTAGCATATAGATGTTCAAAGTATCCTCTAATGATGTTTTGAATTTCTACTATGTCTGTTGTTATGTTACCAGCCTCATTGCAGATTTGATTCACCTGGTTCCTTTCTCTCTACTTCTTAATAAATCTCAATAGTGGTGTATCAATTTTGTTTATCCTTTCAAAGAACCAGCTTTTACTTTCATTTACTTTCTGTATAGTACGTTAATTTTCTATTTCATTTATTTCTGCTTGGATCTTTATTATTTCCTTTCTCCTGGAATTTTTTGGATTTTTTTTGCTGTTCCTTTTCCAATTCTCTGAGGCATGATGTTAGGTGATCTATTGTCCTTCTTTCCCTCTTCCTCTTATGTGCACAAATTGCTATGAACTTCCCTCTTATGACTGCTTTGGCAGTGTCCCAAAGATTATGGAAACTCGTGTCCTCATTGTCATTGGCTTTCATGAAACTTTTTATTTCTGTCTTTTTTTTTTTGGGAGGAGTGGAGTCATTCAGGAGCAGGGTATTTAGTTTCCATGTTTTTAGGTATTTTTGAGGATTTCTCTTAAATTAAAATCAAGTTTAATTCCATCATGGTCAGAGGATATGCTGAGTATAGTTTCTGTGCCTCTGAATCTGTAGAGGCTTGCCTTGTTTCCTATGATGTGGTCAATCTTCGAGGAAGTTCCATGTTGGGGTGAGAAAAAACTATATCTCATGGTTTTTGGGTGGAAAGTTCTGTTGATGTTTGTTAACTCCAATTGATTCATGGTATCGTTTAGATTCTTTATTTCTTTACCTATTTTTTTGTTTAGATGATCTGTCCAGAGGGGATAATGCGGTGTTAAGATCTCCAACAATTAGTGTATTGCAGTCTATCTCCCCTTTCAGATCTAACAGTCTTTCCTTCACATATTTGGGTGTTCCTGTGTTAGGTGCAGAGATATTTATAAGAGTTATATCTTCTTGGTCTATAGAGCTTTTTACTACGATATAGTGCCCTTCTTTGTCTCTTTGAACGGTTTTTGTTTTAAAGACTATTTTGTCAGAAATTAGTATTGCAACTCCAGCTCTTTTTTGGTTCCCAATTGCATGGAAAACCTTTTTCCAAGCCTTCACTTTCAGTCTATGTATGTCTTTCTCCATGAGTTGGGTTTCCCGTAGACAACAGATAGATGGTTTCTGTTGTTTTATCCATTCAGCCAATCTGTGTCTCTTGATTGGAAAATTTTAACCATTAACATTCAATGTTATTATGGATGTTACAGGATCTGTACTGACATTTAAGTTGGACATCGTCTTAGTTGTCTCTTATTTTTTTGTTTTTGGCTGTTGATTCTTTAGTTTTCCTGGAACAGTACTTTTTCAGAGTTTCTTGAAGAGCTGGTCTGGTATTGGCAAATTCTTTCTGGTTTTGTTTGAGAAGATTTTAATTTTTTTTTTCCCATATGAAGGATAATCTTGCAGGATATAATAGTCTTGGTTGAAATTGTTTCTCTGTTAACACTTTTAATACGTCTTCCGATTCTTTCCTTGCTTGCATTTTTTTTCCGATGAGAGGTCCAGTGTTAGCCTGATGGGATGGCCTTTGTAAGTTACTTCTCATTTCTCTCTTGCCAATTTTAGTATCATGTCTTTATCTGTGGTCTTAGACAGCCTGGCTAAGATGTGCTTTGTGGATGATCTTCTGGGATTGATTCTTTTTGAGGTCCTTTGTATTTCTTGGGTCTGAATGGTTTTGTGCCTCTCTATACTTGGGAAATTTTCTTCCAGGATTTCATGTAATAGATTTTCCATACCGCTATTTCTTCACCTTCTGGGATGCCAATTATTCTGATGTTTGGGCATCTAATGGAGACTAGTATTTCTCGTATATTATCCTCATGTGTTTTTTTTTGGTGTTGTTGTTACTTTTTCAATCTTTTTGGTGTTTTTTTGTAGGTCAGAATTTTTATCTTGTGCATCAGAGATTCAATCTTCAGCATGGTCTAATCAGCTGTTAATACTTTCCAGAGAGTTATTGATTTCCTGTATTATAGACTTTATCTCTAATAGCTCCACTTGATTCTTTCTCAGAGTATCCATTTCTTCTTTCACATCCTGGAAGGACTTTGTGATTTCCTCTAGTTAGCTTTTTCTGTTAGAACTCACAGAATTTGGTCACCATAAATGTTCAAAAATTTTTTTCTGTCATTTTGGTAACATTCAGCATATTTACAAGACATAGAGGGAAGTTTTCCTTTGTTGGCCACGTATTTCCTTGTTTATTCAGACCTGAGGCTCTTTTTCTACTTCTAGCCATTGGAAGATGTATTCCCTTTTGAAAACCTCTTGGGGGAATATTTCTCCCACTAGGAGTAAGAATGTTTCCTTTTCATTGGGAATAGATGTTTGCTGAAGTCTCACTTCTGTTGTTTTTACCAATATGCTCTCAAGAGGGGAACTCTACTGAGGTATCTAAAAAGCAGTATCTCCATTCTCACAGGTGGATCAGTACAAGGGAGGATTCCACAGACACTTACCTTACTAGGGAATTTCAGATATCTGATTCTAGACCTGTTTAGTCCCTCTGGCAGGGTAAAAAATGAAGAGGAGAGGATAATATGAGACGAAATGAAAGACAACAGAGAGAAATAAAGAAAAAATCATGTGCCGCATGTTAAATTTCATCAGAGGCCTGAAGGTGGACCTTGTGCCTGCTGCCAGGAAAGGACAGTATGTGGAAAGAGGCAGAGTTAGGAATTAACAAGAGAATAGAGGGGCTCAAAGAAAAAAAGCCATAGAAAAATTCTAGCTACCTACCTTGGAGGTGGGGTCTTGGGCAGGGGAGTCTGTAAGTGGGGCAGGGGTCAGAGATGACCCTCCCTCAATATTCCTTGCTGGACAGAGGCCTGTAGGTGGACCTTGTGCCTGCTGCCAGGAAAGGACAGTCTCTATAGTTACATTTTCATAAGAACATTTGCATACATGTTCATAACATCATTGAGTTGAAGCACAAATTGATAATACATTAAAAAAAGAAAAAGAAAAAAATCTCTATTTTTTTTTAGACTGGTTACCATAAACTTGTGTCTAACTTACTTAATCTAATTCATTAATGCTGATATGTATTTATACCCATGTGTTTGTATAAGATAATAAACACCTTGACATAGCAGAATATTTATTATGCTTTTATCACTTGCAGCAAAAACATTTGGAGATATCTGAGGCCCGTTTAAATTCTAGTACATAACATTAAATAACATGTCCCTACCATTAAGTTGGCTGTTTTCTTAGTTGTTATTGAACTCTAATTTCTGTGTGTCTGTGTCCACCATGAGTTTTAAGCAGAAAAAAAAAAAAAAAACTAATAAATTTTGCAATATATATAAGTTAGCATAGAGATAGGATGTTTATACTTTATTTTTTTCTCCCTTTACAAAGAGTACAGAAATATATAGAGGAACAAGCATATACAAACATACTGCTGGTGTGGACGTGCAACTGTTAACTGTCGCGCTGTCAGGTTGCTAGTGAGAATACAAAATGCCACTGCTACCATAGCAGTGTAGGTCTAATTAAGAGAAAAAGTGGCCCAGCCTGTGGCTTGGTGGTTAGGTGAGCTGGATCCCACATGGCCATACTGCACAGTATGAGTCGTAGACCTGGGGGCTTGAAAAACATCTCCTGGCTGCGTGGTCACTGGGGAGAACCTGCTGCTGTGCTGACCGTGCTCTGCCAGACACGGTGTCCATGGAGCTATAATTTTAGAAACTGCTGTATTTTTCCAGACTTAAAGAAATGAATCCATTTTTGTCTCCTTTTATAGTTAGTGTTCAAGAATTTCATAATGTTTAATACTATTTAGGAGTGAGATTTCATTCTGTAGTTGATGTCAGTGGCACTCCTCTTTAACAAAATGCTTCAATCAGCCCCTTTATTGTACAGCTGATAAACCTGAACTGTTGTTACTCTTCAGATAACATACATGAGTAGTTTGGCAAAATTACACACTGCTTTTCATTAACAGGACAATCCATTGCCAAACCTGCAGTGATCTTCAAGTTGGAACAAGGAGGAGATCCATGTACATTAGAAGAATTTTCCACCTTGAGCCTCCCAGGTTAGTCAGTGCTTAGTTTTCGGGAACTAGTGCAATGCATTTTCTTTTAAAGAGCATATATATTATTGAGAGGGGAAAACAAAATGTTAGTACTGGTGAGGTTAGAAAAATATAGAAATGTTTTCCTGGGGTAACAGTGTGAAAAAATACTACTGTAAAATACTTACCTTTCAAAAATACTACTGTAAATTGCTACAGTAACATATTAAGGAGAGAGAACCATATTTCTTATTATAGATCAGTACCAATATTTGAAATATACAGGAACAGTGTAAAATAAATACTCAAATATAATTTATGGAAATGGTTGTGTTTTTCCAACCAAAGAGGATCAATACGGGAGAGACTGCTTATAAATGGAAGAAACATAGGAGCATGTGGTAAGACAGTTCTTATTGACTAGTATATAGTTCAGGTGTGGAAGAAATCATTTTACAAAAAGTCTAAGTGTCTCATTCAATGGAAGATACACACATGAGATGCACAGTATAAATGTAGAGAATATGAAAAGATATTTTTAAAATCATTTTTACAATAGATTTTAAACTCAGAGTAGAAGATGCCTATTCCTAAAAAGAGTAAGAGTAATTCATTCTTTTTGTAACTGAAATTCTTATTGCAGAATTAAAATCTTGCTTTTTATCAGTGAATGAACACAAAGAAAATACCCTATAAAAAACATAAAAAATCCCTTTTCCAGAGGTCAGAAATTATGGTAACCAGAGAAATTACAGAGATGTAAAACCTTATGATGTGTATAAATAACCAAAGCTTTCAACTATTGTTATATATCAGACAACTTTTACTGGAGAAAAAATTTGTACATAAAACATTATATGAATTTGTCGTGTCTGAACACACCCCTTACTGACCATTTGAAAACTTATACAGGAGAGAAGCCCTATGAGTATAAACAATGTAAGAAAACGTTTTCCCAGAATTCAGACCTCACTGTTCATCAGAGGAGTCATATAGAAGAGAAATCCTATGAAAATAAAATATGTGGGAATATGTTCTACAAGAAGCCACACTTCACTCTACATCAGAGAACTCACACTGGAGAGAAATCCTATGAATGTGGAGAATGTGGAAAATTTTTCAGTTCCAAGCCAATCTTGAGTAGACATTGGAAAATTCACACAGGAGAGAAACCCTATGAATGTGAACAATGTAGGAAAATGTTTTCCCGGAAATCACAGCTCACTGAGCATCAGAGAACTCACACAGGAGAAAAAGCCTTTGAATGTGAACAGTGTGGGAAAAGATTCTCCAGCAAGGGGTACATCACTGTACATAGGAAAACTCACACAGGAGAGAAGCCCTATGAATGTGAACAATGTGGGAAAATGTTCTCCCGCAAGTCATATCTCACTAAGCATTGGAGAACACACACAGCAGAAAAACCTTATGAATGTGAACAATGTAGAAAAATGTTCTCTTGCAGGTCATATCTCACTAGGCATTGGAGAACACACACAGGAGAAAAATCCTATGAATGTAAACAGTGTAATAAAATGTTCTCCCAGAAGTCATATCTCACTGCCCATAGTAGAACTCATACAGGAAAGAAGCCCTATGAATGTGAACAATGTGGAAGAAAGTTCTCCCAGAAGTCTCACCTCACTGAGCATCAGAGAACTCACACAGGAGTAAAAGCCTTTGAATGTGAACAGTGTGGGAAAAGATTCTCCAGCAAGGGGTACATCACTGTACATAAGAAAACTCACACAGGAGAGAAACCCTATGAATGTGAACAATGTGGGAAAATGTTCTCCTGCAAGTCATATCTCACTAAGCATTGGAGAACACACACAGGAGAAAAATCCTATGAATGTGAACAATGTAATAAAATGTTCTCCCAGAAGTCACATCTCACTGTCCATAGAAGAACTCATACAGGAAAGAAACCCTATGAATGTGAGCAATGTTGAAGAAAGTTCTCCCAGAGGGCACACCTCACTGTACATCAGAGAACTCAACACAGAAGAGAAACCCTATGATTGTGAAGAATTAATACAACTTTTCCCCAAAAGTCACATCTTCCTGTACATCTGAGTACTCACACTGGAAAGAAACAATGTAGGCAACATTTTACTACTGGAAGGCAGGGCTCATTGTACATCAGGACTCCCATAGAAGTTAACCCTTATGAAGATGAAGAATATAGGAATTTTTTCTCCTAGAAACTATATTTCATAAGCATCTGAAAAGTCACACTGCAGAGAAACTTCATGAATGTAGGGAGAATAGAAAGTCTTTCATTTATAAGTCAGCCCTTAATGTACATCAAAGACTTCACAAAAGGAAAAGCCTGTGAATGTCAATGTACCAATAGAAAATTTTACATCTAATGTAAGTCAGTCCTTACTGTATATCAGAGAACACAGGAATAACTTCTATAAATGGAAATGGTGTAGAAAAATGTTTTCAGAGTAATCATTTCATGTTTTACATTAGAGCACTCACAAGGAAGTGTGGGAACTGTGGTAAAACCTTCTTGAAGAAGCCACAACTTACTGTGTATCAGAGAACTCTCAGATCAGAAATTGAATGAATGTTAAAAATGAAGAAATCTTTTTATTAGAAGTAAAAGGTTACCATACATCAGTAAACTCAAATGGGTCAAAATCCTCAGTAATGTAAGTTGTGCTATAATTCCTTGAAATATTCAGAAATATGAATTGATCTCCGAAGGTAACAATATTGAGCTTTTTCTCAAATTCAGCCAGACACAGTAGTTAAAATTAACTACATCAGAAAATTTGGGGATGATATCTGTCTACAAAAAGAGAAT
>NW_006203922.1:167640-172874 GCF_000334495.1 Tupaia belangeri chinensis
TTTTTTTTTTTTTTTTTTTTGAGTGATTTTTGCTATAGGGCATATGTGCTCTCTGAAAAGACAGAGACAGAAAGCATGAATCCATCCCTTCTTCACCATTCTTCTCTCAGGATCTTGGGCACTCATGTACACACACTGGCTTGAGTTTTAAGTTTGTGGCTCTGGGACTTGACCTGCATTCAAATATATGGGAAGTCAGTGGCATAACTATTACAACATCTGCTGGCCCTAGCAAAAGTTTATTTCTGTGATTCATGTTTGATCTTTAAAGATGCAAGAGACTATAACCACTGATTTTGGCAAAAATAAAAATAAATATAGAAAGTTTTCTAGCTTCCACTTTCATGGCTGGCAATCAAACAGAAAAAAGTTTTTCAAAGCATAATGGAAACTCAGATTAAAGGCCATATAAACATTGAAAATGGTTATAGGTACTAGAGACAATGTGAGAAGAAGATGGGAGAAAGGGGATAGTGTAAGGAAAGAAGTTATGGAGAAAAATGGGCAGGCATTTTTGGGATATAGAAATTGATTATAATATGTTGATGATCATGTGTTTTGTATCCTCAACTGCTCTGGTGAGAAGTATATTCATTTTGGATAAATTCAACTTACAAGCTAAGGGATGTATAAATTAAATGTATATAATAAATTGAAATTAAATAAAATGTACCATAAATGCCTTAAACAATATTCTAAGGCATTTTAGAACCTGGGATCTACTCATATGTACTGAGAGGGCTCTGTAAATGTTCCTCTGGTAAAATGTCCAAGTTTACTTTGAGAATGAAACTGATCTAAGTTGGACAGGAGGCATTCGAGAGTTCTGGGTGTGTTGAGGCACAGCATAGTCCTAGGTGGTTATAAAATTTCCAAGATCCTCTTTGAGTGTTGATCACAGCTTTTGTGGCCAGCGTTAGTGAAGAGATTCTGAGCCAGAACACCCACTGGTCCAGAAATGCAAACCAAGGTGAATTGGTATTGGGCTGGTTTTGGTTTTGGTTGGCCCAACATCATGACCCAGGTAGAACAGACCAAATTATGGTGAGTGAGATGTAAGGTAGCTGCTCAGTCGTGATAGGAACAGGCTGGTGGACGTCACTATGAGCGACAACGTGAAAAGTGATATGACCAGACTTACTGTGTGCACTCACATTGCCTAGCAAACATTACTGCTATCTGTATGACTCTCCATCTTGTAAAACTAACTGGAGTGGTTGCACAGTAATATCAACATATTGAAAAGTACTAAATTACATATTCTTTGATATGTTTAAAATGTGTCAAAGTTTTGCCTCTATCATACTTTAGTCAGGCCTCTCAATCTTTTAGTTTCCTCTGCATACTTCCTTGTAAAATCCCTTTTGAGCAAATAACCCACCTAAAGTAGTTTAGCAAGAAGCCCCACACTAAATATCAGATCATTTTAAATAAGTGATTAGGTTTCTTATGGTCCACTACCCTCTGTGTGATGTCTGATCAACCTGTGTCCTCAGTAAGAATCCTATTATTTCAGTTTATCCAGAATCTCTCATATTCCTAATGTTTCTTTAGTTATTTTTCATCTGATAATCACCACACAGTTCCTCAGTTGTTATTTCCACTGCCCATGCTGTATTTGAAATTCAGCCCAATTTCTCTTCGCCACTGAAATTCCCATTTCTAGGTACCATAAGCTTACGACGATGATCCAAAATAAAGCTTTTCTCACCCCACTTTAACCAATGTCTTTGAATCAATTTCTTTAAATAGATTTCAAACTTTTTTGGACTGTTTTTCACAGTAAAAACAGTCATAGAATATTCAGAGTAGTAATAATAAAAACAAAAATAATGATGGGTTGCCAGAGTCTGGGTCAGGTGGGAGGAATGAAAAGATTTGACGTTGTATAATAATAGTTATAAATTGTTTAGTCTTACAAGATGGAAGAATTCATGAAGATGGATGGTGGTTATGGTCCTAGAACCTTAAGAGGAAAGATTATAAATTTTATGCAGTATATATTTTATGAAAATAAATTTACTAATACTAAAAACACCAGTATATAAACATATAATCTATGGTGCTTGTTGAAGTTATACATTTAGTGACAAAACAATGATCAATGTTATTCCAGTAACAGGTTAAGACCTGAATAATTATGGCCCACTTGTGATAAAGTAGAAGGAAATACTGATGTTTTAGTATTAGCAGAATGTTCCCAGAATAAATTGAGTGTTCCTAGAAAGAGAGCATGCGCCTCAGACAATGACTATTGTCCTGACATTTCCTCATCTTCATGCCCACCATCTTCTCAGGGTACACATTGACCTGATAGACTTCCCATCTCCTAAATTTGTTCACTTTTGAAAAGACTTTTAAAGTTTCTATGAAAGGCCCATGATAAGAATGATATGGCAGGGGACCAGCAGGTGGCGTGGTGGTTAAGGCGCTGGACACACTCCCACGTGACCAACCACAGTTTGAATACCAGACCTGGTGGCTTGCTTTCCCTCTCTTCTCTCTGTGTATCTCTCTCTGTCACTTTAAAATAAATGAATGGATAAATAAAATTAAATAAATAATTATTAAAAAAGAATATGTCAAGTTGTTGCCAGAACAAATTTTATCCCAACGTATTTTGTGATCTTGTCCACCTCTCCCAAGAGACCAAATCATGCTTCACTGGTGCATCATTTTCACTGGATTAGAGGCATAGCATGTGCCTTAGAAAAAACTTCAGCATATTTTAATTATAAACAAAACTCTTAGTTTTGACATTTTAAAGATCCCTAATGTGGTATCTTCACTTAAAAGTGAAGTCAGTTGCTCTTCCTCTCCTGAAAAGTGTCCTTCAGAAACTAAAAACCATTTAGGATTGCCTGAGAGATTTCTTTCATGATATTAAGCAATCTTAAAGAAACTCATTAGAATATTTTAGAAAATTTTTTGCTCAGCCAGCAAAAATTCTCGAGACCTATCACTTGGTAGGCTGAGCATTCTACTGCCACCTAGTGTCTAGAATTTTTAGACACTAAAAGGATTGAATATACTCAAGGTTAAAACCTTGAGGAATAACCATGGTCAGTATACTTTGACTCGATAGACTTCTGAATTTTTGTCACTTTTGCAAAAGCTTTTAAGTTGTGAGAAATGACTCATCATAAGCAGTTTCCTGTAAGGGACAACTCTCTTGGAAACCTCACCTGGTTTTGTGTGTGAGGCCTTTGTTGTCCTACCTTTCAAGTACTTAGGAAAATGGGCCCACAAAAGTTGCAGTGTCCCCAGTCTTCATTGGTAAAAATGGGAATTCTTTGAAATTTCTAAATGGCATATTCATATGCATAATTGGGAAGAACTGGTTATAGAATCAGGCAAATTGAATGGGAAAGTTACTTTCAATGATATCTAGAAGCTGCCTCAGATATTGTAGAACCACCTTTTTCTCAGGAGGTAAATAAAAAGTTACCAGAATCCACTTTTCCACTACATCTCTGGCACCTCTTCATGCCCTTCTGTATAATCTTCCACATCATGAACTCTACTCTTTAACCTCCATCTCTACCCCCACAGAAGATAATGCAACAGACTCCAGTACCATCCTCTAACCACTCTAGTTTGGCTACCCTATCATGTAAACCTTGTAACAGATAAATACTAGCCTTAGTATATAACCTGTGAACCAAAACTGATGTTGTAAATTATTTCTCAGACCCAACTGAGGTCCCCATATGTGTTGCTAGGGGATTTGATTTAAATGTGTAAACTTCTAAGGCTACATATTGTGACCTTTATCAGCTGTCTCATTAGTCAATTCCTTCCCTAGTCTCTGTACAGAATTTTGAGCGTACACAAACGTGTAATTTTGAAGCTTTGGGGTCCAGGATTTGAACTGCAGTGTTGGCCATGTGAGATCCAGCACCTTAACCTGCATGCCACCTTCTGCCCCTCTTTTTTATTCTTTTTAAAGCTAGTTATCTCTCTGGAGGTTTGTCATGTCATTCATTGGTTTTCTCATCTCCTGAAATTGTATTGCATCTCATTGTATTTTGGTATATTCAATTTCCTGAATTTGGTTTCCAACAGTTATATCATTTTATCTACTTTAGTCATTAGAAAGAAGCTAGTATGTTCTTTTGGAAGTGAGATATTTCCTTCTTGTTGGTTTGGGTTTTTGTTTTACTTTTATTTATTTATTTTTATATTTCTTGTATTCCTTTGGATTTTAGACATCTCGTGGAGTATTCCTTCCTGATTTGAAGAGTACCTTCTATAGTGGTCTATTTATTTATTTATTTATTTATTTAACTTTATTTAACATTATTTTTCAATTTGACTAGTGACAGAGAGAGGGAAAATGAGAAAGGAATCCATCCAGTCGAGGACTCAAACCACGATTGGCCATGTAAAAGTCAAGTATCTTTAACCACCTCATTACCTACCTGCATGGTAGTAAATACCACGTAGTGGTGGTATTTTATTACTATTCATTTTTAGTATTTTTACATTATATTCCATATGACCATGACCTTTAGTAGAAGTTGACCGCTTTGAATTTAGTAGTAGTTGACCATTTCAGCATTGATTCTCATTGAGTTTTTTTTTCTTTCTTTCCTCTTTTATTATTATTATTTTTAATCAAGGATCATGTTAGATGGGAGGGAATTATCTTTGGAGTTAGGTAAGGGGACTCTGTGCCTCCATCCAAAGCTATGGTTTAGTGGGGCTCAGATGGGGCCCTGTGCAGGGCTAATCATTTACCAGGGGTGAGTGCACCCAGGAAGAATGTGTATATACTTGTTAGAGGAAGTGGACACTGGGCAGAGACCTTCATATTGCTTGGAGTGAGCAAGTCTTGGGCATGATTTCTGTTAGATTGTGAGGGATAAGAACAGAAGTGGGAAAATAGGACTCATGTGGTACTAGGAGTGGTGATCCTGTGAGGTACAGAGGTGGGCAGGACAAGCAGGACTGAGCATGTCCAGAAAAGCCACCTTGCAAGACTCTAAGATGAAGCCAGTGGGGACCCAGTAATATGTGGGCAGGAAAGTTCATAAAGCCCAGAGATTAGCAGCACAGAATGCCTTCCAAGTGTATACTAACCAGGCTTAGGTTAAGCTCCCCTTGAGACCAGTACATCTCCATGGGGCTTGAGTAGGGAAGCCTGCTATGCCAAGATGTAGACAGGGCTAAGCAGAAGGAAGGCAGAACATGTGGATCTAAGTGGAGCAGAATCAGGTGAGGGGCCTTGCAAT
>NW_006203922.1:172926-174306 GCF_000334495.1 Tupaia belangeri chinensis
TGTACGTGAGCCAAGTCTTTTAGGTCCAAGCAGAGCCTAGGTGACTGGACTAGGAGGGCTCAGGGTGACCCACAAACCTCAGAGGTAGTCTTGGGGAGGGCGTTAGAAGCCAGAGGCAAACTAAATTTGGTGGGGTACATTTGAGCCCAGATGTGTAGTCAGTAAAGCCTGTGGGACAGGGGTTCCACAAAACTTGAATGTGGCCCTGATAAGGCAGCCTCCTGAAGAATTTGTTTCTGAGTCTCACAGGATCAAGTGGGACCAGCGTGGCATATCTAGGGTGCCTGGCATCAGCCAGTGGTTGATAAGATCCAAGCAAACTCATGTGAGCAGCTAGGTGATTAGATGGTATTCTCCAGGATTACGGATGTCCTGTGGCAGTGGTCTGTCATCTTTCATGTAAGAGAGATGGCAGCCCCTGGTGCCCATTTCTTAGATACCCTCCTCTCTGCTTTTCCTACACTTAACAGTTCAGGGATATTCTGAAGGGCTGCACTGCAGGTGACCTTAGAGGGGAAAAGTAGTCATTCCCTGAGACTTGAGTCTGAAAAGAGGGATAGTGTAGGCCTGCCAGCTAGTTGGAGGATATATCCAGATCTCTCAGTCTTTGATGGGGTTGGTACTTTCCTACATACTACGAGTGGGGGTGGGAATGCACAAGGCTCTTGGTCTACATTGTGCAAAAGAGCTGGTAGTTTTCAGTCATTGGGGGTGTTCCCCTCGTTTCTCCCAATAACAGAGGATTCCTCTCCTCTGTATTGTCTTTCTACCCAAAGAACTGTGGAGATATAAGATTGGTCTTAATCATATTCTATGCTCTGCCATCTGGTTCACTTTAAAGACAGTGCCAAGCTCTTCGGGCAGGTTGGTAAAGAAAATTTAATGTTTACACTGAAGTGCTATAACTTTGTACTTTTCTATAATGAGTGTTGGCTCCTTGCCAGTTTTATTATTGCAGTTGAAGAGGCCAGGGTCTGAGGTTGGTGTATGAAATATGTAGTTTTGGAGAATAGTTCCTCTCCCCTTCTCCTTTGTGGTGTACAGGACTCTGGAGCATCTCTATGTTCAGATCATTGACTTATCCTTTATATCTCTAAGCTGAGATTCAGTACAATAGGAGCTTCCAGTCTATTTCTTGCAGTTTGTCAATCTTGCCTCACTGCAGTGCTAGCAGTGTTAGCAGTGTTGGCATTTATTTGATGCTGTTTCTTCTCAGAGAGATGCCACAGTAGGTGTTCCTCATCAGCCAGATAGTTTTTCCTAAAGGAGATGTCTTTTAAGCATTAGTTTACCATCTTTTCAGGTCAAAGTGTCTGTAATAAAACTACCTTTCCTTTTTCTTTCTTTCTTTTTTTTTTTTTTTTTTTTTTTTTTAGTTTT
>NW_006203922.1:174790-176472 GCF_000334495.1 Tupaia belangeri chinensis
TGGGGACATATTGCAGTCCAGCAGTTGTTATGGTAGTTGAGGCACTGGGTTCCTATGTGATTGACCATGGTTCGAGTCTTAGTCCTGGAGGCCTGCTTTATCAGTTTCTATCTCTTACTCTCTCTCCGGTGAGCACATGTGCCAAGTTGCTAATTAAATAATGATAGTATTAAATAAAATTAAATAATTTAAAAATTATTTTGAAGGATTTATTTAGTTAGTTCCATTTATTGTTATTATTATTTTAATTTTACCACTGAGTGACAGAGAAAGAGAGAAAAAGGGAAAGTGAGAAAGCAAGCCACTAAGTTCAGGACTCAAACAGTGGTTGGCCATGTGTGAATCCAGTGCCCTTAACCATCATGCTATCTGCTGGCCCCTAATAATTTTTTTTTAATACCATATTGTACTTTAACTTAAGCTAGAAACTTCTGTCTGGGGGTTTGGGCAGTAAAAGGAATTCTGCAACTCTGGCCTACCATTTCTCTTTGTCATTTACCTAACATTTCTTGAGCATTTTTTGTGCCTACCTTGTGCCTAAGTAGGCATAATAAGACCTTAACAATGATTAACTTAAACAACGACAAATACAAAAATGTAATGTTTCATACACATATATCAAGATGTCTGTCGGGGAGCCACCAGGTGGGATGATGGTTAAAGTGTGCTGGACTACTACATGGCTGACTGTGATTCCAGTCGCAGACCTGGTGGCTTGCTTTTGCACTTAACATCTCACATTGGTCAAATTAAAATAATAATGGTAATAATCAAAGCTAAAATTAAATAATTGTATAAAAAACAAAAAGATGGACAGAAGATTCCTCATGGATCCTGAAAACTAGTGATTTCAGGGAAAAAAGAGATGAAGATTTCCTACTGATAAATCAGCTTCCAGCCCACAAACATGAGTAGTAGTGGGCTCCTCTAGTCTTCTCTCTATCTCTGTTTCTCTCTCACTGTCTCTTTCTGCTTCTCTCTTCTCATTTTTTGGTAATTTTTCCTCCAAATTTCTACTCTACTTTGGATGAAATCATACAAAATGATAAGGACCTGGAAAAAAGAATTCCTTGGAAGAATACCCATCGTGGAGGTTAAGTAAACAAGGCAGCATGGTGGGCAAAGATGCTGTGAGTGACTGACCCCTTCTTTCAGTTGTTATTATTTTATTCATAGCCCAAAGCACTGATTCTAACACTCGGATTCATGGAAGGCTAATGAGATAATGTAAGAAACAAATGGTGTCTACTAAAGACCTGATAGGACATATAATATGTGCTCCAATATGTGTGTAAAAAGGGGTAGCATTTCTATGACCTTGGGGGAAATATGGCTCAAGATTTTTGGAACAAATGGGATAAATGTTTTGTGTAGGAAAAGACTGTTTCTCCATATCACCTGATTCATGCACTAATAAATTTCATGTTAACTATTCAACTGAGGTCCTTCAATGTGTACAATAATACACTGGATAACCATGAGACATACCAGAATAGCCAAGGAGAATAGTGTTGGCAATGACAGTTATCTTAACCAAAGGGGAAAAATAATTTTACAAAAACTTACTGGTGCTACTGGGCCAGCAGGTCATGTGGTAGTTAAGATGTTGGATTCCAACATGGTCTACAACAGTTTGAGTCCCAGACTTGGCAGACTGAAAATCATGCCAGCCATATATGTGT
>NW_006203922.1:178288-179838 GCF_000334495.1 Tupaia belangeri chinensis
TTTTTTTTTAATTTCAAGAAAAACAGTTTTAGGTTTTCTTTTTCCTGAAACTTTTTTTTAAAACTTAACTAATTTACATTCATTCCCTAATATCAGCACACAAAATGCGACTTCCCATCCAGAATATACTGCATAGTGGCTTAATCATGCATGCTATTTACAAAAATTTTCCAATTCTCCAACCCAGGAGAGGCAAAAGGGAACAGAATAGGCCATCTTGAAGAGGCACCATCATGGCGCCTGTGAACTAGCCATTTTGCATGTCACTTGTGTGCCATACAGTTTTCTTATTTTTGGGTTTTATTGAAAATTTTTTAATTGTATTTTTTTAGTTTTATTTAAAAGTTTTACTCTTTATTTTTTTCTTCTCTTTTTACATCTGTTTCTTGGGTTTGTTTGTTTGTTTGTTTGTTTGCTGTTGTTGCTGCTGCTTCACTCTCTCTGTTTCCTTTTCTGCATGCTCCTCAAAGCTCAGACTGAACTTCCAAGTTTGGGAAGAAAGCGACCATCCACCAGATGACTAGAAATCACTGCAGGACCACAAGAAATATGGGAAAGCAGGAAAATACCTCTCCTCCAAGGGAAAAGAAGAACTCCTCTTCATCCACACACAGTTCGATGGAAATCATGGAAATGTCTGATAAAGAATTCAGAACATCTAATGGCAAAGCTAACAGATATGGAAGAGAAGCAAGACAGTGAACTGCTGAAGAGGAAGAAGAAAGGAGATAATGAGTTGCATGGGGTGAGGAAAGTCATGCAAGATCTAAAAGAGGAATTTCACACTTTACAAAATAATCAGATGGAACTGTTAGAGATGAAGGCTATAATTCAGGAAGTCAAAATCTCCCTTGAAAATATTAAATGCAGACTAGATCATACAGAAAATATAACCTCAGAAGTAGAAGAGAAAATTGCTGGCCTGGAAAAATCCACCATGAAGACTGAGAAAATGGCCCAAAAATTTGAGAATGATATACAAGATACCATCAAATGTCCAAACATCGGGATAATAGGCATACCAGAAGGCAAGACTCATAAGGGCATTGATAATCCATAAAATCATGCAAGAAAACTTTCCAAACCTAGAGAGGCACTCAAAGATTCAGTCCCAAGAAATACAAAGGACCTGAAATAAAATCAACCCTAGAAGGTCTTCTCCTAGATACATTTTAGCCACATTGACCAAAACCACAGACAAAAACGAGATGCTAAGATTGGAAAGAGAAAAACATCAAGTTACCTACAAAGGATATTCCATCAGGCTAACAGCAGACCTCTCATTGTAAACAATGCGAGCAAGGACTTAATGGGAAAATATATTCAAAGAGATAAAGGAAAAGCAATTTCAACCAAGAATACTTTACTTGGCAAGAATATCTTTCATATGGGAAGAGAAGACAAGAATATTCTCAGATAAACAAAACCTGAAGAATTTACCAGCACCAGACCAGATCTCCAAGAATTCCTCAAAGGAGTGCTATATCAGGAAAATTAAATACAAACATAGAAATAAGAGTTCAAAAACTAAGAAAATGGGGACCAGCAGT
>NW_006203922.1:180710-182196 GCF_000334495.1 Tupaia belangeri chinensis
GCCACTATGCAGTATATTCTGGATGGGAAATCACATTTCTTATGCTGTTACAAAGGTCAGGGAATGAATGTAAAGTAATTAATTTTTAAAAAGTTTCAGAAAAAAAATCTAGAACTGTTTTTCTTGAAATAAAAAAATGCATTAAAATACATATTTGTTGATCGCAGTAAGCTATATAGTCCCAGTTAAGTCCTACTTTATAATATGTTCATTCTACTCACTGAAGTTTATGCCTAACGTTAGACTTGTGTTCATGGATATGTATCTATCCGCTGTGCATGTTATTGAAAATATTTTGATTAATTAAGATCTTTAGTGAGTCAATAGAATGTGGAAGGAAATACCATAGAAAGCAACCATGGATAACAGCGAGAGTGTGCGAGGAGGGTGGGAGAAAGCAGAGGGTGAGAGAGAGGCAATGAAGGATGGGAGAAAAAGTAAAATATACAGGAAACAAGAAATAGAAAATTATTTGTTGATGATAACACATATGTTAATATGCTTGATTGAGCTAATATACATTGTATTCTGGATAAAAAATCTCATTTTGAATGGTGTAATGATGTACAGTGAATGAATGTAAATAAATAAGTTTAAATAAATTTTTAAAAATAGTACTTATATTTTAAATTATAAGAGCATAACAAGTAACATTTTCCAATAAAAGTTTACTTACAAAGTAAGCACTTATTTTTCAAAGTCTGCCCTCATTGTTGTTGCATACATAATACTTTAGTAGTGTAAGAGTTGTTTAGATATTTTTTGTTTGGTATTTAGTCTTATTCAGTGTAATTTTCAGATTAAATCAGCAGTGCCCCACACACTCCCAACTAAGAAGGAAGGGAGCCTAGACCCTGTCTAGGATGAGTATAATTTATTCAGGTTGAAGCCCAACACTTCACAGGAGAAATGAGAAACATTCCTGGAGAAAGATAGTCTCAGCACATGAGGTGAGCAGAGTTCAAAGCAGAAGAGAAGTTTTCAGCCTCCAGAGCCAGGGATCACCTGCTCCCACGTGATGTGATTTAGGGATAAAAGCCCCTAAGATGCTAGGAGAACCCTGGTCATCCCACTCTAGAAGAGGTCATTGTCTTTTGACATTGCCACTTGTGCACAGAGACACACATGCTAAATTTACAGGTGGCTTCAGGATAAACGATGTTACTGGAAAAGAATGAGGGAGAAAGAAGAGAGGTGGAGGCATCATATCCAGTCCCTCAGCAACATGCCTGGACCTCAGCATAGGGAAGTGTGAAAATCCCAAGCTGATGGTGATGGGTTCCCAAGGTCCTCAGGTCTTGAGTCAGAATTCCCTAGGAAAAACTCAAAACTTAGACATGCATCACCACTTTAGGCACTAGAAACTAGAATGAGTTCCCTTCCCCAGTGCAAATGGGTCACAGGAGAGGAGAACACAGATGCCTCCTCCAAAGAAAGATTGCTGTAGTTTATGCCGGGGACCAGCCTCGGCGTGGGTGGGTTATCT
>NW_006203922.1:182385-183301 GCF_000334495.1 Tupaia belangeri chinensis
CTCTCTGAGGAGTGACAACTGCTAGGAATCATCGTGCCTTTTTATTGAAAATGTGATACATGCAAGTAAATGGGTGAGGGGCAGTAAAAGATTTACTCTAAGGAACAGGGTATACAAAGCATGGAAGCAATAATTATAAAACATGCTGTTTGTCTTGTCAGATCAGGTAAAATCAATCACAGTTTTCAGGATGAGGAAGTCCATTTGTCTGTTGTATCTTCTTCTTAGATCTTGATTACTGGGAAGAGTCTTTTGAAGAGGGGGCTTGCAGGATGTTTGATAACTTCAGTCCCTGGCCAGGGCAATAACGTTGCTGGTTGCAAAGACCTAGATAGAAATCTTGTCTTGCTAAGTAAAGACACAGTTAATATATGGACTATCTATACAGTACACCAATAGAGGGTGAGTCTATGATCTTTTAAGGGAAAGGAAGATGATCTTGTAGCTCAGGAGACAACACAGGATGTTTTATTAGCAGTTTTTCATAGTCAACAGCACATAGATGAGAAACTCTTTGTAGTTGAAAGCTACCTGTTGCTTTAGATAAGAACTTCCAGCTAAACTGGTTAATCTTTCTGTGGAATCCTCAGCTTTGTCTGCTGAGTCTGTCAATTAGTAAGTACTTTTGTTTTATCTCTGGGTGAATGTGCTGACTTTGCCTAGCATGAGCTAACTTTGGCCTGCAGCTTTAACAAGGGGTATGTAAGTAAAACTAGCCTTAAACTAACTTAGTTTTCATATGCTACTGATGCTACTTTGGTTTATACTAACTTAATCTATATGTTAATTTTGGCTTAAAAACAGACAGGTGGGGGAGTCTTAAACTTCCTGATCCTCATGTCAGTCTTAGGGAACCACATTCCTACAAGATCACTAATTGGCTTTATTGCAATGGTTGGGGGTGATGTTTTACCCT
>NW_006203922.1:183583-190881 GCF_000334495.1 Tupaia belangeri chinensis
GAAAAAGAGAACCTGAGCTGACACAAGCTTACCCTCTTGCCATGAGATGCCTCCCACCATGTCATGACAGCAGGGAGGCTCTCACCTGATGCTGGCATGTTGGTGTTGGACTTCTTAGCCTTATTTTAAAGTAAATTGCCCAGTGGAAATTCACATACAAAAACAGAAAATGGACCACATACAAAAACAGAAAATGGACCAAGACAGGAATGCAATGAATGAGTTACCTGAAGAACTGCACAAGCTTAGAGAAGTGACTGTTGGATTTGGTTATCTAGTGATGACTCATTATGCACTGAGATCCTTGGAAATACTTTCTACTTTCTGGGGGTTCCTCAGAGCAGAGAGCAGCCTTGGGGCTTGACGTACTAAGTAGGGTACTGCAGAATGTGGCTGAACATGGGGCTATTCATCCAGGGTCTGGCTGGAATGAGGCCTTGTGTGAACTGGACTGTCTAAGACAGTAGTGTCAATGAGAAAGGCAGAGGATGATTCTGAGTTCTAGATTTCCCTGGAAGCTTCTAATTCTCCTGTTTTACCTAGTTTAGCCCTTGGAGAGCCACTGCCTTGAGGACTGTCAAACAAAGAAAGTGTGTGTTGTTTTGGGTTTTCATGCCTGAGCCTGTAGTGTTGTCTGCAACCACCAGAGGGCAAATTGTGCCTACCTTGCTCTGCTGAAGCAGTGAGCCAGGAACATCTACTTGGAGTTCATTTTGACTGCCCCCTGCCCCTGACCCATTCTGCAGTTTCTGTGATGATTATCCATCTCCATTATATGAACTACTCAAAGTTAGTGAGATAGGTCTAAGATACTTTCACTTACTCATTTAGAAGCTGTCCTGAGCATTGTACAGGCACAGCGTTAAGCCTGGGTGTTGCACTGAAGACCATAATTTCTGCCTGCAGGAGCTTACTGTCTGAAGTGAGTTGAACAAAAACACAAAGCACTCAAGTGAAACTAAGCAGGTGTTCTGAGGGAGAGCTTGGCGCTACTTGATGGGCAGGTGGGAAAGGCCTCATTGAGGTGACAGTTTTGCTCTGAGCAGTGAAGCCAACCATACGCATGTCCATGAGCTATATCCCAGGGTAAAGGCTTAGCTGTCCAGAGATTAGATTGAAGAGGTAAATTAGACCAGAGAAGTAGTTATAACACAGCCAGTGTGAGTGGAGGAATTCTAGAAGGAGAAAGGATAGAGGGAACATGGTAGAGCCAGGCCTCTGGGCCTGAAGTAACTACTGGCCTCTGTTTCTGAGAGACAACATTACCCCAAATTTTGAAGCTTACAAAAATCTTGTAATATCTGAGAGCATGGACCAGAACCCAGGTCCAACTGAGCTAGTTGCTTTTCGTTCCAGTTCTCTTGGAAGAATGAGGCTGTGGTCTCAACTAAGGTCCTCTTGAAGGAGGATCATTTTCTGAGATCATGAGTTATTGGCAGGTTTCAGTTTGGAATGGAATCTAAATTCTTGTTTATTGTCTTGGGCTTCCTGTTAATTCTTTACCATTGGAGCCTTACCATCGAGCAAATGAAATTTCTAAACTTGATTCCTAACATTTAGGGATTTGATAGATCAAATAAACAGATAAGGGAAGGAACAAGATAGAAACCATAAACACAACACATTCTAGGTAGGTGATTCCCTTTTATTCTTTTTATCTTTTTTTTCTCTCATTTTTTTTTTCTAGAAGCCAGTAACTAAATGCAGTCCAAGCCAGAGAGGTCATTACACTAGGGTCTGTGTCCAAGAAGCAAGAATTGCTAGAACCCCATGATTTCATAAGCCAACATGAGGTACTAGGTTGTAATTCCAAAGAATCATTTATTCAGTTTGACCAGAAAGACAAGGGGAAGAGAGTGGAGTGAGAAAACAAGTTTCCATTTCCAGGACTGGATCCGTAATTGACCATGTGTGAGACAAGCATCTTAACCATCATGCCACCTGTCGGCCCCTTTAAGTCTAAATAAAATGGAAAAATACTGATAAATTTTATATCAGAGGGTCAGTATCTGAATTTCAGTTAATTACAACCTTCCTATGGTGCAGACTAGGAAGTAAAATCAAGAGAAAGAAAACAAAAAATGACTTTTCATATATTACAGACCAGAATTCAGACTGTTTGACGTTGTATTATATGCTACCTCCTACCGTTTTGTGTAATTCTCCCAGTTGTAAGTTTATGCATTTGCTATATGTGGTACCAGTCCATGGATTATATAGGTATTAGAGGTACACATACCTGGTGACAACCCTAAAAGCAGAAGCTGGAAAAATCTCCATTGTACAAGTGGGTAGATAGGGGTGGCCCTGAGAGGCAAAATGGATCATTCAGGTCATTGACCTAAAAATGAGGATCCAGCAGTACTAAAAATGAGGATCCAGCAGTGATCCCAGTTCTTTCTCTGAGCTCAGACACTTCCCTATTTCTGTGGGTGGGCTGTATGATATAGCTGTTTTCAATTGTGGATACGGGATGGGATGAGTATGAGTAGTCAGTGGTTCCAAGGAGTCCTTGGAGAAATAGGATCTGAATAGCCCAGGAAAAAGGGACCACAGGAAGTGGCCTGAGTTCATTGACAATAGACCCCTACAAAACTTGGAACCCTGATAACTAGTCACCCACATTCCAGAAATAGCCTCTACTCACCTCCCTTAGCAGAAGTCCTTTGAGAGAGACAGATGTTTTGCTCCATCTCAGCTTCCAAGGATTTGGGCTCAGGAAACTCCAGAATGAGGACCTTTCCTAATTCTGCAGATATTTGTTATTCACTCCCCACTGAGTCTCCTGAGCAGTCATGAGAAAGAATGCAAAGGTAACATGAGGCACTTTAGGGTTGGCCACCTCCCAGTCCCACCTAAAATATTCCTCACTCTTCTCTTTGGTTGGGGACAATGTGGGACCATGTGGGGATGAACATGCTCTGGTCAAGAGTAGGTGGTTAAGGAGGTAGAGACTTGGTGGGCTCATTGGTTACACACATCAGGTCATGGCTGGAGGGGCAGTAAGGGGAGTGCTGGAGCAGGGTCCAGATGTCTGTTTCACATTAACTCTGAGCTCTGGGCTGTCATCTGTTTTCATCTCAGGACTGTGTTCTTTGATGACACTCTGCTATTTGTCTGGTTCAGGATCATAAGGTCACATGGGCAGAAAACATGGCAAAGACAGGCAGGGCTCTGGTGCTTCCTGGACTCACTTCCATTTGCTGACCACTCCAGGAGGCTGCCATGGTCAGTGGGGACCCATCCTCCCTCTCTCTGGGTGAAGAACAGTTACCCATACAGCTGACAGAGGGGTTGATCTGGCTTAAGCATGTTGGAGGAGTCTCCACAAGCTGGGCCTGGAGATGTCTGGGCAGGCTTCTGCCCAGATGCTGCCCTGAAGATTCTCAGGGTTCCTCCCAGACTATCCTTCAGTGACTCATGGGTCCCAGCCTAAGGAGTTCAGACTCCTCCCCTCCTCCACCCCACCATATAGCTTTTTTTTGATCAGATGCAAAATCACTTTTTATGTTTTGGGAGGAAAATGTGAGAAAAACACTTTGTATTTTGTTTTTGCTTCATGTTATGAGTATCAGAGTTTGCATGTGGCTGAGGATCATTTTGAGTTAACTACCTCAGTCATCCCATCCCAGTGTGGAAGTGAATCAGGCCATATTCTGAATGACATGCAGGTGGGGACCTTCAGGGCAGGGCAAGCCCTTCTACATTGCCTATGTCCTGTGCATGTATCCAAAGTTCCCCACCTCCCAACATACCCTGGGCCTGCTGTTCCAAAGGTAAGTGCTCTCTCCCCTACAGTTCAGTGCCACCTTGGCCACTTGCTAGCTATGTGTTAGGAAGGTCACTTCACCTATATGAGTCTCAGTTTTCTCCTGTGAAAACTGAGGTAAAAGAATAGTAAACACACAGGGTTATTTCAATGTCTCAGACGAGTCAGGGGAAGGGCAGCCCCCGGGCTGGCCTTGTGGCAAGGTCTACCAAAGTGTTGTGCTTTCTTTTGTTTATAACTTTACAAAAGCACAAATATATGAAAATATCATAACTGCAATGTTGACAAGAATATAATTAATCTACCCCTATATGCATCTCACCAGTTTTATTAGTACTTACTTATTAGCATGTTTCCATGTGTGTTTATGTTTGTTTGTTTTTTATATGTAGGTTTATTTCCCTATTGACTTAGTAAAAATACAAATGCTTTTAATCACACAATTTATCTTCTGTTGTCCTTTAACCACGTCCCATTTTTCTTCTGCTCACCACTATGGCCATCCTTATTTGCAACCACAAGTTTCTTTCCCACTTCCATATATTTTTCATTCCAAGGAGGTTATATAGATGGGATCAAAAATTACCTAGTATTTTGTGATTGGACTTTCCAATTCACATCACTTTCTGGAGAGTCATTTAAATAGTCATGTAATTTGTCACCTTTATTCCTGTTGAATTATCTTGCATGGAGTGGATACACTACATTGACCATTTATACAGTCAAGGCATATCAATGATTTTCATTTTGGACTGTTGTGAATAAGCCATAGTGACCAGTTATGTATACTGTCTATGTCTATGTGTAATAGTAATGCTTCTCAGTCCTCTGGATACTTTGTAGCAAACAGGGTGTCAGCGTAGGTGTAAGTTTAGTATTTTTAGAAACTGTCTAGCTGGTGCCAGCTGGATCTCACATGACTGGATACATGGTTCAAGTTTTAGTCTCAGAGATTTGAAAACCATGCCAAGCACAGGTATGCGCATGCCCATAACACTAAAATGGAGAAATGGAGGAGAATGGATTGTGCTGTGACAATGCCTATGGTGGTACTTTCTTGCTTTCCATCTCTGTATCTCTGATGAACTCTGTACTCTCTTGCAAATTAAAAAATGAAAGGAACTCCCTAGCTGTTCTCCAAAAGGGCTGTATCATTTTGTATTCTCATCATCAATGATGAGTGATTATTTCTTCAGTTTCTTACCTGAATTGACTTCATATCATTTTTTATACTTTATGCACTCTTATAGGTGTGTATTTATGACTCATTGCTTTAATGTCATTCCCTTTCTCATCCTCCTGCTTCCAGTAGCACTTCCCAGGTCACATTGCATTGGTTATACTTAACATCTGTAGGATCCACTCAGAATATTGTGAGGACTCATGTTGCTTCTATATCTGCTGGAGGCCAAATTTGTGGAAGAAATAATTAAGGACCCTAGAATCTAGTGGTCAGGATACACAGGATATATGTCAGGGGATTTTATGTGCCTCCATTTATGTTGTTTCCATAGTCATTCTAGGGAGAAACACATTTACAAACTTCCTCATTTCATAAGTAGACTTTTCTATTTGTGAATACTCTTCTGAGGCCCAGGGTGAATCACTCACCCTCCAACACCTGGACCTTTGCAGTTCCTTCTAACAAGGTTTTCTGCTTCAGGTTTAGAGCACTTCTCTGCTTAGACAGCCACATTTACTCCCACTTATGCATGAGACAAGGATTTTGCTTATAACCTTCCTCATGAGCTAAATCAAATAGCTTGAAAGTGTAAAGAAAGAGGATGTTGTTTCTGTAGACTTTTGTAAGAATTTTGGAGTGATATAATCAAGAACCAAGCCTATCAGGAAAAGTCCTATATAAGACCAGGGAAAATATGTAACTTATCTATGACTTCTCTCTTTAAACCATTAATGCTTCCTCAGTCATTCCTGGGGAAAATGTGCCTATCACTTTTGCCCAATTTAAGGTTATATGTGTTTTCCTTCTTGACTGATATGCTGCTGTGAGACCTCTGTCTTTTTTCAACATAATGACAGGCAATTTTCTTCCAGACTTCTCTTTCTTTCTCTCTCCCTGTCATCATCCATTGTCATCATCGTGGTCTCCTCCTCCTCCTGTACTCTCTTGCAAATTAAAAAATGAAAGGAACTCCCTAGCTGTTCTCCAAAAGGGCTGTATCATTTTGTATTCTCATCATCAATGATGAGTGATTATTTCTTCAGTTTCTTACCTGAATTGACTTCATATCATTTTTTATACTTTATGCACTCTTATAGGTGTGTATTTATGACTCATTGCTTTAATGTCATTCCCTTTCTCATCCTCCTGCTTCCAGTAGCACTTCCCAGGTCACATTGCATTGGTTATACTTAACATCTGTAGGATCCACTCAGAATATTGTGAGGACTCATGTTGCTTCTATATCTGCTGGAGGCCAAATTTGTGGAAGAAATAATTAAGGACCCTAGAATCTAGTGGTCAGGATACACAGGATATATGTCAGGGGATTTTATGTGCCTCCATTTATGTTGTTTCCATAGTCATTCTAGGGAGAAACACATTCACAAATTTCCTCACTTCATAAGTAGACTTTTCTATTTGTGAATACTCTTCTGAGGCCCAGGGTGAATCACTCACCCTCCAACACCTGGACCTCCGCAGTTCTTTCTAACAAGGTTTTCTGCTTCAGGTTTATAGCACTTCTCTGCTTAGACAGCCACATTTACTCCCACTTATGCATGAGACAAGGATTTTGCTTATAACCTTCCTCATGAACTAAGTCAAATAGCTTGAAAGTGTAAAGAAAGAGGATGTTGTTTCTGTAGACTTTTGTAAGAATTTTGGAGTGATATAATCAAGAACCAAGCCTATCAGGAAAAGTCCTATATAAGACCAGGGAAAATATGTAACTTATCTATGACTTCTCTCTTTAAACCATTAATGCTTCCTCAGTCATTCCTGGGGAAAATGTGCCTATCACTTTTGCCCAATTTAAGGTTATATGTGTTTTCCTTCTTGACTGATATGCTGCTGTGAGACCTCTGTCTTTTTTCAACATAATGACAGGCAATTTTCTTCCAGACTTCTCTTTCTTTCTCTCTCCCTGTCATCATCCATTGTCATCATCGTGGTCTCCTCCTCCTCCTCCTTTTCTTCTTCTTTTTCTCCTATTCTCCTCCTCCTCCTCCTTCTTATCCTCCTTTTACTCTTCTCTTCCTCCTCCTCCTCCTCTTCTTCTTCTTTTCTTCTCCTCTTCCTTCTCCTCCTCCTCCTTCTTACCAAAGGCATATCCTAGCTTTATTAAAGGGCCCAAGCTGCAGAGTCAGTATAAAAACACAAAAAGTTCCATCAGTTAAATAACAATTTTTAAAAAGGAGGGGCAGAGAAAGAAGCCCCTAGGGCAGGGGCATGAGGACCCCTGCTCATGGCACCAGTACTGGTGGCAGGGTCTCCTGGTATTGCTGTTGCTATGAGGTCTGGGGTCAGCGACTGTCCTGTGGGAGCCACTGATCACTTGGGGCAGGG
>NW_006203922.1:191155-207494 GCF_000334495.1 Tupaia belangeri chinensis
CGTTCACGCCCATGCCCGCTGAAGCCACAGGGCCACGTGTGCCCTCGGTCCTCTCCCTGCCCTGCTGCCTGTGGGACATCTTCGGGTCAACTCCTGGCTGCTGGTTTTGGTTAACTCACTGAATCAGTTCCCAGCGAGCTCCCTGTCTTCTTCAGATCTTCCCTTCCTAGACCATTTTCTCTGTCCTTCACTAGAATGGCTTTTTCTGGGGGGATGACTCACTCTTGGTTCTTCCAGTGCCTGGAGTTGTTTTCATTTTAGAACCAAATGGGAGTCTTAAAGGAGATGCCCATATCAAATGACTGTCTTGGGATTAACTATATGTTTCTCCTCTGTAAGGTAAAACCAGATGAAGAATAGGTCATGGCTAATGAAGAATTCCAAAGATCCTGGAGTCTCTCAGGCTGAAGATGTTCAGCCAAGAAAATGATCCTAGGGACCAAAAAGGATAATAGCAAGCTGTGAATGTCCAGGCCAGTCCTGGAGTTTAGCTTGCCTTCAAGTGATTCCTTGGATGGGATCTTAATTCTAGAATGCTATAAAAGCAAGAGATACTCCAAAGATCTCAGGATGCACCAAAAAGGCCAAGGGTGCGTGGTCATCTACTAGTTCCTATAAGCAAACTGATGGGGACAAATTGTCAGAAATGCCTAGCTTGGTCACACTGGGTCGTTCATTGCATAGCGGGATACTCCAGGACAAGCCTCTGCCTCTAGTTTGCCTACTCCCCCTTCTGTCCTTCTTTCTTTTATTTATAGGAGGCATGGAAACTAACTACATGACTCCCCCCGCCCCCCCCCAGGACTCACACCTTGACTGTGTCTTTAATAACTGGGAAATGTTTGATCCTGATCATTGTTCATATTTAGAAATGCTACATTTTTATGTTTATTTTCTATCCTGCCAATTTATTCAGTTATTACTTCAAGGAGTTTTTTCATGGAAACCTTTGATTCTTCTGTGTATACAACTTGTCATCTGCAAATAGAGGTAATTTAAACTCTTTTTTTCTGTATTGGAATTACTTTTGTTTCATTCTCTAGTCTGAACACATTGATTAGGACTTCCAGTACTATATTGAAAAGAAGTGGAGAAAGTGGGCAGTCTTGTCTTGTATCAGCTTTTAGTGAAAAAGTTTTCTGATTTTCCCCAGTCACTACAATGCTAGCTATACGTTTTTGATAGATGGCTTTATTTTGCTGAGAAATCATTCTTCTGTGCTAATTTTGCTGAGAGTCTTAGTCATGAGGTGATTTTAAATTTTGTTAAATACTTTTTCTGCATGGATTGAAATGATCATATGGTTTTTGGACCACGAGTTGGCATAATGGCTATGTTACTGGACTCCCATGTAGTTGACCACAGTTCGAATCCCAGACCTGATGGCTTAAACTCACACCAGACGCATGTACGTCTGTGCCCAAGATCCTGAGAGCAGAATGAAGAAGAAGGGATTGCAGCATGGCCATCCCCTCTGGAGGGAATTTCTCTCTTTCTATCTCTGTCTTTCTGGCAAGCCCAAACACCCTATAGCAAAAACCTCTCCCCCACCCCCCTAAAAAAAGAAATGATCACATGGTTTTTATCTTTCTTTCTGTTGATAATGGTCTATAACATTTATGATTTTGCTTATGTCGAATCATCTTTACATCTCTGGAATAAATCCTGCTTGGTCATGATGAATAATGTTTTTCATTTTTTGTTGGATACAATTTGCTAGTATCTTGTTGAGAAATTTTGTATCTATATTCATCAGAGATATTGGTCTGTAGTTTTCTTTTCTTACCATATCCTTATCTGTTTGGGAAATGACGGTGATAGAGGATTCATAAAGTGAATTTTGAGAGGGTCCTTTCCTTTTAGAACTTTAGAAATAATTTGAGGAAAGTGGAAGTTGCTTTCTTTAAAAGTTTTTGTTTGTTTGTTTGGAAAGGTTTTTGCTATAGGGCGCATGCGCTTGCCAGACAGAGAGAGAGAGACATAGAGACAGAAAGTGAGAAATCACCCCCCAGGGGAGAAGGTCACACCGCAATCCCTTCTCCTCCATTCTCCTCTTGGGATCTTGGGCATGCACGCACATGTGCCCGGCATGAGTTTTAAGCCACCGGGTCCAGGACGTGAACCATGGTTGACTACGTGGGAGTCCAGCGACATAGCCATTATGCTAACTGCTGGTTCCCTTTTTTAAAAGTTTCGTAGAATTCAGAAGTGAAGCCATCAGGACCTGGGCTTTTCTTTGTTGGGAGCCTATTTATTCCTGATTCAATCTCATGGCTTGTTATGGGTCACTTCAGGCTTTCTTTGTCTTTGTGAGTCAATGTTGGTAGACTATATGTGTCCAGGTATTTGTCCATCTCATCTAGGTTTTGTTTGTTGGCTTATAGTCACTCATAGTATCCTCTAATGATGTTTTGTATTTCTGTTATGTCTATAGTAATATTGCCTGATTCATTAAGAATTTTATATATCTGGTTCTTTCCTCTCTTCTTAATTAGTCTAGCTAATGGTGTGCCCATCTTGCTTATCTTTTCAAAGAACAAGCTTTTGCTTTCATTTATTTTTCTGTATAGTTTGTTTCCTTACAATTTCATTTCATCCTGCTCAAATCTTTATTATTTTTTTTCTCCTGGCATTTTTTAGATTTTTTGTTGTTCTTTTTCCAATACCCTGAGGCATGATGTTAGGTTGTCCATTTGTCACCATTCCATCTTTTTCTTACATGCACTAATTGCTATGAAATTCCCTCTTATGACTGATTCTGGGGTGTTCCAAAGATTATGGAATCTTATACACTCATTATTATTTGTTCCCATGAATCTTTTGATTTCTGTCTTAATCTCTCTGGTAGTTGTGATGTTATTCAGGAGTAGGTTATTTAGTTTCCATGTATTTGTGTATTTTTTTTCTTGAAATTGATATCATGTTTAATTCCATCATGGATATAGTTTCTATGCCTTTGAATCTGTAAAGGCTTGTTTTCTGCCCTATTATGTGGTCAGTCTTCAAGAAGGCACCATGTGGGAATGAGAGAAATGTATATTTTTGTGGTTTTAGGGTGAAGAGTTCTATAGATGTCTGTCAACTTCTGATTTATGGTCCTGAATATCTTTGCTTAATTTTTGTCTCGTTGATCTGTCTAAAGGAGATAATGGGGTGGTGAGGTCCCTAACAATTAGTGTGTTGCACTTATGTTAGTGATGGCTAACATAAGTTACTTGATATTTCCCTTTGACCAATTTTATCTCTCTCCTTTTAGATCTTGGGGTCCTCACATATTTGGGTGCTCCTAAATTGGCTACATAGGTATTAGTAAGCATTATGTCTTCTTAATGACTTAGTCCTTTTACTATTATATAATGCCCTTCTTTGTCTCTTCTTATGGTTTTTGCCTTAAAGTGTATTTTGTTTGGGCTCACTATCATGACTCCTCCTTATTTTTGGTTTCTGTTTACATGAAATATCTTTTTCAAACCCTTCACTTTTAGTCTATGTATGTCTTTATCCATGAAGTGGGTTTCTTGTAGGCAATAAATGAAGAATTTCTGTTTTTTTTTTTTAATTCACCCAGCCTGTGTCTTTTGATTGGAAAATTTAAGCCATTAATATTCAACATTATTATCAGTATTTCTGGACTCATCTCTACCATTACGTTGGCCACTTTCTTGGTTGATTTTGGTTCTCTTATTTCTGTGTGTCTGTCTTTAGTTTTTATGGCATAGCCCTCCTTTCAGAATTACTTGAAGAGCTGGTCTGGATGTGGTGAATTCTTTCATGTTTTGTTCATCTGAGAAAGTTTTTAATCTTTCTTATAGTAATCTTGGTTAAAATTGTTTTTCATTTAACACTCAATATATTTCCCCATTCTTTTCTTGCTTGTAATGTTTCTGATGAGAGGGCTAGTGTTAGACTGATGACTAACATAAGTTCCTTGATATTTCCCTTTTACCAATTTTAGAATCTTGTCTTTGTGGCTTTGGCCATTCTGGCAATGATGTGCTATAGTGAAGATTTCTTGGGTTCATTCTATTTGAGGTCCTTTGTATTTCTTGTGTCTGTATGTTTAAATGCTTCTCTAGTGTAGAAATATGTTTGAAGAGAGGCCTTGAGGATGTGGGAACATGTTTTGAGTAAACATCACTTGTCACTTGTCTCTCTTAATTATAGTAAAACCATGAGGCAGAAGTTAAGAGGACAAGGGTACCTGGATCAGACAAATAGGATGTGAAGTTTGAAGGTGGTCTCTGGTCTTGGGTCATACACACATCTGCCACACAGAAACTGGGAAGAAAGGTGTGGCAGGAGTTGGGACCAACAGGGAAGCTGGAGTGGATGAATGTAATGCAAAGGTCCAAGGCAGTCTCTTGCCTTAATCTGCACACTCACTTTTGCTGTGCAGGAACTGAGAAGAAAGGCAGGGTGGAAGCTGAGAGCCAGTTTTCTCTTTTATGTCTTTGTCTTGTTTTGGAATTGGGATGATGGAGGCTTTGTAGAATGAATTTGGAAGTGTTCTTTCCTTTTGAATCTTTGAAAATAGTTTGAGGAGTATTTGGGATAGTTCCTCTTTAAAAACTTTTAGAATTCAAAAGTCAAGCCATCAGGCCCTGGGCTCTTTCTTGTTGGGAGACTATTAGCGATTCATTTTCATTGCTAGTTGTGGGCTTATTCAGACTTGCTATTTTTTCCTAGTTCAGTCTTGGTAAGTTATACGTATCCAGAAATTTGTGCATCTCATTTAGGTTGTCTTGTTATTTGGCATATAATTGTTTGTAGAATTATCTGGTTTTTATTTTTTATTTTTTTTAATGTTCATTGTAATGACACCTGTTTCCTTTCGGGTTTTACTTATCTGATTCCTTTCTCTATTCTTGATTATTCTAGCAAACAGCGTGTCAATTTTGTTTGTCTTTCCAAAGCACCAGCTTTTGTCTTTGCTTATTTTCTGAACATTTGTTTTACTCTCTGTTTTATTTATTTCTCCTCAAAACTTCATTATTGTTTTCTTCTGGAGTTTTGTTGTTGCTGTTATTTTTCCAGTTCCTTGTGATCTATCATTAGATTCTTTAGTTGTCATTTTATTTTACTTGTGGACATTAATTTCTATGAACTACTCTTATGATTGCTTTTGCTTTGATTTTATTGTGGTTGAAAAAGATGCTGGATTTAGTGTCTATACATTTGAGTTTGTAAAGGCTTATTTTGTGCCCTATCATGTGGTTGATCTTCAAAAATGTTCCATGGGAGGTGAGAGAAATGTATTATTTGTGCTTTTTGACTGAAGTACTCTGTAGATGTCTGTCAAATCCATTTCATGTATGGTATCATTTAGATCTTGAATCTTTTTATTTATTTATCTTTTTGTCTAGATGATCTGTCCAGAGGAGACAAGAGTCTATTGAGATTCCCAACAAATACTGTGTTGGACTCTTTCTCTTCCTTTAGATCTAACAGTATCTCTTAGATGTATTTAGATACTCCAGTTTCTTTCTTTCTTTCTTTCTTTCTTTCTTTCTTTCTTTCTTTCTTTCTTTTTTTTTTTTTTTTTTTTTTTTTGGGTTTTTTTTTTTTAAGGCACGTGTGCTCACCAGACAGACAGAGAGTGACAGAGAGACAGAAAGCTAGAAATCAGCCACAACCCCCAGGGAGGATGGCTATGCCACAATCCCTTCTCCTCCATTCTCCTCTCAGGATCATCAGTAAGGTGAGTTTCTTATAAGCAGCATATACATATCTTCTATTTTTGTATCCATTCAGCCAGTCTGTGTTTTTTAATCTGAGAATTTAATCCATTAGCATTCAGTGTTATTATTGACATTTAGAGACCTATCCCTGCCATTTTGTTAACTATTTTCTTGGCTGTTTTTGTCTACTTATTTTTGTTTCTCTCCCTTTATTTTCCCTGTTACAATACTCCCTTCAATATTTCTTGTAGACCTGGTCTCATATCGGTGATTCTTTCAGTTTTTGTTTGTCTGAAAATACTTTTATTTGTTCTTTCCATTTGAAGGATGATCTTGCTCAATTTAGTATTCCTGGTTGAAATTTTTTTAAAAAAAATACATTGAATATATCTTTCCATTCTTTCCTTTACTGCATTGTTTCTAATGAGAGATCTGATGTTAGCCTAATGAGGTAAATTTATAAATATCTTGAAGTTTTTCTTGCCATTTAAATAATATTATTTGTCTTTGTTTTTGCCAATGTGCCTGTGATGTGCCAAGGGGAGCATATTTTTATTTTGATTCTATTTGGAATCATTTTTATTTCTTGGGTCTCAATTTCTCCATGTTTCTCTATATTTATAAAATTTTCAAACAGTATTTCATGAAAGAGGTATTTCACACTTTAGTCACCTATTCTGCTTTTGGAATAAACATTATAATAGTAAAAGTACTAATTCATCATGAAGACATAATGCTTATTAATATCTATTCATCCAATTTAGGAGCACCCAAATAGGTGAAGGAAAGACTGCTAGATCTAAAAGGTGAGATAGACTGCAACACACTAATTATTAGGAATCTCAATACCCCATTATCTCCTGTATAAAGGAGATAATGAGATAAAACATAAGCAAAGAGATTCAAGACCTAAACACTACCATAAATCAGATGGACTTTAGGGATATATATAAAACTTTCCACCCTAAAATCACAAAATATACATTTTTCTCACCCCTACGTGGTACCTTCTTAAAGACTGACACTCATAATAGGTCACAAAACAATGCTTTACAGATTCAAAGGCATAGAAACTATATGCAGCATCTTCTACAACCATGATGGAATTAAACTTGTTATCAATTTCAGGAAAACCTTGAGAATACATAAATACATGGAAATTAAACAACCTACTCCTAAATGAAGTTACAACTACCAGAGAGATTAAGACTGAAATCAAGATTCATGGAAGCAAATGATAATGAGTTCATGAGCTTCTATATTTTTTGTGACACCCCTAAAGCAGTCATAAGAGGGAAGTTTATAGCAATTAATGCATATAAGAAAAAGATGAAAAGATGACAAATGGACAACTTAACATTATGCCTCAGAAATTGGTAAAACAATAAAAAAAATTCAAACATGCTAGAAGAAAAAAGAATAAAGTGTCAAGCAGACATAAATGAAGCAGGAAAAAAAAACTATATGGAAAATAAATGAAAGCAAATGCTGTTTTTTTTTAAAAGATAAACAAGATTTGTACACCATTAGTAAGATTAAGACGAAGACAGAAAGGAATCAGATCAATCAAAATAACAGTGAAACAGGCAGTAATACAAGGAACATAAGAGAAATAGAAAACATCATTAGCTAATACTATGAACAATTGTATGCCAACAAACAAGAAAACTTGAATGAGATGGACAAATTCCTGGACACATATAATAATACCAGATTGACACAGGAGGACATAAAAAGCCTGAATAGACCCATAACAAACCATGAGATTGAATTAGTAATATATAGGCTCCCAACAAAGAAAAGCCCAGGTTCTGATGGCTTTACTTCTGAATTCTACAAAACTTTTTAAAAAGTAACCTCCATTCTTTTCAGATTATTTCTAAAGTTCAAAAAAAAGGGATCCTCCCAAAGTCATTTTATGAAGACTTCATCACCTGCATTCCCAAACAGATAAGGACATGACAAAAAAGGAAGACTACAGACCAATATCTCTGATGAATATACAAAATACAAAAATTTTCAACAAGATAGCAAATCATATCCAGCAACACATGAAAAAGATTATTCATTATGACCAAGTGGGCTTTTAGTCCAGAGAAGTAAGGGCGATTCAACATACACAAAACTATGAATGAAATAGACCATTTCAACAGACAGATAAAAATTAAATGACCGTTTCAGTCAATGTGGAAGAAGCACTTAAGAAATTCAAAATCTCTTCATGATTACAACTCTCAGCAAAACTGACATAGAAGCATAATTGCTCAGCACCTGTAAAGAAAAGAATAACAGACAGGGGAGTAGCCAACCTAGAGGCAGAGACATGTCCTGGGGTGTTCCACTAGGCAATAAACAACCCAGTGTGGACAAGCTAGGCATTTCTGACAATTTGTCCTCATCAGTTTCCTTATAGAAACTGCTAGATGACCACACACTCTTGGCCTTGTTGGTGCATCCTGGATTCTTTGGGGTATCTCTTGCTTTTATAGCATTCTATAAAAGTTAAGATCCCACCCAAGGCATCCCTTGAAGGCAAGCTAAATTCCAGGACTGGCCTGGGCATTCACAGCTTGCTATTGTCCCTTTTGGTCCCTAGGATCATTTTCTTGGCTGAACATCTTCAGCCTGAGATACTCCAAGATCCTTCGAATCCTTCTGTTAGCTATGACCTATTCTTCATCTGGTTTTACCTTGGAGAGGAGAAACATAGTTTAGCCCAAGTGAAGCTCCTAAAAGGCAGTAGGTCTTTTAATCCCTTTTTGAGATGGTCATTTTTTATGGGCATCTCCTTTGCAACTCCCATTTGGTTCTAAAATGAAAGTAACTCCAGGCATAGAAAGGACCAAAAGTAAGTCATCCCTCTGGGAAAAGCCATTCTAGTGAATGACAGAAAAAATGGTCTAGGAAGTGAAGCTCTCAATAAGACAGAGAGCTCGCTAGGAGCTGACCTGGAGAGCTAACTCAAACCAGCAACCAGGAGCCAGCCTGCAGGTGTCCCACAGGCAGTGGCACAGGGAGAGACCTGATGGCTCATGTGGCCCTGTGGCCCCAACAGCCAGATGGTTGACAGTGGCCCCCCAGGAGCCTGGCATTGACAGCCAGGAAGTGGTGTCTCAGGGCTCCACATCTACTTTCAGAGCCCCCCTGGGGCTGCAAGCAAGGGCCCAGGTGGCACTGACAATGAGGGTCCATGAGGCACTGGAAGGTCACCCTCAAATATGACCACAAGGAGCTATAGAAGTGCCTGAACCTGGAGGAGTGGATCCTGGAGCAACTTACGTCCTTGTATAACTTCCAGGAAGAGGAGATCCCAGAGCTGGAGATGGATATAGACAAGCTCCTAGACATGGAGAGTGACAATACCCAGACTGGGGGTCAGGGAGCTGCTGGTTGACAGTTACAAACCCATTGAGGCCTTCATCTCTGACCTGCTGGACAAGATAATGGGCATGCAGAACCTGAGCATACCCCAGAAGATGTAAGGGTCCTGACCAAAATGATCAGTGGCTCCCACAGGACAATCCCTGACTCCAGACCTCGTAGCAATAGCAATACCAGGTAAGCCTGTGGCCAGGCCTGGTGCCATAAGCAGGACCCCTCGTGCCCCTGACCTATGGATTTCTTCCCCTGCCCCTTCAGTTTTTGATTTTTGGTTTATTTTTATTGTTATTAAACTGATGGAACTTTTTGTTTTTTTATATTGTGTCCCGACCCAGGGGGACAGCCGAACAGGTTTCCTGAGTGAAGGAGTGAGAGCCGGGACAAGCGGCGTAGTGTTACAGCACGGAGACGACACAGTGTTACAACTCTTAAGGGTCGCCCAGAGACAATATAGTGTTACAGCTCTTCAGGGTTGTCTGGAGACTGTGCGGTGTTTCAGCTCTATCGGGCTCTTCAGTCATCATCTTCCTGGTCTTCTGTGTTATCTTCCTGGTCGTCTGTGTCATCTTCCTGGTCGTCTGGCTACTGTGGGTCAGGCATCATGGTTATATACACATTGGTGGGTTGTGATTGGTTGTAAACGGTTGGCCGTGATTGGTTGTTAACGGTGGGTTATGATTGGTTGCTTTTGGACCAATCATGAGGTGCCAGATACGCAAATCTGAGGGATTCTAGTGGCCAATCAGAGCAAGGTTTCGAAGGTCAGGTTTTGAAGGGAAGCCAATCATAACTTTTGGCATTGTGTAATTGTTTGCTTTCTGAGAACCCAGCTGACTCTGGTGCGCAGCCTCCCACAATATTGACTACACCTTGGGCCCTTTAATAAAGCTAGGATATGCCTTTGGTGGGAAAACAAAACAAAACAAGAAGATGGGAAGAGTTAAAGAAAGACAACAAGTCTGGAGGAAAGTTGTCTGTCATTATGTTGAAAAAAAGCAGAGGTCTCATAGTGGCATATCAGTCAAGTAAGAAAAACAAGTATAACCTTAAATTGGGCAAAAGTGATAGACATATTTTTCCCAGGAATGACTGAGAAAACATTGAGAGTTTAAAGATAGAAGCCATAGATAAGGTACATATTTTCTCTGGTCTTATATAGGGTTTTACCTGATAGGCCTTGTTCTTAATTGTATCCCTCCAAAATGTTTACAAAAGCCTACATTTCTTTACATTTTCGAGCTAGTTGACTTAGCTCATGAGGAAGGTTATAAGAAAAATTCTTGCTTCATCCATAAGTGGGAGTAAATGTGGTGGTCTAAGAAGAAAAATACTCTAAACTTGAAGCAGAAAGACTTTTTAGAAAGCACTGTGGAGGTCCAGGTGCTGGAGGGTGAGCAATTCCCCCTGGGCCCCAGAAGACAGAAAGACTTTTTAGAAAGCACTGTGGAGGTCCAGGTGCTGGAGGGTGAGCAATTCACCCTGGGCCCCAGAAGAGTATTTACAAATAGAAAAAAGTCTACCTATAAAGTGAGGACATCTGTAAGTGTGGTTCTCCCTACAATGACTAAGGGGACAACATAAATGGAGGCGCATACCAGTCCCCTGGCATATATCCTGTGTATCCTGACCACTAGATTCTAGGGTCCTTAATTATTTCTTCCACATATTTGGCCTCCAACAGATATACAAGCAACATGAGTACCCACAATAATCTGAGTGGGTACTACAAATGTTAAGTATAACCAATTTAATGTGACCTGGGAAGTGCCTTTGGAAGCAGGAGTATGAGGAAGGGATGACATATTGGAGCTCCTTTTCTCAGAGTATCTTCTTCCCCAGGCAGGAAAAAAAAATGCTGTCTCAGGACAAAGATAGGGTCCAGGCAGAAGAAAATGAGGAGGATCAGACAAAAGCAGACAAAAATAGGATCCAGGCAGAAGAAAATGAGAGGGATCAGAGAAAGGAGGGAAAAAAGGTCCCAAGAAAGATAACACATGTCATCAAGAATTTCTATTAGGTCCAAAGAAACATGAACCTTATGGGTGCTTGGATTTACTTTATGCCAGGAAATTCCTAAATCACTCATTTTAATATCAGGTTATCCTCACACAGGTGACTTTAAGTGGTAGACACCCTAGTGGCTTTTAACTCTCTGATCTGTGTCTGCAATATGATCATTGATAAAAAGAAGAAGAAGGGGTCTGTCACTCCTAAAGGCTAAAGGACTCAATGGTTGGGCCTAGAGGGACTTTCAGTCCTATATAGTAGGTGCCCATGCCAAGAACCATCAATTCCATGCAGGCTGACTCATGTTGGTCAGAAGACCCAGTGGAATTAAAGGTGAAAGGAAAGATGGAAAGAAAAGGGGAATCTCTCACCTCTAGGGACTTGCAGAACTAACAGGTCATTCCAGAAGCAGTTTCTGGCCCTATAAGAGAGTTGCCCATACCAAGAGCTATTAATCTTGCCTCAGTTGTCTCACTTTAGCTAAGAGATTCCATGGAAATGAATATGAAAATGACAAAGAGGTTAAGGAATAGTGTAGAGGCTTACATCCTGACTTGCTCTCCACAAGAGCTATGTCGCTGGAGTGGTTGCATGGTCTCAGAAGAATCAGGTTCTTGGTGTCTCAAAGTACTGAATGCAGCACATCAGTAAAGTTAAAGAGCAAGCAGATTTACTTTTGTAAATTTGTAGGCTTAGGAGCAGGCGTTAGCAATACAGCTCAAGAGCCCCTTCATCTAGGAATGGGCTACTTTTTTAGGGTATATGGGAGTAGAATCTGATGCTCTTTATTTGTTCAGTTGCTCAATTGTGTATGTCTGTGAATTTACATATATAGCCTATAGGTCTATGGTCAGAACAGTCAGTCTGCCTTGCTCCCATTTATTACTTTGTCCTCTTTCTGTCCTCTGAAGGGGTAGAATGTAAAACTAGTTTTCTATTTTTGAGGCCTCTTTGTCTTTTATCTGTCCCATTTTTGTTCCTCTTCCCTTTGCTGCAACTTTTGTTTTCTAATTTTCCTGGCTCAAGACCACACACTCTCACACAGGGACCAGCAGGTGAGGTATTTCTATGGTTTCTGCAGAACACCTTTCAACCTAGTAAAGCCTATACCCCAGAGCCAGCCCTGAGTCTGTGGCTGGGCTGAGTCCCCTTCCATGAACAGACCCTACAGACTATACCACTCTCTGCTGAGCTCAGGGTCACTAGGAAAGGGAGTCCCAAGCTTCTTCTCTCTCTTATTCTTAAGCTTCCTAGCTTCCCTGTGCTCTGTCTCTTTCTCCAATATGCTTTCCAGAGTCATGTGCTCTCCTCTCTGCAGAGATTCTTTGTTCTTTGTTTAAACAGTCCTGGCTCTCTCTTCCTCAGGCTTGTACCTTAATATGTATGAGGTCTGATAGGGAAGAGAGTGCAGGAGACCAGCAGAGCAAAATCACAAGTGGCATGGCCCAGGACTCAACCTATGGTCAGCCATGTGGGAGTCCAGCTCTTTAACCAGCATTCCACCTACTGGCCCCTATCAAATGTTTAATATCTTTTTTCCAGAGAACCATATTAAATATATGTGAAATATAACATTGAGAACGTATAATTATTGCCAATGAATACTGTGAAACAGTGTTGGCTGTAGCTAGAAATAACTCTGGGCATCTTATTCATCATGAACAGATGGTCTCTGCTGGAACAAAGTGCAATGTCAGCCCAGCCCTGCCTTCAACATCTACAGAGAAAGACAAGAGGTTCTGGAGGAGAACTTGCTCTTAGCTGGAAAAGCTCAACCCCAGACCATTAAGTTACCAGACCACATGCATTAAAAAAAAAGAAGAAGAAAGAAAAGAAAGAAGATCAGAATAATTTGTTCAACTAGATTTTTTGTGTTAATATTATATAACATGTTAACAAATAAAACTTAGAATGTATATGTTACAGGTTCATGCTTAACAAGTGAATGTTGTAATATTCTAAACCTACCAAGTCTGAGCCCAAACTCTTGAGACCTCTGTATGAATCTCACTCAATAAATTTAAAAGGAAAGGTAATTTGAAACATAAAGAAGCTCTTATTGAACTTGTTACCTGCCCTCTGTTACTTCAACTGTCCCTCTGAATCAAGGCCATTTCTCCTGTCCACCAACTCCTTCTGCCAATCCCTTTCTGTCTGTTCTTATTCCTCCCTTTGCTTTTCTCCTAGTTAACTTTCATTCCTTTTGTGTCTTCCAAGTCCATTGTTCTCACCCACTGCATTGTCTATATCACCTTTTCTGTTTGTCCCCAAATCTTTCCTCCCTTAGTGCTTTGTTTCTTACCTATTGCCCCTCTTTTCTCTTGTCACCTTCTTCCTACCCTGACATTCCCTGGAATGAAATAAAGATGCTTTGTTCACGACAAGCACATATCACACCCACGGAATATGAACATGTCCTTGCAGTACAGCTTGTGGGATGGGGTTGAGACAGGACACTGGGTGTTGCAGGACAGCGCCAATCACTTCCCCAGAACTAGTTTTGGGGGCCTCTTGGGGCAGTTACTGATAAAGGGTGGCCTCTTGATAAGAGGGCTCCACCTTGTACAGAGAATGATGGGCTCTCAGAAGTGGAGGCTGGGGAGTTCTAACACTGGGACTCAGGACAAGTCCCAGGGCTTCCCTTGAGTGATGAGGCCAGGGTTGCAGAAATTAATCATCAACTGATGGGTTGACTTAGCATGGGGTGGGATGGATAATTATTAGAGTTTTAAGGAGGAAACAAATACAGGCAGCATCCATGTGGACCACAGACAAAACAAAACCAGTGATTTTGTCCAGAAACATACTGGAACCATGATTGCAGTAGTGCAGCACCTCTGGAGGATCTCAGGGCAATGTGGAAATTTCTGCAGAGTGGGGACCAGCAGTTAGCATAATGGCTGTCTCTGGACTCCCATGTAATCGACTGTGGTTCGAGTCCCGGACCTGGCAGCTTAAACTCATGCTGGACACGTGTGCGTGCGTGCCCAAGATCCCAAGAGGAGAAGGGAGGAGAAGGGATTGCAGTGTGGCCATCCCCCCTGGGGACAGTGATTTCTCACTGTCTGTCTCTCTGTCTCTCTCTGCCCTTCTGGTGAGAGCATGCACCCTGTAGCAAAAATCTCTCAAAAAAAATTTCTGCAGAGTGGAGGTGTGAGTTAGGGAACATGATGTTTGCTGCAACCCCTGGACCCCAGGTGCACTGGACATAGCAATGTGAGAGACCACCAAGAACAACTTGAAAATGTATTCCATTCCTGATGAGAAGCTTTTCTGGAACTGCATCTGAGTGGGGAGAAATGTAGAAGACAAAGGAGAGAACTCCTAGGGTATGGGCATGGCCATGTGAGTGTGACCTATAGAAGGGGTGAGAGGCAATAAGACGATCAACTAAAGTGAGTAACGTGTTGTTATCTTGTTGGTCTCCAGTGGCTAGGTACTTACTGCTTCCTCCCTGTGTGGACAGAACACTGAATGAATGGGGTCTTGTGTGTAGGAACATGAGTCAGATTTTCATGTGGGAAGGGTCTAAGCTCACACCTCCCCCTGCCACCCTGGCTCATTTTCTCTCCTGAAAGTTCTAAGCTGGGTCCATCTGGATAGTTTGGCGTCCAGCAGGCTGGGTTGTCTACACCTACTCAAGTTAAATGTTTTACATGATTCAAGGGAAAAACCTACAGCTGTGAGGGGCTGATGCTGAGTGCTGAGGGTTTGTTTTTTATAAGAGAAAATTGTACCTACAAAGCCCTTTTACACCCAGTGCCTGGAGATGTGACTTTGCATGGTGGGGACCTTTGGATCAATGTGGTTTGAGATGCAGAAGTCCATATTCTGGTTCTGAGAGCAGGTTGTATAACTAATAGTTCAAATCTGGGGTGGTCTGTGGTGGGAATGGACAATAGAATGTGACCTACAGTTTCTGCAAATTTTGCCATTAAACAAAGCCCTTCAAACTCTCATTTCCATTTCAACCCCATTGACTTAGAAGGTGAGGATGCAGCCTTGGGTTCAGGGCTGGGAATTTCTGGGCAGGACCTAGACCTAAGGGCAGAGAGCTGAAGCTTTGCCTCATGAAGAACAGATTTCTACTTGTAGTCTACTAGGTATAAATTTCTTTCTCTTATTCACATTCAACTTGTTTTGTTTCATGCTTCTTAAGACAATTTATAAATTCAAATACTTTGGAGATGAATGTAAACATGACCCTATAATTTGAAAGTAATTTCTAACTGTATTGCAATTCTGAACATTTCCATAATTTCACACCTTGGGATTCTCAATGAGCATTTTTATTTTCAGAAACTATTTTAGCTCAGTATCTATGTATTAACAGTCACTTATTAACATCCTAAGTATCTTGTACTGTACAGAACATCTTCAAAATAATCACTGCTGAAATTTTAACTAGGGTCTATATTCCAGATAACCAACTAAAGTGTTACCTTGTTGGCCCCCCACGTCCAAGAACTTATTGCCACCCCTTGTCATTCCAGGAGACAGGAGTACTGTTCTCACAAAACAGCTCATTCTGAGTGCTGAAATGTCTTACTACTGTGTCTTCTCAGTGTCAAGTCTCTAAAGATCTGCCCTGCACACTTCAGAATTCAGGAACATCCACCATCTACATGTTCAATCATCCTTCCTTTAGAAAACTCACCTTCTCTCCACTTCACAGGCTGTATTCTCTCTCCACTATGCCTATCTCCACTATTCAAGAAATAACAATTATTCATTCATCAAATAGTACTTAAGGGGTATCCCATCATTATTTGCTTGGATCTAGGCACTACATGTACAGAATAGTTGACAACAAGTCTCCAAATAGTATGTTTGCTTTATGAATATAAGTGTTACATTTTACTCATCTTTCTGGCTCTCATTTCATGCAAACATACAGAAATTGCCCACTATGGGGGCTGGCAGGTGGTGTGGTGGTTAGGGACACTGGACTCCCACATGACTGACCACGGTTCAAGTCCTGGACCTGGACGCTTGCTCTCTCACTTTCCCTCTCTCCCCTTCTCTCTCGGTCTCTCTCTGGTCAAAATAAAATGAAATAAATGAATGAATAAATAAAAAGTAATTAAAAAATTTCTCACTACGTGTACTTGTTTGACCAATAATTATTATACATGTTATAGACGTATTTCCCAGCATTCCCTCAGGAGGCAAAATGTTAACTACTTTGATTTGTATTAATACATTAGTAGAAAATGACAGAAATAGGCAAATCACTCTTCCAGTCTAACACAAATTTCAAATATACAAGAAAT
>NW_006203922.1:207647-214874 GCF_000334495.1 Tupaia belangeri chinensis
GATTCTACACATTCTTACCATTTACAGTAACACATGCAGCTTGAATTTAGTTTGATGTTTTTGAGATAAAATTTATTTTTATTGTTAACATATAAATTTAATAAATGTAAAGGCAAACAATAGAATGGAAAGAAGTGTTTGCAAGTTCATTTTTTTAAGCTTTTGCCGTAGAACATGTTCACTCACCAGAGACTGAAGAGTTAGAAATCACTCAGTAGGGGTGATGCCAAGCCACAATCCCTTCTACTCTATTCTCCTTTCAGGATTAAGGGCACACACACATATTCACTCAGTGTTGTTTTCAGGCTACCAGCTCTAGAACTCAAACCACAGTCAGCCATGTGAGAGTCCAGTGCCTTAACTCACATGCCACCTGCTGGCCCCTCAAGTCCATTCTTTCTGAAAGAAAAAAGTCTCCTACCTAATAAAGGCTAGCATCCAGAATATAAACAGAATTCCCAAATTCACCAAAAGATAACTTTTAAGTCAAGACTAGTACCAAAATATAAACATAACTCCAATATTCTCCAGAAGAAAACAAAAAATTGACTTAAGAAAAGGGGATAAAGCCATGAGTAGACATTTTACCAGAAATAAAACACAGATGTCATATAAACATATTTATTTAATATGCCTTATTATCATCCATTTATTAGATGTATTTTAGAGCAATGAGTTATAAATACACACCTATCAGAGTGCATAAAGTATAAAAAATGATATAAAGTCTACTCAGGAAAAAACTGAGGAAATAATCACTCATCCATTGATAATGAGAATATAAAATGATATAGCCCTTTTGGAGAACAGCTAGGGAGTTTCTTTCATTTTTTAATTTGGAAGAGAGTGCATACACTCACCAGAAATACAGATATGGAAAGCAAAATAGTACCTTCATAGGCATGATCACAGCACAATACCTTCTCCATTTCTCCATTTTAATGTTATGGGCATACACATACCTGTGCTTGGCATGGTTTTCAAGATGCTGAGACTAAGATTTGAACCATGCAGCCAGTCATGTGAGATCCAGCAGCTTTAACCACAATGCCACCAGCTGGCACCAGCTAGGCAATTTTGAATAAAACTAAACCTATACCTACCCTGTGACCCTGTTTACTACAAAGTTTCCAGAGTAATGAGAAGCATTACTATTACACATAAACATAAACGGTACACATAAGTCATCATGATGGCTTATTTATAACAGCTGAAAATAAAAATAATTGATATGCCTTGACTGTGTGAATGCTCAGTGTAGTGTATCCATACCATGCAAAATTACTCAATAGGAATAAAGTTAACAAATTACATGACTATTTAAATGACTCTCCAGAAAATGATGTGAATTGGAAAGTCCAATCACAAAATACTAGGTAATTTTTGATCCCATCTATATAACCTCCTTGGAATGAAGAATATTTGGAAGTGGGAAAGAAACTTGTGGTTGCAAATAAGGTTGGCCCAAAATGGGATGTTGTTACAGGACAACAAAAGATAAATTGTGTGATTAAAAGCATTTGTATTTTTACTAAGTCAATAGGAAAATAAACCTACATATAAAACAAAATACCAAAAACTAAACATGCACATACACAGAAATATGCTAATAAGTATGTACTAATAAAACTGGTGAGATGCATATAGGTGGGTAGATTAATTATATTCTTGTCAACATTGCAGTTGTGATATTTTCATTTATTTGTGCTTTTGTAAAGTTATAAACAAAAGGAAGCACAGTGCTTTGGCAGACCTTCCCACAAGACCAGCCCTGGGGCTATACTTCCCCTGGCTCATCTGAGACATTGAAATAACCCTGTGTGTTTGACCTTCTTTTACCTCAGTTTTCACAGGAGAAAACCGAGGCTCATAAAGGTGAAGTGACCTTCCTAACTCATAGCTAGCAAGTGGCCAGGGTGGCACAGTACTGTAGGGGAGAGATCTTACCTTTTGAACAGCAGGCCCAGGGCTTGTTGGGAGGTGGGGAACATTGGGTAGGTGTACAGGAAGTAGGCAATGCAGAAGGGGCTGCCCTTCTAGAAGGCTCCAGGTGCTCTTCAGGTTCTCTCATGTGTCTACCCTGAAGGTCCCCACTTGCATGTCATCCAGAATATGGGCTGATGCACTTCTGCACTGGTATAGAATAATAAAGGGAAGGTTAACTCAAAATGATCCCCAGCCACATGCAAACACTGGTATTCATAACATGAAGCTAAAACAAACTACAAAGTATTTTTCTCACATATTCCTCCAAAAACATAAAAATTGATTTTGCATCTGATCAAGAATAAGCTGTATGATGCGGTTAAGGAGGGGAGGAGGCTCAGATTCCCTGGGGTAGGTCCCATGAGTCATTGAAGAACAAGAGCCTTGGGAGGAGCCCTGAAGATTTGTAGAATTGAGCAGAATTGAGCAGAAGCCTCCCCAGACATCTCCAGGCCCAGCTTGTGGAGGATCTTCCACTCTGCACTTACTGAAGCCAACTTGACCCCTCTTGACAGCTGTATGGGTAACTGTCCTTCACCCAGACAGAGAGAAGAGGGATCCCCACTGACCACGGAAATCTGGAGCCATCAGCGAATGGCAGTGAGTACAAGAAGCACCAGAGACCTGCCTCCCCTTTTCATTCTTTCTGCCTATGTGACTTTCTGTTCCTGAATCAGGCAAATAGCAGTATCCTTACAGAACACAGTCCTGGGATAAAAACAGATGACAGCTCAGAGCTCAGGGTTAATGTCAAATAGACATATGGGCTCTGCTGCAGCACTCCCCTTACTGCTCTGCCAGCCATGACCTGAGGTGTGTACCCAATGAGTCCACAGGACCTCTACCTCCTTAACCACATACTCTTGACCAGAGCATGTTCACCCTCACATGTCCTCACATTCTCATCAACCAAAGAGAAGAGTGAGGAATATTTTAGGTGGGACTGGGAGGTGGCCAACCCTAAAGTGCCTCATGTTACCTTTGCATTCTTTCTCATGACTGGTCAGGAGATTCAGTGGGGAGGGAATAACAGATATCTGCAGAAGTAGGAAAGGTTCTCACTCTGGAGTTTTCTGAGCCCAAATCCTTGGACGTTGAGATGGAACAAAACATCTGTCTCTCTCAAAGGACTCCAGCTAAGGGAGGTGAGGAGAAGCTATTTCTGGAATGTGGGTGACTAGTTATCAGGATCCAAGTTCTGTTGGGATCTATTGTCAATGAACTGAGGCCACTTCCTGTGGTCCCTTTTTTCTGAGCTATTCTGATCTTATTTCTTCAAGGTCTCCTCTGGGCCATTGACTACTCACACTCATCTATCTATACTGTATCTACAACTGAACACAGCTATACCATATAGCCCACCCAGAGAAATAGGGAAGTCCCTGAGCTCTGAGAAATAACTGGGATCACTGCTGGATCCTCCTTATTCTTAGGGCTGTGACCTGGACAAGCCATTTTACCTCTCAGGGCCTCCCCTATCTACCCACTTGCATGATGGAGATTTCTTCAGCTTCTGCTTTTAGGGATGTCACCAGGTATATGTGTATAATCTAATACCTGTATAATCTAATATCTGTATAATCCATAGGCTGGTACCACATGTAAGAAATGCACAAACTTACAGATGGAAGTATTACACAAAAGGGTAAGAGGTAGAATGAAATACAACTTCAAACAACCTGAATTCTGGTCTTTAATATATGAAAAGTCATTTTTCTTTTTTTGCTCTTGATTTTACTTCCTAGTCTGCACCATAGGAAAGTTGGAATGAACTGAAATTAGATACTGATTCTCTGACGTAAAAGTCATTAGTATTTTTCCATTATATTTAGACTTAGAGGGCCTGACAGGTAGCATGACGGCTAACATGCTAGTCTCACACAACTGCAGATCAAGTCCTAGATCTGGAAGCTTGTTCTCTCACTCCACTCTCTTCCCCTTTTCTTTCTGGCCAAATTGAATAATGATCCTTTACAATTACAACCTAGTGCCTCATGTTGGCCTATGGAATTATGGGGTTCTAAGAAACACCATAATTACTTCCAGCAATTCTTGCTTCCTGGTACACAGATCCTAGTTTAATGACCTCTCTGGCTTGGACTGCATTTAGTTACTGGCTTCTAGAAAAAAGAAATTAAAAAAAAATAAGATGAAAAGAATAAAAGGGAGTCCCCTCCCTAGAATGTGTTATGTTTGTGATTTCTTTCTGGTTTCCTCCTTCTGTGCTTATTTGGTCTATCTCATCCCTAAATCTTAGGAATCAAGTTCAGAAATTTCAGTTGCTTTATGGTAAGGCTCCAGTGGTAAAAAATAACAAAAACCCCAAAGCCAATAGACAAGAATTTAGATTCCATCCCAAACTGAACCCTGCCAATAACTCATAGTCTCAGAAACTGATCCTGCTTCAGGAGGGCCTGAGTTGTAACCACAGCCTCATTCTCCCAAGAGACCTAGAGTCAAAAGCAGCTAGCTCAGTTGGGACTGGGTTCTTATCCACACTGTCCGATACTACAAGATTTTTGTAAGCTTCAAAATGTGGGGTAATGTTGTCTCACAGAAACAGAGGCCAGGACTTCCATCTTTGGACCCCTCAGCCAACGAACACTGAGGCAGGGCTCCCCGCCCCAACTCCAACCCAGGATCCCCAAGCCAGAGACCCCTATTTCTTTCAGCCAGGTACATTTTTTTTCTCTTATTCTTTTCTTAATTTGTAAATTTCTCTCTTCTCCTTACCACATAGGGATGCCCTCAGCCCTGCAGCCACCCATCTTCAATCTTCAGACCCCTGGGCCAAGGAACACTGAAGCAGGGTTCCATGCCCCAGCTCCAGCCCTGGGACCCCCAAGTCAGAGACCCCTATCTTGTAGGCCAGGTAGACTTTTTCTTTTTCTCTTTCTCCTTTTATTTGTAAATTTCTCTCTTCTCCTTACCACATAGGAATGCCCTCAGCCCTACAGCCACCCCAGTTCCATCTTCAGGCCCCTGGCAAAATCACGCACCCCATGCTTATTCTCCTTATTATTTTTCTTTCCACTTACTTTGTCCTCCATTCTTTTATCTCTGCCCTCCCTGGAGGTCTAGATAGGTCTAGAATTACAGTTCTGAAATATTCTAGTATTTTAAGACTCTCTGGGATCCTCCCCTTCTTTACCTTTAAAGAAGGAGATACTTTTCTGTGTACACCTGAAGAGAATACTCCTACTTGGATCACATTGCTAAACACAACAGAAGAGAGAATTTGGCAGTCTTCATTCCACAGCAAAAGGGAAACACACTTGCTCCTATTTGATGAAATGTTCTCTTAAAAGGTATTCCAAAGGTAACACATCTCCTAGTGGTTAGAAGTAGAAGAATTTCTGGTCTGAATAAAGCAGGAAATATGTCTCCATCAAAAGAACACAGTGACCCCCTTCCATTTCTTGAAAAAATAGAGAACGCAAAATATCTGAGAATTTAGAACATTAATGGTGAACAAATTCTATGAGCTGGAACAGAAAAGAGACAATGAACTACAGAAGATGAGAAAGTCCTTCCACAAAAAGAGAAATGGACACGTTAAGAAAGAATCAGATGGAAGTATTAGAGGGGAAGTCTGTAATACTGGAAATCGAAAACTCTCTCTAAAGTATTAAAAGTCAGTTAGACCATGCTGAAGATTGAATCTCTGAGGTAGAAGATAAAACTTCTGACCTAGAGAAAACCGCTGGAAGGACAGTGAAACAAAAAAAAAAAAAAGAGGATAGCATACGAGAAGTACTAGATTCCATTAGGCACCCTAACATCCAAATAATTGGTATCCCAGAAGATGAAGAAACTAATAAGACCATGGAAAATCTATTCCATGAAATCTTGGAAAAAAATTTCCCAAGTCTAGAGAGGCACTCAAGCATCCAGACCCAAGAAACACAAAGGACCTCAGCTAGAATCAATCTAAGAAGATCTTCCCCAAGGCATATCTTAGCCAGACTGGCAAAGACCACTGATAAAGATAAGATACTAAAACTGGCAAGAGAGAAACGACACATGACTTACAAAGTCACGCCATCAGGCTAACACCAGACTTTTCAACAGAAACAATGCAAGCAAGAAAATAATGGGAAGATGTATTAAAAGTGTTAAAAGAGAAACAATTTCAACCAAGATTATTGTATCCTGCAAGATTATCCTTCATATGGGAAAAAAAATTAAAATATCAGACAAACAAAGCCTGAAAGAACTTGCCAGCACCAGGCCAGCTCTCCAAGAAACCCTGAAGAAAGTACTGTTCCAGGAAAACTAAAGAAGTAACAACCAGAAACAAAGAAGTGAAAGGCAACTAAAACAATGGCCAACATAAATGTCAGAACAGGTCCAGTAACATCAATAATAACATTGAATATGAATGGATTAAATACTCCAATCAAGAGACACAGACTGGCTGAGTGAATTAAAAAACAAAAACCCTCTATCTGTTTCTTACAGTAAACCCACTTCATGGATAAAGACATACATAGACTGAAAGTGAAGGGTTGGAAAAAGGTTTCCATGCAAATGGGAACCAAAAAAGAGCTGGAAGTGCGATACTAATTTCTGACAAAATAGGCTTTAGAACAAAAACTTTTTGAAGAGACAAAGAAGGGCACTATATTGTAATAAAAGGGTCAATAGATTAAGAAGATATAATGCTTATTAATAGCTGTGTGCCTAACACAGGAGCACCCAAATATGTGAAGGGAAGACTGTTAGATCTAAAAGGGGAGATAGACTGTAACACACTAATTGTTAGAGATCTCAACACTGCACTATCCCCTCTGGACAAATTATCTAAGAAAAAAATAGGTAAAGAGATAAAGGAACTAAACAATACCATAAATCAAATGGACTTAACAGACATCTATAAAACTTTCCATCCAAAAGCCAGAAGATACAGCTCCATGGCTCCTGCGATCTAGCCATTTGGGGAGAAAGGAAGATGTCCCACTGATAACTGGGCCTCCAGCAACCAAAACTCGTGTGGTAGGAAGTTCCCTTTCAAGTCTCCTGTCTCTATCTGCCTTTGTCTCTCTCTACATCTGTCTCTGTCCTCTCTCACTCTCGCTCTCTCTTTTTTTTAAATTTTTTACTTTTTAGAATTTTTTTAAGGTGAGGCATTTTACAGGGCCTTTTGGCCCCTCCTACCTAGCCCTTTATCTTGTTAATAATCCCCTCTCCTCCTCCCAGAACAGCCCTTCTTCAAGAGACAGACAGCTCCATGGCTCCTGC
>NW_006203922.1:216942-218131 GCF_000334495.1 Tupaia belangeri chinensis
CCAATATACAGTGTATTCTCAATGGAAAAATCTCATTTTGTATGCTATAGTGATGTACAGTGAATGAATGCAAATAAAGAGAAAAAAAATGTTAAAAAAAAAAAACAGAAGATACACTTTTTTCTTACAACCACATGGAATGTTATCGAAGATTGACCACATCATAGGGCACAAAGCAAGCCTCTACAGATTCAGAGTCATAGAGACTATTCCCAGCATCTTCTCTGACCATTATGGAATTAAATGTGAGTTTAATTTCAAGAGAAACCCTCAAAAATACTCAAATACATGGAAACTAAATAAACTACTGCTGAATGACTCCACAACTATTGAAGAAACAAAGACTGAAATTAAAAAGTTCATGGAAGCCAATGACAATGAGGACACGAGTTTCCATAATGTTTGGGACACTGCTAAAGCAGTCATTAAAGGGAAATTCATAGCAATTAGTGCAAATAAGAAGAATAAGGAAAGAAGGCAAATGGATGAGCTAACATGCCTCAGAGAATGGCAAAAGCAACAGCAAAAAGATCCAAAAAACTCTAGGGGAAATAATAATAATAAAGATGAGCAGAAATGAATGAAATAGAAAATAATTGAAATATACAGAAAATAAGTGAATGTAAAAGCTGGTTCTTTGAAAAGATAAACAAAATTGATACACCACTAGCGAGACTTATTAAGAAGAAGAGAGAAAGGGAGAAGAAGGTTCCACATGGCTCCAGCAAACAAGGTATTTCAGGGAACATGAGAAATGAAGATTTTCTACTGATAATTCAGCCTCCAGCAAATGAGCTAGCAGCAGAAGAGGCCAGGCCTTCAGAAGAAGGTTCCACATGGCTCCAGCAAACAAGGCAGAAGAGGCCAGACCTTCAGAAGAAGGTTCCACATGGCTCCAGGGAACTAGATGAATCTAAGAGCACTGTAGCTAAACATCCAAATACTAATAGGGTTAAAATATTCCTCAATATCTACTGAATCTGCTGCACCAGCGATCACAACAGAATAGCAAAGAGATTCTAGATCACTCTGTCTGCTTGCTCCTGAACATTTAGACTGAACTTCAAGAATTTGAAAGAAACACACCATCCATCAGATGACAAGAAATCACTGCCGGATCACAAGAAATATGGGAAAACAATTAAATACCTCTCCTCCAAGGGAAAAGAGTAACTCTTCTTCATCCACA
>NW_006203922.1:218283-220019 GCF_000334495.1 Tupaia belangeri chinensis
ATTCATAATTTCAAAGCTAACAGAGATGGAAGAGAAGAGAGATAATGAACTGCTAAAGAGAAAGGAGAAAGAAGTTGATGAGTTCCAGAAGATGAAGAAATTCTTGCAAGATCTAAAAAAGGAATTACACACTTTACAAAAGACTCAAACGGAACTGTTAGAGATAAAGTTTATAATACAGGATGTCAAAATCTCCCTTGAAAGTATTAAAAGCAGACTAGATCATTCAGAAAATAAAATCTCAGTGTAGAAGAGAAAATGACTGGCCTAGAAAAATCCACCATGAACATTGAGAAAATGGCCCAAAAAATTGAGAATAACATATGAGAAGTACTAGATACTACCAAACATCCGGATCATTGGCATTCCAGAAGATGAAGAGACCCATACAGGCATTGATAATCTATTCCATGAAATCCTGCAAGAAAACTTTCCAAACCTATAGAAGCATTTGAAGATCCAGTCCCAAGAAATACAAAGGACCTCAAATAGAATCAACCCAAGAAGATCTTCTCCAAGACACATTATAGCCAGATTGACCAAAACCACAGAGAAAGACAAGATACTAAGATTGGCAAGAGTAAAACATCAAGTTACCTACAAAGGACATCCCATCAGGCTAACAGCAGATCTCCCATAGAAAACAATGCGAGCAAGGAGAGAATTGGAAAATATATTCAAAGTGTTAAGAGAGAAGCAATTTCAGGACTTTAATTGCCTGCCAGCAGGCATAAGGTCCACCTACAAGACTCTGGCAAGCAAGGGATATTGAGGGAGGGTCACTTCTGACCCCCACCCCACTTCCAGACTCCCCAGACCAAGACTCCACCTCCTAGGTAAGTAGATAGGATCTCCCTGCAGTGGCTTTTTTCATGAAACCCCTCTATTTTCTTGTTAAAACCTAGCTCTGCTTCTCTCCACAGACTTTCCTTGCCTGCCAGCAGGCACAGTGCACCTATAAGCCTCTGACCAGCAAGGGATATTAAAGGAGGCTCACCTCTGACCTCCACCCCACTTCCAGACTCCCCAGACCAAGACTCCACCTCCTAGGTAGGTAGATAGGATCTCCCTGCAGTGGCTTTTTTCATGAAACCCCTCTATTTTCTTGTTAAAACCTAGCTCTGCTTCTCTCCACAGACTTTCCTTCCCTGCCAGCATGCACAGTGCACCTATAAGCCTCTGGATAGCAAGGGATTTTGAGGGAGGGTCACCTCTGATTCCCACCCCACTGCTAGACTCCTCAGACTAAGACTCCACCTCCTAGGTAGGTAGATAGAATCTCCCTGCAGCAGCTTTTTTCGTGAAAACCCTCTATTCTCTTGTTAAAACCAAGCTCTGCGTCTCTCCACAGATTTTCCTTGCCTGCCAGCAGGCACAAGTGGACCTACAAACCTCTGGCGAAATCGCATGCCATGCTAATGTGTGGTGCATGACTTTTTCTTTATTTTTCTCTGCTGTCTTTCATTTCGTTTTATATTATTTTCTCCTCTTCATTTTTTACCCTGCCAGAAGGACTAGACAGGTCTAGAATCAGATATCTAGAGTTCCCTAGTAAGGTAAGTGTCTCTGGGATTCTCCCTCATTCTGATTCACCTGTGATAATGGAGATACTGCTTTTTAGACACCTCAGTAGAGTTCTCCTCTTGAGAGCACATTGGTAAAAACAACAGAAGAGAGACTTCAGCAAACATCTATTCCCATCCAAAAGGAAACACTCTTACTCCTAGTGGGAGAAA
>NW_006203922.1:220056-220416 GCF_000334495.1 Tupaia belangeri chinensis
GAATTAATCTTCCAATGGCTAGAAGTAGAAAAAGAGCCTCAGGTCTGAATAAACAAGGAAATATGTCTCCAACAATGGAAAACGCCCCTACATGTCTCGTAAATATGGAGGACATTACCAAAATGACAGACACAGAATTTCGAACATTCATGGTGACCAAATTCTGTGAATTGGAACAGAAAAGTGACAACAAACTGCAGGAAATTAGGAAGTCCTTCCAGCATATGACAGAAGAAATGAATACTCTGAGAAAGAATCAGGTGGAAGTATTAGAGATAAAGTCTATAATACAAGAAATCAAAAACTCTCTGGAAAGTATTAAGAGTCTATTAGGGAACCAGCAGTTACCGTAATGGCTAT
>NW_006203923.1:0-2003 GCF_000334495.1 Tupaia belangeri chinensis
ACTGTTTCTGTTGTTATAGAGTCACAAGCAACATTATATGACATTACAAGAAATATTTTGAACACTATATTTAAAATTCAGTGTTCTGAAAATTTGAAAGTTGTTTATTAACTGTCAAAAACAATAAGAGTATTGGCCGGACACCAGACCACCTAAGGGCCAAAAGGCTGTGTACTGTCACTCATCCTCGCCCCTGCTCGTCTCTGAACTTCAGGTTTGTTTCCTGGGAATTTAAGATGAACTTGCACCCCTCCTCACCCAGTTTGGAACCCGCTTCACGCCAACGGCAGTGCTGGACACCAGGCTGCCTGTGGCTGGGGGGCCCGAACAGTTCCTCACTTGCCTTTGTACTCTCTGAACCTCAGTATTTTGAATAGCGTGCGATGCATTGACTTTTTCTTTTCCCTTGAGGTGAAGCTTATTACATCGGTTGCAGGCTCACCACTCCTTAGAAACAGAGAGGTCTTTGGGTCACTCAGGACCAGTGACAACAGTGCATGGTACTGGTGAGCAACAGATAGGCAGAACAGAAGAGAGATCACCAATTTTCTAATCCTGTGCACCTTTTAACACTCAGAGATATCTTGAATAAGTTAGGAAGTAACGTATAGATTACCAGATGACTAGAAACAAAACTAGGAGCAATCATACAGGTTCAACAAATATGAGCAATCAACAAAAGGCCTCTCCTCCAAGGGAAATCATCAAGCCCACATCACCCACAGTCAATACAATGAACATCGCAGACATGTCAGATAAGGAATTCAGTATATTTGTAGTGAATAAACTGAGATGGAAGAGAAAAAAGACAATGAGCTCCAAGAGAAGAGGAAGTACTTTCATGATTTGAAAGAAGAACTAGACACTTTAAAGAAGAACCAGATGGAACTTCTAAGGTTGAAGAATGTGATACAGGGAATCAAAACGTCCCTTGAAAGTGTTAAAAGTAGCTTAGATCGGGCAGAAAATCGAATCTTGAATATAGAAGACAAAACATCTGATCTAGGAAAAAATATTAAGAAAATTTAAAAAACAACCAAGAAAAATAAGGATAATATATGAGGAATACTGGATACCATCAAGTGCCCCAACATCCGGATAATTGGTATCCCAGAAGAGGAAGAAAATAATAAGGACAATGATGATTCATTTCATGAAATCCTGGAAGAAAACTTTCTAAACCTAGAAAGGCATTCAAATATCTAGACACAAGAAATACATAGAACCCCGAGTAGAACCAACCCAAGAAGATCCTCTCCAAGGCACATCGTAGCCAGATGGACAAAAACAACAGACAAAGATAAGATACTAAAGTTGGCAAGAGGGAAACATCAAGTTACTTACAAAGGTCACCCCAACAGGCTAACATCAGATCTCTTGGCAGAAACAATGTAGGGAAGGAAAGAATGGGGAAATATAGTCAAAGTGTTGAATGATAAACAATTTCAACCTAGAATACTATACCCAGCAAGATTATCTTTCATATAGGAAAAAAAGATAAAAACACTCTCAGATAAACAAAATCTGAAGGAATTTACCAACTCCAGACCAGCTCTTCAAGAGGTTCTGAAGGGAGTGTTATACCAGGAAAAGTAAAAAGTCAGATGGACAGTTATAAGAGAAAAAAAACTAACCAAGAAAATGGCTCACTTAATGATAGAAACAGGTCCGGAAATATCGATAATAACATTGAATGTCAATCGATTAAATTCTCTAATTAAGAGACAGACTGGCTGAATGTATAAAAAATAAAAATAAAAATAAAGACACCCTCTATCTGTTGCCTACAAAAAACTCACCTTGGGAACCAGCAGTTAGCGTAATGGCTATGTCGCTGGACCCCCACGTAGCTGACCGCAGTTCGCATTCCGGACCCGGTGGCTTAAAACTCACACCGGGCGCGTGTGCGTGCGTGCCCAAGATCCTGAGAGGAGAATGGAGGAGAAGGGATTATGGCGTGACCATCCCCCCTGGGGGGTGATTTCTCGCTTTCTGTCTCTATG
>NW_006203923.1:7955-12982 GCF_000334495.1 Tupaia belangeri chinensis
TTGTTGACAATAACATGTACGTTGATGTGCTTGATTGAGCCAATATACAGTGTACTCTGGATGGACAATCTCATTTTGTATGTTGTAATAATGTACAGTTAATGAATGTAAATAAATAAATTTAAATTTAAAAATAATATAATAAAATAAAATAAATCCTTTATGGAATTACCTGCTTCACTTTTTAGTCTCAGATTCTCTTCGAACACGCTGTGGTTATGATCAAGTCTTGAAAAAGAAGCTCAAGAGTTGGGGGTAGGCTCTAGATTTGCCTGAAAACTTTTCATCCCCCGGTTTTTGCCTCACTAGGAGAGACAGACAATGAGGGGGAAAGTGAGATATCAAACCCCTCCAAGGGGGATGCTGTGCCACCGTCCCATCTCCTCCATTCTCCTCCTGGGATTTTGGGCACAAACTCACACGCACCCAGCGTGATTTTGATGCCCCCATTCCAGGACTCTAACTGTGGTCGGCCATATGAGTCCAGCACATGAACTACCACGCCACCTGCTGGTTCCTTGCCTGAAATCTTGATCCAGACCGATGAACTCTTCCTTCAGAGACTCCAATCACCACATTCTTACACCATGTGCAACCAAAGCTTCATCCAAGTAAAATTTCCCCCGATATCCTCTCCCCCCCCCATCCTATCCAGTATTTCAGGGGGAACTCAGAACCAGACCAATATTCTCAGACCTTTCCATTCAGATAGGGTCAGAATCTTTAGTAAATATACCCACAACCCAACATAAAACCACACCTTCGTAAAATATTAGTCATATATAACCCAGTCCTAGACTTCGAGCAAGAACAACTCAGAATCTCCTTGAAATACTGAACAATTTACTGGTATCAGGGTATTCTCAGGAAGGGGAGAGTGACAGGGGGCTCTTCAAAGGAGACCAGAATATGAGCAGTCCAGTGAAGGGATAATCTCTGTACCAGTGCTAGAAAAATGTCAATATTAATTTATTACCTTCTATTTGCCAGGAATTTTATTAAGCGCTAAATGCCTTATGGTCAAAAATAAGAACAGGAGGGACCAGCAGTTAGTGTAATGGCTATGTCACTGGACTACCATGTAGTCGACAGTGGTTCAAGTCTCGGACCCAGTGGCTTAAATTTACGCCAGGCGCACGTGCGTGCACGCCCAAGATCCTGAGAGGAGAAAGGAGGAGGAGGGATTGCAGCGTGACCATCCCCCCTGGGGGGTGATTTCTCGCTTTCTGTCTCTCTGTCTCTCTCTGTCTGGTGAGTGCACGCACCCTATAGCAAAAACCTCTCCAAAAAAAGAAAAAATAAGATAAAATTAAAAAATAAGAACAGGAGTTGAAAGGTCAAAAATTAACTCAGTCACTGAGTTAGCCCAAGAATTGAGAAGGGAGTCTGAGACTGGAGTTTGTAAGGACTTCAGATCTTCAGCAATGTTGTTACCTACAGCAAGACACACACAGTTATTGTCACCTCTGGGTTCAGGAGCCTAACCCAGACCCACCTTCCCCACCCGCTTTCTACCTGATCCACCACAATCCCCATTCCTCTGCCTGCAGGTCCTAGGGTAAAATGGCCATCCTTGTATGAGCCCTGCTCTTCCAAATAAGCAGCACTTAAGAGTAAATGCGTACCCCAAATCCCAGGTGACTTTGGAGGCATGCCACAGACTTCAAGTTTCAAAAATACTCTCAGAATGGGAAGGGCCACATTACTGAGGTCAGAGAATAAGCCTGATTCTGAAATGACGACTTTAAAGGTGGGGGAGTTGCACACATTGTATAAAATGTTCTTTGAAAAGATTCCAAAACCAATGTATGTTTTCTCGTATGACCTCAGCTGAACATCTGACACTACTCAGTATGCCCTCCTTCCTGAAAAAGTTTTGTTTACTTTTGTTCAAGAGCCAAAGCATTTGTGCATGCATGTAAGAGAAAGAGAGAGAGAGAGACAGGTACCTTCAACAAGGTCCTGATAAGCCTGATCCCCTTCCCACAGTCTCAAGCTCATCAAGATCTTGGGCACATACACTTGGTGTGTTTTCAGGTTGACTCAGGGATCCAAACCTGTAGCTGGCCATATGGTTTCCAGCACTGCAGTTCAGTACATCACTGACTGTCACCAAAGCTGGGCCCTTCCAGAAATTTTTCACTTCCTTGATTTATCTGATAACATATTCTCCAAACTCTTCTGTTTCTCTGCTTTTTCCCCATCTTCTTTAAAATTTTTTCTTTTGATATTTTGTTAATCATGTATTTTAGCATTAATTTTTATTTTTTTTATTGTTTGAGGGATTTTTGCTATGGAGTGCATGCATTCTCTGGGGAGATGGAAAGACACAGAGAGACAGAAAGTGAGAAACCTCCCCCAGGAGGGTAGAGCAGGCCACGATCCCTTCTCTTCCATTCTCCTGTCAGGATTTTGGGCAAACACACACACATACACACACACCTGACTTGAGTTCTTGATCTGGAACTCAAACCGTAGTCAGCCTGTGGGAGTCCAGCAATGTAACCTTACACTATCTGCTGCTCCCGTCACCCTGGGTTCAGGAGTCTAACCAGACCCACCTTCTCCACCCACTTTATACCTGATCCACAGGTACAATTTTTTTCTCTTTTTTTTTTTTTTACAAATTTATCAAAATGTGATTTGTTTTGCTTACTAACTTATTTTGATTGCGCTTGTTTTGATATCCTTCTAAATTTTCCACCTAAGGCAAATGGATCCCTCACTCCACTCTACTCCCAGGCCTACTTTCCTTTTAACATCTGGCTTTCTCTCTTCTCTTCATTCTGCTCCTCTTGTAAAAAAAAGGACAATCTCATTCTCTCCCATCCCTTCATCGATAGCCTACATATGGATTACTGCCAAAGTTACCTCCACTTAGCTTCAAACACATTTCCAGCTGCTAACTGAGCTCCCCACTTCACTGTGTCACAGAAGCCTCTGACCCAGCCTGAGCAAACTGAAGCTCTTTGTAGTTCCTCTAAGCCGACCTCTGCTTTTGTAGTTAGCATTTCAGTAAGTAGCACCACAATCACTCAATGACGCAAATTCTATCCACTCAGTGAACAATTCTATAGATTCAACTCTGATGCCTCTGATTCCCAAGTCTGTCTTCTCCTTTATATACACTCTGTTATTTCTGTAATGTGGTTTATTATTTTAACTATCCTAGGCCCTACATTACCAACAGAGTTGTCATTTAATGTGTGCATCTGAACATGTTTGATCAAATATTCAGTTATACAATAGGTGGCCTGTCACATTGTCAAATTCTACCCACAAATCCACCAATTACTATCTGTGATCTTAAAGAAATTATCACATTTCAAAATGTATATCCTCAGGACCAGTAGTTAGTGTAATGGCTATGTCGCTGAACTCCCATGTAGTCGACCGAGGTTCAAGTCCTGGACCTGGCGGTTTAAACTCACGCCAGGCACGTGTGCGTGCGTGCCCAAGATCCCAAGAGGAGAATGGTGGACAAGGGATTGCGACATAGTCATCCCCTCTGGGGGCTGATTTCTCACTTTCTATTTCTCTGTCTCTCTCTGTCTCTGTGGCAAGCGCATGCGCCCTGTAGCAAAAACCTCTCCCCAAAAAAAGTATATCCTCTTTATAAGGCGAGAGTAACAATAGTGTGTGTCTAAAAGAATTGTTGGCCAAGCCTCTGTGGTGTATCAGTAGCATACTGTACTGCAAAGTTAGAAGCCATATGGCAAGCATGGTGTAAGTCCCTGGCCCAGTTGGATGCTCTAATTATAATTTAGAGTAAACATTATCATAAAGCAAAAACACAAGCATTGAATGCAGGCACAAGGAAAAATAACACAAGAAGTGATAACCGTCAACATATGTACACCTAACAAGGTCTCAAAATATTTAGAAAAACAACTAACAGAAGGTGGGATGAAATATGTAATTAATCTATTGAAGCTGGTGATTTTAATATATCTTCAAAACTGGTCAAACACACATAAAAATAAGCAGTTAGGAAGTTCTGAAATTAAAGATAGATGTGCTAGAATATACTTCAAGAAAATTCCATGTCTTTAAATATACATATTAAGAAACAAGTAGAACTTACCAAATGGTTTAAGAATTTAATTTCTAAATGGGGGGGGTTGGAACTGAACATACTCAGGGAAAAAAGTAAATAATAAACAGCAGAAATTGGTGAAATAGCAAGCAAAAGTTACAAAAGAAGACAGACAAAATAAGAACTTAGGCGTTTTGTAAAAATTAGCAGGACAGACAAATTTCTGATAAAACTGATTTTTTTTAAATGAAGAAAACATAAAAATAAGCAAATTACTGAATAAGTGAGTGATAACTACAGATCCAAGAGAGAAAAAGCACTATTATTATTAACTAACTCCTAAAAATCTTGAAAATTATAAGTGAATATAAGTGCTGAAAGAAAATTAAGCTAAAATTGTGACAGGAAATAATAGAAAGTTTAATAAACTTATATGCATTATAGCAGTTGATATGGTAATCAAATTTTCCTAATACACTGCTCAAGCAATGCTGGATCCACATGGAACACCTGTAAATGCTGGGTGAGTGGACTCATGATGCTGCTAGCTAGGAAAGCTGGGAGGCTTGCAATGTGAGGCCTTGTAGAAGGCAGCTCTCCCTCTCTCCCTCTGTCACTCACTCTCATGAAAAAAAAAAAAAAAATTTTAGAGATTTTTCCAACAGGGTGTGGGAGCTTACCAGAGAGAGACCTTACCAGAGAGAGACAGAGACAAAAAGCAAGAAATTACCCCCAGAAGGGATGGCCATAACCCAATTCTTTTTCCTCCATTCTCCTCTTGGGATTTTGGGCATGTCAGCACAAGCACCGGAGTGAGTTCTAAGCAACCAGTTACAGGACTCCAACTATGGTCAACCATGTGGGAGTCCAGCACCTTAACAATGACACCACTGCTGGCCCTTATAAGGAGAAATTTTTTTTTAACTTTTAAAAAACTCTCTATTGGGGCCAGCAGGTGGCATGGTGGTTAAGGGTGCTGGACTCCCACATG
>NW_006203923.1:13093-13334 GCF_000334495.1 Tupaia belangeri chinensis
ATAAAAAAAAATAAAAAAAAAAAAACCTCTGTTACAGGGCTGGCAGGTGGCATGGTGAGGCACAGGACTCTCACAGGCTGACCACAGTTCGAGTCCCAGACTGAGCAACTTGCTTTCTTGCTTTCTCTCTCTCTCTATACTTCATGAAAAATTCTTACCTTTAAATATGCATATTAAGAAATAAGTAGAATTAACCAAATGATTTAAGAATTTCATTTCTAACTGGGTGGGGGGGGGGTAA
>NW_006203923.1:13384-14617 GCF_000334495.1 Tupaia belangeri chinensis
TAATAAACAGCAGAATTTGGTGAAATAGCAAGTAAAAGTTACAAAGAAGATGGACAAAATCATAACTTACACATTTTGTAAAGATTAACAGGACAGATAAATTTTCTGAGAAAACTGATTTTTTTTAATGGGGAAAACATAAAAATAAGCAAATTATCGAATAAGTGGGTGATGACTACAGATCGAAGAGAGAATTTAAAAAGCACTATTATTATCTGATTTATGGTATCTTTTAGGTCCTGAATCTACTTGCTTATTTTTTGTCTAGTTGACCTGTCTGAAGGAGATAGCACATATAATCTACCATGATTGACTCAGGAGGACATAGAAAGTCTGAATAGACCTGTAACAAGCAATGAGATTGAATCAGTAATAAATAATCTCCCAGCAAAGAAGAGCCCAGGCTCTGATAGCTTCACTGCTGAATTTTACAAAACTTTTTAAAAAGAGGTAACCCCCACGCTTCTCACACTGTTTCTAGAGATCCAAAAGGAAGGAACCCTTCCAAATTCATTCTATGAGGCCTCCATTACTCACATCCCAAAATGGATAAGGTTATGACAAAAAAGGAAAACTACAGAACTATATCCCTGGCGAATATAGATGCAAAAATTCCCAACAAGGTACTTGCTAACCATATTCAACAGCATATAAAAAAGGTTATTCATCACAATCAGGTAGGCTTTATTCCAGGGGTGCAAGGCTGATTTAACATATGCAAAACCATAAATGTAATACACCACATGAACAGAAAGAAAGATAAAAATCATATGATCATTTCAATCGATGCGGAAAAAGCATTCGACAAAATACAACGTGCCTTTGTGATTAAAAGTCTCAGGAAAATTGGCATAGAAAGACCATTTCTCAGAATAATAAAAGCCATTTATGAAAAACCTACAGCTAGCAAAAACGGGTACAAGATAAGGCTGCCCATGTTCTCCGCTCCTATTCAGTATAGTACTGGAAGTTCTAGCTAATGAGATCAGACAAGAGAAGGAAATAAAAGGCCTTCCAATAGGGAAGAAAGAGCTGAAATTATCTCTGCTTGCAGATGACATGATTGTATACATAGAAGACTCAATATTACCCATGAAAAAACTTCTCAAAGTAATAAATATATATAGTAAAGTGGTAGGATACAAAATTAACTTACAAAAATCTATAGCATTTCTATATACAAACAACAAGCAGACAGAGACAGAACTGAAGAATGTAATTCCATTTACCATA
>NW_006203923.1:16241-22077 GCF_000334495.1 Tupaia belangeri chinensis
GTGGCTGGAAAGGCGTTGGGGTCCCACATGGCCAACTGTGGTTTGTGTCCCGGACCTGGCAACTTGCTTTCTTGCTTTCCCTTTCTTTCTCTCTCTGTCTCTGTTTGGTCAATTTAAAAAATAATAATAACAAATGGAATTAAATAAATAAGTAATTCTTTTTTTAAAAGGCACTATTATTATCAAATAAATTCTACAAATCTTGAAAATTATAAGTGAATATAAGTGCTGAAAGAAAATCAATGCTAAAATTGTGACAGGAAGAAATAGAAACTTGAATAAACCAGCATGCATTATAGCAGTTGATATGGCAATCAATTTTTCCCAATACACTGCTCAAACAATGCTGGATCCATATGGAACACGTGTAAATGCCAGGTGAGTGCACCCATGATCTTGGCTGGCTAGGAAAGCTGGGGTATTGCAATGTGAGGCCCCTTAGAAGGCATCTGTCTCTCTCTCTTCTGCCACTCACTCTCATGAAAAACAAATTTTTTTTTGAGAAATTTTTGCTATAAGGCAAAAGTGTGTGCTTACCAGAGAGACAGAGGGACTGAAAGTGAGAAATCAGCCCCCGGGCAGATGGCCATGCCACAAGCCCTCTCCTCCTTTCTCCTCTTGGGATTTTGGGCACACACGCATACAGCCTAGCATGAATTTCAAGCTACTGGGTCCAGGAATCCAACTGTGGTCAACCACATGGGAGTCCAGCACCTTAATTACTATGCCACCTGATGGCCTCCATAAAAGATTTTTTTTAACTTTTATTAAAAACTTTTCTTTCTCACTTTCTCTCACTCTCTCTCCCTTTCTTTCTGGTGGGCACACATTGTTCTACAGCAAATTAAAAATTATAGCAGTAAATAAAATTAAATAAATAATTCTTTTTTAATATTCTCAATTACAAAGACACTATTCTTCAATTGTCCTCCAGGTGCGTTCTATTAACTTTCAAAGAATAAATAACCTCTATCTTAAATGAATAATTCCAGAAAACAGAAAAAGATCAAATTCTGATCAGTTTGATTTAAGATGCACTAATATAGCCTTGATTCATACTAAGATCATGATAAAAATCATTATCTTAATAAATAAAAGCCTATATGGTTAATTCAGTTATGGCCATAGAAGAGAAAATTGTACATAAAATATTAGCTAATCAAAGCTAACACTACATTTTAAATATAATACATTATGACAAGGTGAGTTTGTGTCAGGAATATAAAAATGGCTTATTATTATTATTATTTATCTATAATATAATTAACTTCATTAACAAAATAAAGAAAAAATATGATTACTATAATAAATGTCAAAAAGAACCTTGATCAGGACCAGCAGATGGTATAATGGTTGTGTCACTGGACTCCCACATGGCTGATCGCGGTTCCAGTCCCAGACCCAGTCACTTGAAACTCACACCAGGCACGTGTGTGTGCATGCTCAAATTCCTGTGAGGAGAATGGAGGAGAAGGGATTGTGTCATGGCCATCTCACTTAGGGAGTGATTTCTCACTTTCTCTTTCTCTGTTCCTCTCTCTGTCTCTCTGGAGAGAACACATTCCCTATACAAAAATCTCTCTCTTAAAAAAAAGAGAAAAAAAAGAACATTTATCAAATTCAATATGTAATTACAACTTTTAAAAAAGCAGTTGGGAAATTAGAAATAAATAAAATAATTATTTTTATATAAAATGATAAGAAATCTGGAACCAACGGGTGACATAGTGTTTAAGACACTGGACCCCCTGTGACCCTGCAGGCTGGAACTCACACCAGCAACGTGTATGTGCATGCCCAAAATCCCAAGGGAAGGGAGGAGAAGGGATTATAGCATGACCATCACCCATGGTAGCTGATTTCTCATTTTCTCTCTCTGTCTTTTTGTCTCTCTCTGGAGAGTACACACAACCTATCACAAAAAATAAAAAAAAAAAAAAAGAAAAACAAATCTAAAGCAAAAAATACCTTTGATGGAGAAAATTTAGACACATTTGAGAGCAGGAATAAGATAAAGGTATTTACTATAACTGCTAATTTAGTAGAAATAATGGTAATGTATTAAGATAATGTTAATGTATTAACATAATGTAATAAGAAAAGGAAATAAAGAGGTATAAGAATTTGAAGGGAAGAGGAAAGAAATCTATTATTTGGAAATGACAGAATCTTTAATCAAAATAAAACACAGAATTATCAAGTTAATAGTATTATTAAGACTTCACCAGTCATCCTCGTTAGTATAGTGGTGAGTATCCCCACCTGTCAGGCAGGAGACCGAGGTTTGATTTCCCGATGGGGAGGAGGAGTCTTGGGACCAGCAGTTGGCATAATGGCTATGTCACTGGACTCCCATGTAGTCAACCACAGTTCGAGTTCCGGACCTGGTGGCTTAAACTCACACCGGACGCATGTGCATGTATGCCCAAGATCCCGAGAGAAGAAGGAAGAAGAAGGGAATGCAGTATGACCATCCCACCTGGGGGAGTGATTTCTCGCTTTCTGTCTCCTCTCTCTGTCTTTCTGGTGAGCACACACACACCCTATAGCAAAAATCTCTCAAACCTTCAAAAAAAAAAAAAAAAGATTTCACCAAGTTAATTGTTCTTGATACGACAACTTACAAAAATCAAGAGGTTTTTCTATGCCAGAAATAATAAAGTATAATTTTATAAATATGTTACCATTAATTATAAGAAATACTATGAAGTCCTTAGGAATTATTTGACTGGAGAATAAACAAGGCTCATTTAGAAGGTATTTTTAAAAACTATGAAAAAGGATAACAAAAGATTTAAATAAATTGAGAGGTACTACATGCTTTTGGATGAAATAATTTAATCTTATAATGATAGCAAATTTTCCCAGATTGATCTATAATTTCAATGCCATCCCAATAAAAATTATAATTTAAAATTTGGAGACAAATGATAAATATGAATCAAAATTTATATGCAATAACAAATGTATCTGAACAAAGAAAAAGGAAAGAGAGAATCTGTCCAACACATACTACAACATCATAGTATCAAAACACGACTGAGACCAGCAGATGGCATAATGGCTATGTCGCTGGACTCCCATGTAGCCAAAAGCGGTTCGAGTCCCGGACCTGGTGGCTTAAACTCACACTAGGCGCATGTGCGTGCATGCCCAAGATCCTGAGAGGAGAATGGAGAAGAAGGGATTGTGGTGTGGCCATCCCCCCTGGGGGGTGGTGATTTCTCGCTTTCTGTCTCTCAGGTCTGGGGCGAGAGCATGCATCCTATAGCAAGAAAAGCTCTCAAGAAAAAGAAAAAAAAAACTATGACATTAGCACAAGAAAAGACAAATGGAACAAAATAGAGCTCAGACACAGATCCATCTATGATGGGAACTTTCAGTATAACAAAGAGAGCACTGCAAAATTGTGAAGAGAAAGTGAATCAATTAGTAGTTGAGAAACTTGGTCCACTAAATAAAAAAAAATAATAAATCTTTATCTCCATCAAACAAAAAAGGCAGACTCCAAAATGTATTAAAGCAGTAAATATGAAATCTAAAACTAAATGAGATATTTTAAGACTATGTTCGAGATTTTAGCATGCAGAAGACTTCCTGTTCTAAAAAAAAAAAATTAGAGTCAAAAGCATGAAATAAAAAAAATTAGATTTGATTAAAAAATATTAAGGATTTCTGTTCAATAAAGGAAACCAAGGAAGAAGTTGCCAGAAGTAAGATTAAGAAAAAATATTTGCAATCCCTAAAACTGACAAGAGACTACTCACAAGACTATACAAGGATTTCTTGTAAATTGGTAAGAAAAGCTAGGTGCCTACAATACAAAATGGGTAAAGAATGTGAACCAACAATTTGCAGAAAAGGAACCACAATGTGGTTAACAAAGACAGAAAGTGGTTCCAATTATAAACAGTTAAAGAGGAACTAATTAAAATACCATGTTCATTTATACACATGAAGCTGGAAAAATTAGAAAATTAGCATCCAGTGTTGATGTGGATTTAAGAGCTGCAGAAAATTTTAGGTACTACTAAGGGAACTACAAATAAGTGCAATCATTCTGGTGAACAAATGGGCTGCACTTAATCAAATTATAGCGTGCACCCTCAGTGACCCTGCCACCCCTTTCTAGGGTACATACGTTCCAGAGATACAGGTCCACAGGCAAATATAAGCATTGTGTGCAATAGCAGAGAAAAAGGATAAGGTATCTCAGGGGAAATACTGAAAAGTGGGGGTTTTATAAGAATTATTTATTTAATTTTCTTTATTATTATTATATTTTTTGAAATTTCTTATAGGGCACATGCACTCACCAGAGGGAAATAGTGAGAGAGAGAGAGAGAGAGAGAGAAAGCAAGCTGCCAGGCCCAGGACTCAAATCGCTGTCAGCCATGTGCAGGTCCAGGGCCTTAACCACCATGCTACCTACTGGCCCCTAGATAAGTGGTTTTATAGAAAAGTATACTGTAGAATAGTTGGAAGTTAGATGTACAAAATTAGATCTATAATATAATTCCATTTTGGTTAATTAAAAATATATGTACATTGAATAGCATTATATGTATACAAGATACATACAAATAAAAGGAAACTCATTAAACCCATTAGATTGTTTACCTGGAGGTAAGGGGTTAACTATGGGAGTAAGGACTGGGGATAGAAGGGAGCAAATAAACCAAGAGAGAATATTTATTTGGAGGTCCCAATGATGATAGCATGCATACAATGAGTATATAACTGACTTAACCCTTTGCACCTGACGTGGAGCATGAATAATAATAGTAAATCAGATGTGGTCATTGTCATGGAAAGATCACTATCTAATGGGAAGAGAACAACAAGAACATAAACACATTATGTGTGGTAGTTGTTATAGTAACTAGAAAACTATGGAATCCCAGAGGGGCATTTTTGTGAGAGCTTTGCCATTCAGTGAATCTGAGATAGAAAACAGTGTATCAGACACCGATCATACTGAGTGAAATTACATGTAGAATTATGAATCTGGCTTCACTACCAGATTATGGACTGTTGGTGAGTTTGGACCTGGCCTTTACTCCACAAAATATGGAGTATAGGGCCAGCAAGAGGTATGGAGGTTAAGGCAGCTGGATCCCATATTGTCAACTGCACAGTTCGAGTTCTGGACCCAGCAGCTTGAAAATATATTGGGAGTGTACATGCACCAAATCCCAAGAGAATGGAGCAGAAGGGCTCATGGCCCAGCTATCTGCCCAGGAATGATTTTTCATTTTTCCTATTTCCCTGTCTCTGTCTCTCTCCAGAGAGCATACATGCCCTATAGCCAAACTAAAATAAATAAATAAATAGAGACTATAGTGCAATGAATGGTTAACCAAACAATTTTGGATCTAGACTTCCTGACTTTGAACACTTGCTCCACCACTTCCTAGCTATGTGACCTTAGTCAAGTCATTTAATGTCTCTGTGCATATAAAAAATTTAAGTATATCTGGTGTGTAAAATAACAATAAGCTGGAAGGGATATGGTAAAAGGGGAACACTCCTACATTGTTGGTGGGAATGTAAATTGGTCCAGCCATTGTGGAGAACAATATGGAGGTTCCTCAAAGACCTTCAAATAGAACTACGATATGATCCAGCAATTCCACTCTTGGGTATCTACCCAAAGGACAGGAGAGCACTTTCAGTCAGAAAAGCGCTTGCACATCTATAATCATTGCAGCCTTACTTACTATTGCTAAGACATAGAATCAACCCAAATGTCCAAAAACGGATGAATGGATTGAAAAAGTGTGGCACATGTACTCCATGGAATACCACTCAGCCATAAAAAAAAAAAAAAAAACAA